>NC_041392.1:394788610-394877139 GCF_002162155.2 Triticum dicoccoides
AACTCTATTTGGTCTAGTATGGCACACATTTATTTACCCCAATGTAGTGTGCAAATAACTTTGAAAGTTGGTCGTTTGATGAAGCCAATCGGATGGTACAAAGACGGCAAATCCGAGCACTATTGGCCGTTGGATATCATTGATACGTCCATTTTGCATCATGTTTTCTTATTATTATTTATAATGTTTTTATCCATAATAATGCTTTTTGGAGTAATTCTAATGCCTTTTCTCTCATACTACGCAAGGTATACACAAAGAGGGAGAATTTCGGCAGATGGAAATCTAGACCTGGAAAAGCTACGTCAGGCCACCTATTCTACACAACTCCAAACAAGCTGAAACTTCATGGATATTTTTTATGGATTATTGGAGAAAATAACTACTAGAGGGGGCCCACCAGGTGGGCACAACCCACATAGGCGCGCTAGTGAGCCCAGGCGCGCCCTGGTGGGTTGTGCCCTCCTCGGCCCACCTCCGATGCCCATATTTTGGTATGTAAGTCATTTTGAACTAGAAAAATAAGGGGAGGACTTTCAGGATGAAGCGCCGCCTCCTCGAGGCGGAACTTGGGTAGGAGCACTTTTGCCCTCCGGTGGAGCGATTCCGCCGGGGGAACTTCCCTCCCGGAGGGGGAAATCATCGTCATCATCATCAGAAACAACTCTCCCATCTTGGGAAGGGCAATCTCCATCAACATCTTCAACAACACCATCTCCTCTCAAACCCTAGTTCATCTCTTGTGTTCAATCTTGTTACCGGAACTACAGGTTGGTGCTTGTGGGTGACTAGTAGTGTTGATTACATCTTGTAGTTGATTACTATATGGTTTATTTGGTGGAGGATTATATGTTCAGATCCAATATGCTATTTAATACTCCTCTGATCATGAGCATGTTTATCATTTGTGAGTAGTTACCTTTGTTCTTGAGGTCACGGGAGAAATCATGTTGCAAGTAATCATGTGAATTTGATATGTGTTCGATATTTTGATAGTATGTATGTTGTGATTCACTTAGTGGTGTCATGTGAACGTCGACTACATGAGACTTCACCTTATTTGGGCCTAAGTGAATGCATTGTGGAGTATCAATTAGATGATGGGTTGCGAGAGTGAAAGAAGCTTAAACCCCAGTTTATGCGCTATTCCGTAAGGGACCGATTGGATCCAAAAGTTTAATGCTATGGTTAGAATTTATTCTTAATACTTTTCTCGTAGTTGCGGATGCTTGCGGGAGGGTTAATCATAAGTAGGAGGTTTGTTCAAGTAAGAACATCACCTAAGCACCGGTCCACCCACATATCAAATTATCAAAGTAGCGAACACGAATTAAACCAACATGATGAAAGTGACTAGATGAAATTCCCGTGTACCCTCAAGAACGCTTTGCTTATCATAAGAAACCGTTTTGGCCTGTCCTTTGCCTCAAAAGGATTGGGCTCCCTTGCTGCACCTTTGTTACAACTATTGTTTCTTGCTCATTACAAATTATCTTGTTATCAAACTACTCCGCTACTTATAATTTTAGCACTTGCAGACATTACCTTACTAAAAACTACTTGACATTTGCTTCTGCTCCTCGTTTGGTTCGACACACTTACTTATCGAAAACAGCTACAATTGATCCCCTATACTTGTGGGTCATCAAGGCTATTTTTTTGCGCCGTTGCCTGGGAGTAGCGCCTTTGGTAAGTGGAATTTGGTAAGGAAACATTTATATAGTGTGATAAAATTTATTGTCACTTGTTACTATGGAAAACAATCCTTTGAGGGGTTTGTTCGGGGTATCTTCACCTCGTCCGGAACCACAATTAGCTACCCCTCAACCTACTGCACCTACTGAAAATATTGAATATGAAATTCCTTCGAGTATGATAGAACAAGTGCAACCTAATCCTTATGTAGGAGATGGAACCGAACATCCTGATATGCACTTAATATATGTGGAACAAATTTGTGGATTGTTTAAGCTCGCAGGTTTACCCAGAGATGAAGTTATGAGAAAGGTTTTCCCTTTATCTTTGAAGGGAAAAGCATTGTCATGGTATAGGATATGCGATGATATTGGATCATGGAATTGGAATCATTTGAAATTGGAGTAACACCAAAAAAATTATCCTATGCATCTAGTTCATCGTGATCGGGATTATATATATAATTTTTGGCCTCTTGAAGGAGAAAGTATTGCTCTAGCTTGGGGGAGGCTTAAGTCAATGTTATATTCATGCCCCAATCATGATCTCTCAAGAGAAATTATTATCCAGAACTTTTATGCTCGGCTTTCTCGTAATGATCAAACCATGTTGATACTTCTTGTGCGGGTTCTTTTATGAAGAAGACTATTGAATTCTGGTGGGATATTTTGGAAAGAATTAAACACAACTCTGAAGATTGGGAACTCGACAAAGGTAAAGAGTTAGGCATTAAAATGAAGTATGATTGTGTTAAATCTTTTATGGATACCGATGCTTTTTAAAAGTTTAGCACTAAAGATGGGCTTAACTCTGAGATAGTGGCCTCCTTTTGTGAATAATTTGCTACTCATGTGAAACTCCCTAAAGAGAAGTGGTTTAAATATCACCCACCTATTAAAGAAGAAACTAAAGAATAAGTACCAGTTAAAGAAGAAACTATACTTCACAATGTTGATCCAGTTGTTCCTTCTGCTTATATTGAGAAACCACCTTTCCCTGTTAGGATAAAGGAGGATGCTAAAGTTTCAACTGTGATTAACAAAAGCTATATTAGAACACCTAGACCCGATGAACCAATTAAAGTAGAACCTAGTATTGCTATGGTTAAAGATATCTTAGGAGAAGATATGGATGGACATGTTATTTACTTCTGTGAAGAAGCTGCTAGAATTGCCAAACCTAATAAAAAGGATAAACATAGACCCGTTGTTGGCATGCCCATCATATCAGTTAAAATAGGAGATCACTGTTATCATGGTTTATGTGACATAGGTGCTAGTGTGAGTGCTATTCCTTACACCTTATATCAAGAAATTATGAATGACATATCACCCACAGAAATAGAAGAAATAGATGTTACTATTAAACTTGCTAATAGAGACACTATATCACCAATTGGGATTGTTAGAGATGTTGATGTCTTGTGTGGGAAAATAAAATACCCTACTGATTTTCTTGTTCTTGGTTCCCCACAAGATGACTTTTGTCCCATTATCTTTGGTAGACCTTTCTTGAACATCGTTACTGCTAGAATAGATTGTGAGAAACAAACTGTCAGTGTTAGTTTTGGCACTGAGTCTCAGGAGTTTAATTTTTCCAAGTTTAGTAGAAATCTTCATGAAAAAGAATTGCCTAGTAAGGATGAATTAATTGGTCTTGCTTCTATTGATGTACCTCCTACAGATCCTTTAGAACAATATTTGCTAGATCATGAGGATGATTACATATGGATGAAAGAAATTAAATAGATAAAATTTTCTTTGAACAACGTCCTCTACTTAAGCACAGTTTTCCTATTGAAACTCTAGGAGGCCCTTCTCCACCTAAAGGTGATCCTGTGTTTGAATTAAAACTACGGGATTTCAGTTTCCGACAAAACCCTGGAGGTTTGAACACTGGGGTGCGCGTGAAGATCTTTCCCCCCAGCTCACGCTCTCGCAACGATCTCAAAACCTAACTCGCCCAACCCGAAGAACAAGGGACACAAGAGTTTATACTGGTTTGGGCCAACAATGTGGTGTAATACCCTACTCCAGTGTGGTGTGGTGGATTGCCTTGTAGGCTGAGGATGAACAGAACAACCTCATGAGGAAAGGTGTTCTTGAGCTCGGTGAGCTTGTGTGGTTGAGGATGATCTGGATGATCCGTCCCTGCCTATGGTGGTGGCTAGTCCTATTTATAGAGGCCCTGGTCCTCTTCCCAAATATCAGGCGGGAAGGGATCTCACAATGAGCAATTTGAAGGGGGACAACTAGTACAAGCTATCCTGACAAAATGTGGTCTTCGCCTGCCAAAGGCTCTGGTGGTGACGCCGTCATGGGCTCCGCGATGACCTCCATCCTGTCATCCTGCTAGTCTTGGTCTTGTTGCACCGATATGGAAACCTTTGCCTGATGCCTCGGGACTCCTCGCCTGCGCCTGCCCCTTTAGCACCAAAGAGGCAACTGGTGCTCTACCCCCGCAGGCGCTCGCCTGGCACCCGCCTGGCCTTGGTTGACATGGCTCATGTCACAGAACCTCACGAGGTGCCCCTCACCTTGGCCTCTCCGCTCCTCGCAAGCCAGCCTAGCAAGGCTGCCCCTGAGGAGGTCTTGTGTCATCCGCCTCGCGAGGCTTGGCCCCTCGTGAGGGTCTTGAGTGTTTGCTGGTGAAGATGGGCCATACCAGGCCGCTAGAGGAGCCACGCCATGGGCCGCAGGTAGGCAAGTCTGGGGACCCCCATTCCCAGAATGCCGATAGTAGCCCCCGGGCCCAAGGCGCGCTCAGACTTGGCTTCGAGGCGATGCCAAGGGGCAAGGGCGGAGCGCCATGGGCCCCAACCGCATGCGGCCTTGGTTGATGCATGGCGAGTGACAGGACATGGGCGTCTCCGCTTCCCCATGCTGCCTCGGCAACTGCCCGACTTGACGAGTCCCTGGTGCATGCAGAAAATGTTGGGTTCTACGGAAGGGTAAGTCGACTGCAAATTAAAATTTCCTACGCGCAGAACAACCAAGAACATGCTATGGGAGATGGATCACAGTTTGTTACCACTAGACGCGCAGTGCTGTGCAGCGGAAGAAGAGTTAGGGCAGCGCGTCCGCGTGGATTGTCTCCTCCTTGTTCGATCTCCCTAGAACATCCGGTCGTCGGTTCACACGTGCAGGTTCGCCGAAGTGGCGCAAGTGCACCGCCTCTAATGGTATCCGTGCATGCAAGAGGAACGTTGTGCGGCGGACTGCTAGGTTCGATCAGACAACCAGCGGTGAGTGGAGGTGTCTATTCGCAACACATGCAAACCCTAGTGACAGCGCCAAAGCGATCAACCGCATGAGTGTGCCGCACCCCACTTTATATAGGCATCCATCGCGGGCTCAACACTTGGGCCTCGCACGGACCCTAAAACCCATAAGTCTACTCGGCCAAAATCGGAATACAGCTCGGATCACATCCGACCAGTGTCCCTGGATCCGACCTCATAGGTTCCTTCCCTTAAGCACGCGACCCCTTAGGTTCAAGCCGGCTTGGTCGTAGTTCGGATCACCTCCGAAATACATAGTTGGTAGCGGCCATTCCAGTGATGGCGACCACAAACTGGATTATCTCATAATCCATGTTGCATGGCCATGCTTATCCTGGTTGGATCACATGAGGGGCCTAGAGCATATCTCTCCTGATCAGAGGGGAAAATCCCATTTGCTCAACCATGTCTCGCAGCATGGGTCTGGACAAGCCCGAAACCTACCTTTGTAACTACCCAGTCATGGAGTAGCGTTTGGTTGGCCCAAAGCAAGTCTGTCACCATCCCGAGTACATGTGCCAGCTCAGGTCTTAGGACATAGAACATATGCTGTACTAGAGACTCACATATGCCATATCGCCGCATCTCATAGTTGGGTCTGTCCGACTCAACCTTATTTCAACTCGGATCCGACTACGTCGAATCTGACCAGATCCTTCTAAGTCCATATTATCCGGTTAACATCCAATGCACCATGGCCAATGAGACCAAGCCATCGATCGTGTCATATGCTAGTCTAGTCTGCTGCGCGTCCACACATCCCTTTCGACTAGGGACCTTTTAGGACGTTCATCATACAATGCATAGTCCCACAAACATTTCACGTACTTGCTGATACACATCATTGATAATGTCCAAGGACTATCTTTATTCATAAACACATAGGAAATATCATCATACATGATTGCCTCTAGGGCATATCTCCAACAGTCTCCCACTTGCACTAGAGTCAATCAAATATACATCGAATGACCATAGCTCTAACATGCCCCTCGTGCTTGGATTGTGGAAGCGGCTTAGTGAATGGATCTGCAACATTTGCATCCATGTGAATTTTGCATAACTCAATATCACCATTCTTTATGATCTTTCGTATCAGGTGATATTTCCGATCTATGTGTCTGGTCTTGTGGTGATCCCTCGGCTCCTTGGCTTGTGTGATGGCACCAGAATTATCACAATAAAGGTCCAACAATTTTAACGAGGCTGGGAAAATACCAAGATCATCCAGAAAGTTCCGGATCCAAACACCTTCCTTTACAGCTTCACAAGCCGAAATGTACTCGGCTTCTGTGGTAGAGTCGGCCACCGTATCTTGCTTGGAACTCATCTAGCTCACTGCTCCTCCGTTCATGACATACACGAATCCAGACTGTGATCAACAATCATGTCTGTCGGTTTGGAAAGTAGCATCGGCATAACCCCTTACGACAAGCTTTTCCTCACCTCCATAAACTAGGAACATCTCTTTAGTCCTTTTCAGGTACTTCAAAATAGTCTTTACTGCTGCCCAGTGACTCTCACCTGGGTTGGCCTGGTATCTGCTTGTTAGGCTTATTGCAAAAGCAACATCAGGCCGTGTACATATCATGGCATACATGATGGATCCAATTGTCGAGGCATACGGAATCCGACTCATCCTGCTTCGCTCATCAGATGTTGAAGGACTCTGAGTCTCGCTTAGCCTTATACCATGTGAGACAGGCAAGAACCCTTTCTTGGTCTCACTCATGTTGAACCGCTTCAACACTTTTATCTATGTACGTGCTTTGGCTCAAGCCGAGCAGCCTCCTCGATCTATCTCTATAGATCTTGATGCCTAAAATGTAAACTGCCTCACCAAGGTCCTTCATTGAAAACTTGCCATTCAATGATTCCTTGACCGAGTTCAGCATCAAAACATCATTTCCGATTAGTAGTATGTCATCCACATACAAGATCAAAAACACAATCGAGCTCCCACTTAACTGCTTGTATAAACAAGCGTCCTCATCGCTTTTGCTGAAACCAAGACCAATGACAACCTCATCAAAACGAATGTTCCAACTCCGAGATGCTTGCCTCAACCCATAAATGTATCTCTTGAGCTTGCATACTTTACTAGTGCTAGTCGGATTGACAAAACCCTAGGGCTGTATCATATACACGTCCTCGGTTAAATTTCCGTGAAGGAAATCCATTTTGACATCCATCTGCTATATCTGGTAATCGAAATATGCAGCTATAGCTAGTACGATCCTCACCGACTTCAGCTTCCCTACCAGCGAGTAAGTATTGTCGTAGTCAATTCCATGAACTTGTCCATAACCTCTAGCGACAAGCCGAGCTTTGTGGATCTGAACATTTCCATCCACATCGGTTTTCTTCTTAAAGACCCATTTGCAGCCAATGGCCTTTACACCAGGCGTTGGATCAACCAAGTCCCAGACTTGATTTTCATCCATGGACTTTAACTCGGATCTCATGGCCCCCAGCCATGCCTCGGAATCCGGGCACGCCATCGCTTTCGCATATGTGGCTGGCTCTTCGCTTTGCAGCCATAATACATCATGCACTCTGCGCAATCTTTCCGACCTCCATGGTTCCGGTGCCGCTTCCACTACGGGTTCCTTGACTGACTCCGGTATGATCTCATCACTCGCCGAGCCATCCCCGAGTGGTACTCGAATTTCTTCGAGTCGGAGTGTCCTCCCACTGGCCTCCCGACTGAGAAATGTTGGAAATATGCCCTAGAGGCAATAATAAAATGGTTCTTATTATATTTCTTTGTTCATGATAATTGTCTATTGTTCATGCTATAATTGTGTTATCCGGAAATCGTAATACATGTGTGAATACATAGACCACAACACATCCCTAGTGAGCCTCTAGTTGACTAGCTCGTTCATCAAAAGATGGTCATGGTTTCCTGACTATGGACATTGGATGTCATTGATAACGGGATCACATAATTAGGAGAATGATGTGATGGACAAGACCCAATCCTAAGCATAGCTCAAAGATCGTGTAGTTCATTTGCTATAGCTTTTCCGAATGTCAAGTATCATTTCCTTAGACCATGAGATTGTGCAACTCCCGGATACCGTAGGAGTGCCTTGGGTGTGCCAAACGTCACAACGTAACTGGGTGACTATAAAGGTACACTACAGGTATCTCCGAAAGTGTCTATTGGGTTGGCACGAATCGAGACTGGGATTTGTCACTCCGTATGACGGAGAGGTACTCTGGGCCCACTCGGTAATGCATCATCATAATGAGCTCAATGTGACCAAGTGGTTGAACACGGGATCATGCATTACGGTACGACTAAAGTGACTTGCCGGTAACGAGATTGAACGAGGTATTGGGATACCGACGATCGAGTCTCGGGCAAGTAACGTATCGATTGACAAAGGGAATAGTATACGGATTGATTGAATCCTCGACATCATGGTTCATCCGATGAGATCATCGAGGAGCATGTGGGAGCCAACATGGGTATCCAGATCCCACTGTTGGTTATTGACCGAAGAGTCGTCTAGGTCATGTCTGCGTGTCTCCCGAACCCGTAGGGTCTACACACTTAAGGTTCGGTGACGCTAGGGTTGTTGAGATATTAGTATACGGTAACCCGAAAGTTGTTCGGAGTCCCGGATGAGATACCGGACATCACGAGGAGTTCCGGAATGGTCCAGAGGTGAAGATTTATATATAGGAAGTCAAGTTTCGGCCATCGGGAAAGTTTCGGGGGTAATCGGTATTGTACAGGGACCACCGAAAGGGTCCCGGGGGTCCACCGGGTGGGGACACCTATCCCGGGGGGACCCATGGGCTGAAGTGGGAGGGGAACCAGCCCCTAGTGGGCTGGTGCGCCCCCCTTGGGCCTCCCCTGTGCCTAGGGTTGGAAACCCTAGGGGTGGGGGGCGCCCCACTTGCCTTGGGGGGCAAGCTACCCCCTTGGCCGTCGCCCCCCTAGGGACCCTATATATAGTGGGGGGGGGGGAGGGAGGGCAGCTGCACCCTAGCCCCTGGCCTCTCCCTCTCCCTCCCGTGACACTCCTCCCTCTCCTTGTGCTTGGCGAAGCCCTACCGATATCACCGTTGCTTCCACCACCACGCCGTCGTGCTGCTGGATCTTCATCAACCTCTCCTTTCCCCTTGCTGGACAAGTTGGAGGAGACGTCTTCCCAACCTTACGTGTGTTGAACGCGGAGGTGATGTCCGTTCGGTGCTAGATCATCGGTGATTTGGATCACGACGAGTACGACTCCATCAACCCCGTTCTCTTGAACACTTCCGCGCGCGATCTACAATGGTATGTAGATGCACTCCTTTCTCCCTCGTTGCTAGATGACTCCATAGATTGATCTTGGTGATGCGTAGAAAATTTTAAAATTCTGCCACGTTCCCCAACAGTGGCATCATGAGCTAGGTCTATGCGTAGTTTCTATGCACGAGTAGAACATAAAGCAGTTGTGGGTGTCGATATTGTCAATTTTCTTGCCGTTACTAGTCTTATCTTGATTCGGCGGCATCGTGGGATGAAGCGGCTCGGACCGACCTTACACATACGCTTACGTGAGACTGGTTCCATCGATTGACATGCACTAGTTGCATAAGGTGGCTGGCGGGTGTCTGTCTCTCCCACTTTAGTCGGATCGGATTCAATGAAAAGGGTCCTTATGAAGGGTAAATAGAAATTGTCATATCACGTTGTGGTTTTGGCGTAGGTAAGAAATGTTCTTGCTAGAAACCTATAGCAGCCACGTAAAAACTTGCAACAACAATTAGAGGACGTCTAACTTGTTTTTGCAGCATGTGCCGTGTGATGTGATATGGCCAAAAGGATGTGATGAATGATATATGTGATGTATGAGATTGATCATGTTCTTGTAATAGGAATCACGACTTGCATGTCGATGAGTATGACAACTGGCAGGAGCCATAGGAGTTGTCTTTATTTATTTATGACCTACGTGTCAACATAAACGTCATGTAATTACTTTACTTTATTGCTAAGGCGTTAGCCATAGTAGTAGAAGTAATAGATGACGAGACAACTTCAAGAAGACACAATGATGGAGATCATGGTGTCATGCTGGTGACAACGATGATCATGGAGCCCCAAAGATGGAGATCAAAAGAAGAAAATGATATTGGCCATATCATGCCACTATTTGATTGCATGTGCTGTTTATCATGTTTTACATCTTATTTGCTTAGAACGACGGTAGCTTAAATAAGATGATCCCTCGTAATAATTTCAAGAAAGTGTTCCCCCTAACTGTGCACCGTTGCGAAGGTTTGTTGTTTCGAAGCACCACATGATGATCGGGTGTGATAGATTCTAACGTTCGAATACAACGGGTGTAAGCCAGATTTACACACGCAATACACTTAGGTTGACTTGACGAGCCTAGAATGTACAAACATGGCCTCGGAACATAGAAGACAGAAAGGTCGAGCATGAGTCATATAGAAGATACGATCAACATGAAGATGTTCACCGATGTTGACTAGTCTGTCTCACGTGATGATCGGACACGGCCTAGTTGACTCGGATCATGTTTCACTTAGATGACCAGAGGGATGTCTATCTGAGTGGGAGTTCATTGAATAATTTGATTAGATGAACTTAATTATCATGAACTTAGTCTAAAAAATCTTTACACTATGTCTTGTAGATCAAATGGCCCACGCTAATGTTGCCCTCAACTTCAACGCGTTCCTAGAGAAAACCAAGCTGAAAGATGATGGCAGCAACTATACGGACTGTGTCCGGAACCTGAGGATTATCCTCATAGCTGCCAAGAAAGATTATGTCCTAGAAGCACCGCTAGGTGACACACCCATCCCAGAGAACCAAGACGTTATGAACGCTTGGCAGTCACGTGCTGATGATTACTCCCTCGTTCAGTGCGGCATGCTTTACAGCTTAGAACGGGGCTCCAAAAGCGTTTTGAGAGACACGGAGCATATGAGATGTTCGAAGAGCTGAAAATGGTTTTCCAAGCTCATGCCCGGGTCGAGAGATATGAAGTCTCCGACAAGTTCTTCAACTGTAAGATGGAGGAAAATAGTTCTGTTAGTGAGCACATACTCAAAATGTCTGGGTTGCATAACCGCTTGACTCAGCTGGGAGTTAATCTCCCGGATGACACGGTCATTGACAGAATCCTTCAGTCGCTTCCACCGAGCTACTAGAGCTTTGTGATGAACTTCAATATGCAGGGGATGGAAAAGACCATTCTTGAGGTATATTCAATGCTGAAATCAGCAGAGGTGGAAATCAAAAAGGAACATCAAGTGTTGATGGTGAATAAAACCACTAAGTTCAATAAAGGCAAGGGTAAGAAGAACTTCAAGAAGGACGGCAAGGGAGTTGCCGCACCCGGTAAGCAAGCTGCCGGGAAGAAGCCAAAGAATGGACCCAAGCTCGAGATTGAGTGTTTTTATTGCAAGGGAAGTGGTCACTTGAAGCGGAACTGCCCCAAATACTTAGCGGACAAGAAGGCCGACAACACTAAAGGTATATGTGATATACATGTAATTGATGTGTACCTTACCAGTACTCGTAGTAGCTCCTGGGTATTTGATACCGGTGCGGTTGCTCACATTTGTAACTCAAAGCAGGAGCTGCGGAATAAGCGGAGACTGGCGAAGGACGAGGTGATGATGCGCGTCGGGAATGGTTCCAAGGTCGATGTGATCGCCGTCAGCACGCTGCCTCTACATTTACCTATGGGATTAGTTTTAAACCTCAATAATTGTTATTTAGTTACAGCTTTGAGCATGAACATTATATCAGGATCTCGTTTAATTCGAGATGGCTACTCATTTAAATCCGAGAATAATGGTTGTTCTATTTATATGAGAGATATGTTTTATGGTCATGCTCCATTGGTGAATGGTTTATTCTTAATGAATCTCGAGTGTAATGTTACACATATTCATAGTGTGAATACCAAAAGATGTAAGGTTGATAATGATAGTCCCACATACTTGTGGCACTGCCGCCTTGGTCACATAGGTGTCAAACGCATGAAGAAGCTCCATGTAGATGGACTTTCGGAGTCTCTTGATTACGAATCATTTGACACGTGCGAACCATGCCTCATGGGTAAAATGACCAAGAGTCCATTCTCAGGAACAATGGAGCGAGCAACCAACTTATTGGAAATCATACATACTGATGTGTGCGGTCCAATGAGTGTTGAGGCTCGTGGTGGCTATCGTTATGTTCTCACCCTCACTGATGACTTGAGTAGATATGGGTATGTCTACTTAATGAAACACAAGTCTGAGACCTTTGAAAAGTTCAAGGAATTTCAGAGCGAGGTTGAGAATCAACATGATAGAAAAATCAAGTTCTTGCGACCAGATCATGGGGGAGAATACTTGAGTCACGAATTTGGCACACACTTAAGGAAATGTGGAATAGTTTCACAACTCACGCCGCCTGGAACACCTCAGCGTAATGGTGTGTCCGAACGTCGTAATCGCACTCTATTGGATATGGTGCGATCTATGATGTCTCTTACCGATTTAGCGCTGTCATTTTGGGGCTATGCTTTAGAGACTGCCGCATTCACTTTAAATAGGGCTCCGTCGAAATCCGTTGAGACGACACCGTATGAATTATGGTTTGGGAAGAAACCTAAGCTGTCGTTTCTAAAAGTTTGGGGATGCGATGCTTATGTCAAGAAACTTCAACCTGAAAAGCTCGAACCCAAATCAGAAAATGCGTCTTCATAGGATACCCTAAAGAAACTATTGGGTATACCTTCTACCTCAGATCTGAAGGCAAGATCTTTGTTGCCAAGAATGGATCCTTTCTAGAGAAAGAGTTTCTCTCGAAAGAAATAAGTGGGAGGAAAGTAGAACTTGATGAAGTATTACCTCTTGAACTGGTAAGTGGCGCAGCTCAAGAAAATGTTCCTGAGGTGCCTGCACCGACTAGAGAGGAAGTTAATGATGGTGATCATGAAACTTCAGATCAAGTTGCTACTGAACTTCGTAGGTCCACAGGGACACGTTACGCACCAGAGTGGTACATCAATCCTGTCTTGGAAATCATGTTGTTAGACAACGGTGAACCTTCGAACTATGAAGAAGCGATGGCGGGCCCGGATTCCGACAAATGGTTGGAGGCCATGAAAACAAAGTATGGACTTTGACTGACTTGCCTGATGATCGGCGAGCCATAGAAAATAAATGGATCTTTAAGAAGAAGACAGACGCGGATGGTAACGTAACCATCTATAAAGCTCGGCTTGTCGCGAAGGGTTATCGACAAGTTCAAGGGGTTGACTACGATGAGACTTTCTCACCCGTAGCGAAGCTGAAGTCCGTCCGAATCATGTTAGCAATTGCCGCATTCTATGATTATGAGATATGGCAAATGGACGTCAAAACGGCATTCCTTAATGGTTTCCTTAAGGAAGAATTGTATATGATGCAGCCGGAAGGTTTTGTCGATCCTAAGAATGCTGAAAAGGTGTGCAAGCTCCAACGCTCGATTTATGGGCTGGTGCAAGCATCTCGGAGTTGGAACATTCATTTTAATGAGATGATCAAAGCGTTTGGGTTTATGCAGACTTATGGAGAAGCCTGTATTTACAAGAAAGTGAGTGGGAGCTCTGTAGCATTTCTCATATTGTATGTGGATGACATACTGTTGATGGGAAATGATATAGAATTCTTGGAAAGCATAAGGGCCTACTTGAACAAGTGTTTTTCAATGAAGGATCTTGGAGAAGATGCTTATATATTAGGCATCAAGATCTATAGAGATAGATCGAGATGCCTCATTGGTCTTTCACAGAGTACGTACCTTGACAAGATATTGAAGAAGTTCAAAATGGATCAGTCAAAGAAGGGGTTCTTGCCTGTATTGCAAGGTACGAGATTGAGCACGTCTCAATGCCCGGCCACGGCAGAAGATAGAGAAAATATGAGTGTCGTCCCCTATGCCTCAGCCATAGGGTCTATCATGTATGCTATGTTGTGTACCAGACCTGATGTAAACCTTGCCGTAAGTTTGGTAGGACGGTACCAAAGTAATCCCGGCATGGAACACTGGACATCAGTCAAGAATATCCTGAAGTACCTGAAAAGGACTAAGGATATGTTTCTCGTTTATGGAGGTGACGAAGAGCTCGTCGTAAAGGGTTATGTCGATGCTAGCTTCGACACAGATCTGGATGACTCTAAGTCACAAACTGGATACGTGTATATTTTGAATGGTGGGGCAGTAAGCTGGTGCAGTTGCAAGCAAAGTGTTGTGGCGGGATCTACATGTGAAGCAGAGTACATGGCAGCCTCGGAGGAAGCACAAGAGGCAATCTGGGTGAAGGAGTTCATTACCGACCTAGGAGTCATACCCAATGTGTCGGGCCCGATGACTCTCTTCTGTGACAACACTGGAGCTATTGCCCTTGCCAAGGAGCCCAGGTTTCACAGGAAGACCAGGCATATCAAGCGTCGCTTCAACTCCATTCGTGAAAGTGTTCAAAATGGAGACATAGATATTTGTAAAGTACATACAGACCTGAATGTGGCAGATCCGTTGACTAAACCTCTTCCTAGAGCAAAACATGATCAACACCAGAACTGCATGGGTGTTCGATTCATCACAATGTAACTAGACTATTGACTCTAGTACAAGTGGGAGACTGTTGGAAATATGCCCTAGAGGCAGTAATAAAATGGTTATTATTATATTTCTTTGTTCATGACAATTGTCTATTATTCATGCTATAATTGTGTTATCCGGAAATCGTAATACATGTGTGAATACATAGACCACAACACGTCCCTACTGAGCCTCTAGTTGACTAGCTCGTTGATCAAAAGATGGTCATGGTTTCCTGACTATGGACATTGGATGTCATTGATAACGGGATCACATCATTAGGAGAATGATGTGATGGACAAGACCCAATCCTAATCATAGCTCAAAGATCGTGTAGTTCGTTTGCTATAGCTTTTCCGAATGTCAAGTATCATTTCCTTATACCATGAGATTGTGCAACTCCCGGATACTATAGGAGTGCCTTGGGTGTGCCAAACGTCACAACGTAACTGGGTGACTATAAAGGTACACTACAGGTATCTCCGAAAGTGTTTGTTGGGTTGGCATGAATTGAGACTGGGATTTATCACTCCGTATGACGGAGAGGTATCTCTGGGCCCACTCGGTAATGCATCACAATAATGAGCTCAATGTGACCAAGTGGTTGATCACGGGATCATGCATTATGGTACGAGTAAAGTGACTTGCCGGCAACGAGATTGAACGAGGTATTGGGATACCGACGATCGAGTCTCGGGCAAGTAACGTACCGATTGACAAAGGGAATAGTATACAGATTGATTGAATCCTCGACATCGTGATTCATCCGATGAGATCATCAAGGAGCATGTGGGAGCCAACATGGGTATCCAGATCCCGCTGTTGGTTATTGACCGGAGAGTCGTCCTGGTCATGTCTGCGTGTCTCCCGAACCCGTAGGGTCTACACACTTAAGGTTCGTTGACGCTAGGGTTGTTGAGATATTAGTATACGGTAACTCGAAAGTTGTTCGGAGTCCCGGATGAGATCCCGGACGTCACGAGGAGTTCCGGAATGGTCCGGAGGTGAAGATTTATATATAGGAAGTCAAGTTTCGGCCATCGGGAAAGTTTCGGGGGTAATCGGTATTGTACCGGGACCACCGGAAGGGTCCCGGGGGTCCATCGGGTGGGGCCACCTATCCCGGAGGGCCCCATGGGCTGAAGTAGGAGGGGAACCAGCCCCTAGTGGGCTGGTGCGCCCCCCTTGGGCTTCCCCTGCGCCTAGAGTTGGAAACCCTAGGGGTGGGGGGCGCCCCACTTGCTTTGGGGGGCAAGCCACCCCCTTTCCCCCCCTTGGAGATTGGATCTCCTAGGGCCGGCGCCCCCCTAGGGAACCTATATATAGTGGGGGGGGGGGAGGGAGGGCAGCCGCACCCTAGCCCCTGGCCTCTCCCTCTCCCTCCCGTGACACTCCTCCCTCTCCCTGTGCTTGGCGAAGCCCTGCCGAGATCACCGTTGCTTCCACCACCACGCCGTCGTGCTTCTGGATCTTCATCAACCTCTCCTTTCCCCTTGATGGATCAAGTTGGAGGAGACGTCTTCCCAACCGTACGTGTGTTGAACGCGGAGGTGCCGTCCGTTCGGCGCTAGGTCATTAGTGATTTGGATCACAACGAGTACGACTCCATCAACCCCGTTCTCTTGAACGCTTCCGCGCGCGATCTACAAAGGTATGTAGATGCACTCCTTTCTCCCTCGTTGCTAGATGACTCCATAGATTGATCTTGGTGATGCGTAGAAAATTTTAAAATTCTGCTACGTTCCCCAACAAGAAACTCTTTCTCAAGGAAAACCCCATTCCGAGCAGCAAACACTTTGTTCTCTTCCCGGTTGTAGAAGTTATATCCCAAGGTTTCCCTCGGATATCCCACGAATATGCATTTATCTGACTTGGGTGTAAGCTTTTCTGACATAAGTCGCTTGATAAATGCTTCACAACCCCAAATCTTTAGAAAAGACAATCTGGGAGTCTTCCCGGTCCACATCACATGTGGTGTCTTATCTACGGATTTTGATGGTACCCTGTTAAGTGTGAAATCTGCAGTTTCTAGAGCGTATCCCTAGAATGACAAGGGTAAATCCGATTTGCTCATCATTGATCGAACCATGCCTAACAAGGTACGATTCCTCCGTTCCGATACGTCATTTCTCTGTGGCATACCCGGAGGTGTGAGCTTAGGTACTATACCTCGGCTTTTCAGATTATCATAAAATCCTGGCTCATGTACTCACCTCCACGATCAGATCGTAGAAGTTTTATAGTCTTGCCAAGCGGATTCTCAACCTCATTTTGAAACTCTTTGAACTTTTCAAAAGTTTCTGACTTGTGCCTCATCAAATAGATATATCCATATCTACTCAAGTCATCGATAAAAGTGATGAAGTACCGATAGCCACCTCTGGCAGTTGTGCTCATTGGTCCACACACATCACTGTGTATCCGTTCCAATAGCTGGGACACCCTCTCGTAACTCTTTGTGAAAGGAGACATAGTCATCTTGCCGAGCAAGCATGATTCACATGTCTCGAACGACCCAAAGTCAGATGAAGTTAGGATCCCATCATCATGGATCTTCTTCATGCGTTTTAGACTAATGTGTCCAAGCCGGCTGAGGGAGTCCTGGATTAGGGGGTCTTCGGATAGCCGGACTATATCCTTTGGCCAGACTGTTGGACTATGAAGATACAAGATTGAAGACTTCGCCCCGTGTCCGGATGCGACTCTCCTTGGCGTGGAAGGCAAGCTTGGCAGTACGGATATGTAAATCTCCTCCTTTGTAACCGACTCTATGTAACCCTAGCCCCCTCCGGTGTCTATATAAACCGGAGGGTTTAGTCCGTAGGACAATATATAATCATACCATAGGCTAGCTTCTAGGGTTTGGCCTCTACAATCTCGTGGTAGATCAACTCTTGTAATACTCATATCATCAAGATCAATCAAGCAGGACGTAGGGTATTACCTCCATCAAGAGGGCCCGAACCTGGGTAAACATCGTGTCCCCTACCTCATGTTACCATCCGCCTTAGGCGCATAGTTCGGGACCCCCTACCCGAGATCCGCCGGTTTTGACACCGACATTGGTGCTTTCATTGAGAGTTCCACTGTGTCGTCATCATAAGGAGGGATGGCTCGTCTCATTGCCAAGAACAACATCACCTCTGGGGGAGCTTTGGCTATAGTCCAAACTCTCCGACTAGGCGGCTTCGTCATGACCACCCGCTCAGCCGCTGCCCACAGCCCTGGCTGTAGGCCAAACTCTCTGACTAGGTGGCTTCGTCATGACCGCCCGCTCGGCCGCTGCACCGACGATGACTTCTCGGGTCATAGAAAATAGCCTCCACATCGGCTCGAAATTCATCGAGCAGATGGATCTGATGGAGCTCTCCTCTTTGAACAAGCTCTTGGATCGTATCGCTGCTCTGGGAGTCGCTACGGACTACAATTGGATTGGGCTTAAACCCGACCAAAGGGAGATGAACTCTCCGTCGGTCACCCATCAGATAGCGGTGGTGGAGGAGCAATGCGGTGATTCTTCCTCTATCCCGAGGACGAACTATGTCCGGGTCCCCGAGCTCTCCGAGCCGGATACCCGTCCACGGGAGGACATCACCCTAACCCTGAACATAGAATCAGGCATCATGCCGAACCTGCTGGGCAACATCCCGGAGCCCGAACTTCCAAGATCGGAAACTCCCTCGCCCCTGGGTCTCAGATTGGGTCAAGGTCTGGACTTAAATCCACCCACCCAACCAGATATAAACGATCTTTCCCACATTAGGCAAGAGCCCCAAGAAACACTACATCACTATTGGGTCGGATTCCTCCTTGTAGTGAACAAGGTCAAGGACTGTCGCGAGGAAGACGCAATTTCGTTCTTTTGCAACAATTGCACGGACAAGGGAATCCTCAACGCCATAAGTCACAATGACATAGCACACTTCGCTTACTGGAAAACCCAAACAAAATTTTGGGATAATTCGGCTCTGACAAAACCCCCAGGCCGAACTAAAAGGGCGCACTCTCATTAGTCGCCCGACTCAATTACAAAGAAGCAAAAGCCCACTACAGGGCGTGGAACCGTATTGGAGGGATGGCTTAACGGGCCCTGCAAAATTCATAGTACAATGGATACCATACCAACACACAGCCTTAGAGCATGTTGGGTACTCCGACAGGTGGCCAAGAGCGGTGAGGATCTCCTCATTCAAAACACCGCAGAGCACCATCCTGTGGATAACAATACATTATTGATAGTCTTCGAGACCTTTGCCTCAAATAATAGGCGTAAGCGAGCACTCCGCAGCCTTGCCGAAGTCTGCCATGTGGCAGCAATAAATCCATGGAGCGACACGGCTATCACCTTCAATGCCAATGACGAACCTAAATTCCGAACAGCCCGAGCACCAGTTGCCTTGGTCCTCAGTCCAATTGTGGACGGCTTTTGGCTTACTAAAGTGCTCATGGACGGCGGCAGTGGATTAAACCTCATTTATGAGGAGACTATTCAAAAAATGGAAATAGACAGAAACCGTATTGAGCAAAGCAGCACAACCTTACGGGGAATCATCCCCAGTTGCGAGGCACGTTGCCCTGGGAAATCGCACTAGATGTGGTATTCGGCACTCCGGAGAATTACAGGTCTAAAGAAATTACATTCCAAGTGGCCCCATTCAGTAGCGGATACCACACCCTTCTAGGGCGGGAGGCATTCACGATCTTCCAAGCCATACCCCATTACGGGTACATGAAGCTCAAAATGCCCGGACCCAATGGAATCATCACTCTAGCTAGTGATCGGGACATAGAACTCCGCGCCGAGAACAAAACAGCCGCACTGGTCCTTGAGGCATTATCCGAAGCCCTTGCGACGGAGGAATTAACTGTGCTGTGCTCCACAGTGGACAGGGACGACGTGATACTCGACAAAAGATCCAAGTCCACCTCTTTTAAACCAGCGATGAAATAGTCAAATTCCAAGTCCATCCAACGGACCCCCACAAAGACAACATCCATCGGGGCACAGTCAAAACCCGCTATAGACGCCACACTACGGGAGTTCCTGCGCGAAAATTGAGACATATTCTCCTGGCATCCTTCAGACATGCCAAGAATCCCACGCAGGCTGGCCGAGCATAGCCTTAACATTCTAAAAGGGTTCAAGCCGGTCAAGCAGACTCTTCGGCGTTTCTCCGAACCTAAGCGACAAGCCATGGGAGAGGAGCTAGCCAAGTTACTGGAGGCCGGATTCATTAGAGAAATAAAACATCCGGACTGGCTAGCAAACCTGGTATGGTACCAAAGAAGGACAAATCCTGGCGCCTATGCGTCGACTTCAAGGACCTCAATAAGGCTTGCCCAAAGGATCCCTTCCCCCTCCCTCGCATCGATCAAATTATCGATGCCACCGCAAGACACGACTCATTGTGCTTCCTCGACGCATACTTTGGTTACCACCATATTAAGATGGCGGAGTCTGATCAAGCCGCAACGACATTTATCACTCCATACGGCCCCTTCTGTTTTAACACAATGCCCTTCAGGCTCAAAAACGCCGGCGCAACGTATCAACGCATGATTCAGGCATGTCTGGAAAAGCAGATGGGCAAAACAGTGGAGGCATACATAGATGATGTGGTCGTTAAAACCAGACACGTCGACTCCCTAATAGACGACTTGAGGCTCATTTTCGACAATCTCCAAACATACGACATTAAGCTCAATCCGGAAAAATGCGTTTTCAGCGTACCCGCCGGAAAGCTCCTGGGCTTCATCGTCTCCAGTAGAGGAATTGAAGCAAATCTAGCTAAAATCCGAGCTCTGTCGCAGTTGGCTATCCCAAATGACCTCAAGCAAATCCAGAAGTTAACTGGATGTGTGGCGGCCTTAAGCCGCTTTATCTCCCGATTAGGAGAAAACACACTCCCCCTTTATCGCCTTCTTCGGCGCACCGAACACTTCGAGTGGACGGACGCTGCCACGGCCGGATTGGAAGAAATAAAAGCCATCCTGGCCACCAACCCAATCTTGGCCACGCAAAATGTCGACGAACCAATGTTGTTATATATAGCGGCAACTCACCAAGTTGTAAGCGCAATGCTCGTCACCGAATGAGAGACGGACCGACATAAATTCCCACTTCAGAAGTCGGTATATTATGTATCCACTGTCCTCACTCCATGCAAATCACAGTACCCACATTATCAAAAGATAGCATACGCGGTATTCATGGCATCCCGGAAATTACGACACTACTTTCAAGAGTGTTCAATTACGGTGGCCTCAGAAGTACCACTCAATGACATAATAAACAACCGCGATGCCACGGGCCGGATTGCCAAATGGGCTATCGAGCTCCTCCCGTTTGACATAACATATAGACCATGGCAAGCCAATAAGTCACAAGTACTGGCCGATTTCTTCGCCGAGTGGACAGTAGCCGAACTCCCTAAAGAGTACGGCGCGTAATCCAATTGGATCATGAAATTTGACGACTCTAAAATGCTGGCTGGACTGGGGGCTGGCGTCGTCCTGACGTCCCCCACCGGAGATACAGTTCAATATGTACTCCAAATACTATACACAGACTCCAACAACGCAGCCGAATACGAGGCCCTATTACATGGTCTCCGGATGGCAGTTTCCATGGGCATTCAACGCCTGGAGGTGCGTGGGAACTCGAACCATGCAATATCCCAAAAAAATGGAGACTTCAATGCCAAGGATCCGAAAATGGCGGCATATCGCAACACCATCCTCAAAATGTTAGCACGGTTCGAGGGGCTTGAATTCCACCATGTGGCTCGGGAAAACAATCAGGCGACGGATATCCTCGCCCGTATTAGCGCCAAGCGCGATCCTGTCCCGCCTAACATCTTCTTGGAAAGGCTGATTAAGCCATCCGTGGTATGGAAAGGGGACACCGGTAAACATAGTCTGGACCCGGCCACAACACCAGATACCGAATACTCTGACACAATCGGAGGCTCTGCCATCGAAATTACACCTTCAGCCCACGTGATAATAGCCGTCATCGCCCCGTGGACAGAACCATTCCTGGCCTACCTAACTAGGCAGGAACTACCCGGGGACCAAAACGAGGCACGCTGCATAGTGCGGCGATCTAAAGCCTACAAGGTCCACGAGGGAGAGCTTTATAAGAAAAGCACTACCGGAGTCCTTCAAAGGTGCATCTCCGAAGAGGAAGGGCAGAAGCTTTTGGCAGAAATCCATGCTGGCCACCACGCCGCAGCCCAGGCCCTTGTAAGCAAGGCCTTCCGTACATGTTTCTATTGGCCGACGGCCCAAGCAGATGCACATGATTTGGTCCAACGTTGCATCGATTGCCAGCTTTTTGCAAACCAAAGCCATATGCCGCCTACCACTCTCCAAACAATCCCCATTACTTGGCCCTTTGCAGTCTGGGGGCTTGATATGGTCGGACCCCTAAAAGGGGGAACCCATAAGAAAAAAATACTTACTGGTCATGGTGGATAAATTCACCAAATGGATAGAAGCCAAACCTGTTAAAATGGGTGAATCCGGACCGGTGATAGACTTCATATCTGGGGTTGTACACCGTTATGGCACCCCCCACAGCATCATCACTGACAATGACACGAACTTTGCAGCCGACGAGGTAAAACTTTGGTGCAGCAACATGGGCATCAAGCTCGATTATGCTTCTGTCTATCACCCGCAAACTAACAGTCAAGTTGAGCAAGAAAATGGTCTTATCATGAGCGGCATCAAACCCAGATTAGTGCGGTCCTTAAAGGAATCAAACATGCACTAGGTAGAGGAGCTCGACTCTGTACTATGGGGGCTGCGGACCACGCCGAATCACACGACCGGATACACACCGTTTTTATGGTGTACGTCGCAGAGGCGGTTCTGCCTTGCGACATAATTCATGACTCACCTCGAGTGTGCATGTACGAATAAAAAGAGGCCGAGCTCGATCGGCAGGACAGTTTGGACGCCCTGGAGGAGGAGCACGATGTGGCAAAAGCCCATTCCGCATTCTATCAGCAACAGGCTCGAAAGTATTAAAGCAGAGAAGTACGGGCCAAAACCTATAACGTTGGCGAACTAGTTCTACGCCTGCCGGAGAAGAAAAAGAACAAGCTCAAGCCCAAATGGGAAGGTCCCTTCATTATTGACCAGGTTCTGATCGGTGGAGCGTACTGTCTGCGGGATGCATCGGACAATCGACTCGAGCCAAACCCATGGAACGCAGCCAGACTCCAAAGATTCTACGCCTAGTGCCGGACTCTATGTTCGTCTCCTTACCCCCGTCAATTTTTTTTGCATATCCGGTATCTGTCTTTTCTCTCTTTCTTCTTTTTTCTTCTCCTCAAGGCCTTAAAAGGCTAACTTGTGTCTTGACTACACAATCTTGACGCGCTAACCGCGCTCATTATACCTGGGGGCTTCTTATACAGAAGCTTAATATAACTATTTTTCTGGGCTTTATGCCCCACACATGTGTTATTCTTCCACATGTACCTTTTTTGCCATTATATGCATCGATATGACTTAAGTTTTGGCCAAGCTGGGTTGCCTGGCTCTTGTATTTATGCCCTACATTCCCGTTAATTCGGCTAGTGCATAAGGGGAGCACCTCTGCGATTGTTACTGCTAGGTCAGCCGGATGTGTACCTTAGACTGGGTGAAGCCGAAAGCTAGTGTTCTTAAGGGAATATTCGGTAGGTGAACAAAAGATGACTTTTATTTATTTTGATACATGCCCCCAGATGTTTATAGCATGCGTCTCTTTTCGCAGTTCGGACATGCACATTAGGGCATCCGTACCCGGGGAAAGGAACCCTTAACGAAACTATTCTCCCTGGAAGATGTTTCTTACTATCCATGTAATATGACATAGCTAGTTGGGTACTTGTATGTTCAAGCACTTATGACCCCTACGCCTGGTTTCCACGCATACCCCGGTTTTTACATAACCAAGCGGGTATTCAGATACACTCCGGACTATCGGGTCCAGAGGTCGAAGCAAAAAGGTCCGCCATGACAAATGATTTACAATCCGGCTAGGGACATTATATATGTCACTTGAAGTACACAGTCGCTAAGACTGATTAAATTCTTCTTCTACACCATCCAACATGCTGTCTAGCCTACAATCCTGTTGGGAATACTTTGTGGCTAATTCTACTTGGTCATACACCAAACTGACGGGGATCTCTTTCCCATCGGGCCGCACAGGTCCGACCTCGGCCATGTGGTTTGCGTCAGCTTTGGTATATCACGTCTTCACCATGGACTAGGCTTCCCTTGCACCTTGTCGGCAGGCTGATATCTTCCATAATCGGAAGCGCCGCCGCGCTCCCTTGAGCTTCTCCATAAGCTTCCCCATGCCTCCTGGTTGGGACACGGATGGCCACAAGGCTTGGGCAATACCCCGCGTCACCTGCCGAACTTGTTCGTGCAATTTTGAGAGCTCTGGTAGAAGATCACCTGCAGACCTGGGAATCTCCTCCGCGGGACGACCCATCAGCATACCTGCAGACATAACTCTATTAGCCAGCTTCTTCGCCGAACTCTTTCAAAAGTTCGTTCAAGTACTTACTGAAAATGCCATGTCGAAGCCACTTATTCTCCTTCACGGAGTCTGCAAGCTGGGCTCGGACATCTTTCAGTTCCACGCCCAGCTGGATATTGGTGTCCTGGATATTATTTTTCTCCTACCTGACCCGCGTAAGCACGTGCTCGCCAGCATTTAGCTGTCGATCAGCACGTTCCGCATCCTCCGGCATGGCCTCCAGATTCACTCCGGAGTCATCTGCAACATCTATTGTTAGATTTGCATGCATGCCGCATACTATCTGGTACCTATCATTCTTTGTAATGGAAACAAGTGTTACCAGAGGGGGCCTTCTCGGATTCCTTGAACGCGGCAACTGTGGCCCGTAGCTGGGCTTTGCACTCTTCCACCTCTTGAGACAATTGTGTATTCTTCTCTGTAAGAACCTGCACAAATAATGATCCTTAAATCAGTTGTGTCAACTGTTTCAAGTCTCAGGGGCTACTGATATATATAATCGTCAGATTTTCTTACCCGTATATCCTTTACATACTGGTTCGTGGCTCTGGCTAGACCGTTTTGAGCAGCACGGATGTACGCGTCTCCTAAGTTGAAGGCATCGAACGCCTCTTGGGAGAAACAAGTGTCATGGAGTACGGCCCGGCGACGCCTATGATTCATGGCGCTCTCCACTTCGGAATTTGTAGCGGATAGTCTGTCAGCATCCTCTGTAGGAGGAGCATCCGGCATTCGCCCCGTGCTAGCTTCCGCCTCTATGTCCAGCCTTGGAGCCCGACTGGTGGAGGCGTGATCGGCAACCTCTCCGGATATAGTTCGGCGAGCGTTTTTCCTACTAGGAAACATGGACGTCATTATATTTTATGAAATACGACAACCACGGAGCGAGGTTCTCTATCATACCTCTATGCCGGCGTCTCAGTCCTGACCGCCTTCCTTTTTGGCCTACCCGGCTTCGGTGTCCCTTGTTGGCGAGTCACTGCGGGTTCGGATGGCGTCCCGAGGGCCTTCCCTGTAAAACACCATATGTGTACGGTAGGTGAGGTGCATAAAAGGGGATCTGATACGTCTCCGTCGTATGTACTTTTCCAAACACTTTTGCCCTTGTTTTGGACTCTAACTTGTATGATTTGAATGGAACTAACCCGGACTGACGCTGTTTTCAGCAGAATTACCATGATGTTGTTTTATGTGCAGAAAAAAATATTCTCGGAATGACCTGAAACTCCACGAGAGGTCTTAGAAAAAATAATAAAAAATCCTCGCCAAATATGAAGACCAGGGGGCCCACACCCAACTCATGAGGGTGGGGGGCGCCCCCTACCTCGTGGGCCCCCTGTTGACCCTCCGACGCCAACTCCAACTCTATATATTTGCTTTCGGAGAGAAAAAAATAAGAGAGAAGAAATCATCGTGTTTTACGATATGGAGCCGCCGCCAAGACCTAAAACCTCTCGGGAGGGCTGATCTGGAGTCCGTTGGGGGCTCCGGAGAGGGGGATTCATCGCCGTCGTCATCATCAACCATCCTCCATCACCAATTTCATGATGCTCACCATCGTGCATGAGTAATTCCATCGTAGGCTTGCTGGACGGTGATGGGTTGGATGAGATTTATCATGTAATCGAGTTAGTTTTGTTAGGGTTTGATCCCTAGTATGCACTATGTTCTGAGATTGATGTTGCTATGACTTTGCTATGCTTAATGCTTGTCACTAGGGCCCGAGTGCCATGATTTTAGATCTGAACCTATTATGTTTTCATGAATATATGTGAGTTCTTGATCCTATGTTGCAAGTCTATAGTCACCTACTATGTGTTATGATCCGGCAACCCCGAAGTGACAATAATCGGGACCACTCCCGGTGATGACCATAGTTTGAGGAGTTCATGTATTCACTATGTGCTAATGTTTTGTTCTGGTTCTCTATTAAAAGGAGGCCTTAATATCCCTTAGTTTCCAATAGGACCCCGCTGTAACGCCCTTGATGCGGCTATATCTCCTACGTGTCGAAGCACGACTTAGAGGCATAACCGCATTGAAAGCAATGTCGCAAGTAAGGTAATCTTCACAACAACCCATGTAAATAGATAATAGGGGAAAAGGTACATAGTTGGCTTACACTCGCCACGTCACACAAATATATGAATAACATTACAATCATCCAATACACTCAGGGTCCGACTACGGTACCAAAATAAAAGATCAACCCCAACATTCGACACGGTCCCCGATCGCCCCAACTGGGCACCACTACTGATCATCTCGGAAAGACACATAGTAACAACGAGAGTCTTCATCGAACTCCCACTTGAGCTCAAGCGCATCATCTGGAACGGTATCATCGGTCCCTGCATCTGGTTTGGAAGTAAACTGTGAGTCACGGGGACTCAGCAATCTCGCACCCTCGCGATCAAGACTATTTAAGCTTATAGGTAAGGCAAGGTAAATATGTGGAGCTGCAGCAAGCGACTAGCATATATGGTGGCTAACCTGTTCGCAAAAGAGAGCGAGAAGAGAAGGCAAAACACGAACGAAGAACTATGATCAAGAAGTGATCCTATAGCAACCTACGTCAAGCATTACTCCAACACCGTGTTCACTTCCCGGACTCCGCCGAGAAGAGACCATCACGGTTACACACGCGGTTGATTCATTTTAATTAAGTTAAGTTTCAAGTTATCTACAACCGGACATTAACAAATTCCCGTCTACCCATAACCGTGGGCACGACTTTCGAAAGTTCAAATCCCTGCAGGGGAGTCCCAACTTAGCCCATCACAAGCTCTCACGGTCAACGAAGGATATTCCTTCTAGCGGGAAGACCCGATCAGACCCGGCATCCCGGTTACAAGACATCCTCGACAATGGTAAAACAAGTCCAGCAAGACCACCCGCTATGCCGACAAATCCCGATAGGAGCTGCACATATCTCGTTCTCAGGGCACACCGGATAAGCTAAGCGTACGGGAGCCAACGTAACCCAAGTTGCCAAGGGACGGCCCCGCATGGTGCTCTGGGTTGGACCAACACTTAGAGAAGCACTGGCCCGGGGGTTCAAAATAAAGATGACCCTTGAGTCCGCGAAACCCAAGGGAAAAAGGCTAGGTGGCGAATGATAAAAACCAAGGTCGGGCCTTGCTGAAGGAGTTTTATTCAAGGCAAACTGTCAAGGGGTTCCCGTTATAACCCAACCGCGTAAGGAACGCAAAATCCGGGAACATAACACCGATATGACGGAAACTAGGGCGGCAAGAGTGGAACAAAACACTAGGCAAAAGGCCGAGCCTTCCACCCTTTACCAAGTATATAGGTGCATTAAGATAACAAGATAATATAGTGATATCCCAACAATAAACAATGTTCCAACAAGGAACGATCTCCAATCTTCACCTGCAAGTCGCAACGCTATAAGAGGGGTTGAGCAAAGCGGTAACATAGCCAAACAACGGTTTGCTAGGACATGGTGGGTTAGAGGTTTGACATGGCAATTTGGGAGGCTTGAAAGCAAGTGGTAGGCATCGTAGCATTGGCATAGCAAAAGAGCGAGCATCTAGCAAAAGCAAAGATAGTAGTGATTTCGAGGGTATGATCATCTTGCCTGCAAAGTTGTCAGAGTTGACTGGATCCTCGAAAGCAAACTCAACGGGCTCCTTGTTAGCGAACTCGTCTCCCGGCTCTACCCAAGCAACACAAACAAGCAAACGGAACACAATCAACCACGTGCAAAGCTCAAACAATATAATGCAAAGATGATATGCTATGCGGGATGCATATGCAAGATGTGACAAGGAATGCATGAACATGACCTCAACTTGGAAATCCAAGTGTTCCACTGGAAAGATGAGATGAAATCGCTTGGAAACGATATAAAGAACGCCGGAATCGGAGTTACGGTTTGGAAATGGCAAGCAATTCAAATATGGTCACGTTCTGCGATTTACAGCAAGTAGCCATCTAAATGCAACAAGATGAACATGCTACAGCACCCAAACATCGCATCAAAATAGATGGCAGGAACCCATTCGTGATGCTTAACAAAAGTCTAGCACTGAGCTATGGCCAACTCATCCATTAACAGATTCAAACAAGCATGGCAAAATTGCATATGGTAAACAGATTTCAGACTTAGTGAAATTAACACTTGTCTGGAATTTCAGATCAGATAGCACTCTTTGGAGCATGAAAACTATATGCTACAAGACCTGAACATGGCAAAGTAAAGCATGGCATGGAGCTACCCAAAGAGCTTAACAAAAGTCCCTTAGTGACCTTGAGCCAAAAGGGATCAGAAAATACATTTGCAAGCATGTGAACATCGCAAAAACATAAACAGATCACAGATTTAGTGAAAACTGGAGCATGCTGAGACAGATATCAAGTAGGCATATTTACGAGCTCGATGCACTCACTACAGAGCAAGTCATGACAAGCTATGCATACACCCATCAAGAATACACAAAATGCAAGCTAGACATGGCAATAACAATAGCATAGCATGCACGGATCAACTACAACATCATCGGCAAAATCGCTAACAAGTAGACAATCTGCCCAGATTCATGAAATGATAAAAGTAGAGCTCGATTGACTCAAGCTAGGGTGCTCCATAATTGCTAACAAAGACATGGATGGATAGAGCACTACAATATTAACAAAACATCCTTACTGATCATCCTCAAAAGAGGCACGGATCACTAGGAAACAACATCAACATATGACCATATGAGATAAACAGATCAAGGACTTGGTGGAAATGCTAAGTCCCTGAAATCAGCATTACCAAGTGTCTCACTTTGCAAGCTTGTGCTAGTCACCACACACATCACAAAAATACATGGGTTGCACCTCTGTAAAGATGGCAAAACCCTTAACAAAACATATGTAGAGCTCATGGGCATATCATGCACACATAAATCATGGCAAAAATGACAAATAGCTAAATGGAGCAGCATATCTGACAATTATCTCAAGTAGCACTCTTCTAACAGAATTTCGGGCATCAATATGAACTCAAATGAAAATGATGCAATGGAATGAAATGATGTATTCTCTGAGACGAACATTTTGATATGCTATATGACCAAAACGGAGCTACGGATGCGGAGATATAGCATGATGAACATGGGTAGAAAATATGAACAGGAAAAAGACTTGGACGAAATCAACCTCCGAATCAGATCTGGATCTAGGGTTCGTCCCCGAGCACGCGAACCGAGGATGAACTAAGCTCTCGCCGGAGTTGGACGGGGTGACGCCGGAGAAGAGGAGACGGCGGCGATCGGATCTGGAGAGGGGGAGGAGGTGTCGCCGGAGTCCTCAAGCGCAGATCCCGCACGGACGGAATTGCAGCGGCGTCGGCGGCGACCGGGCCGCGGGTTCTCCGGCGGGCGGAGGCGGCACCCAGGCGGCGGCGCGGCGAGGGAGGCGGCAGCCGGCGTGGAGGCGTCGCGAGGAAGGCGCGGCTGCGCGGGCGGAGGAGTGGGGCGGCGGTGACCGGATCTGCGGGGGCCGGCTTCGGCCCGAGCGGGCCGGCGGTGGCGGATGGTGGCCGGGCCATGTGGCGGTCTGCGGTTGGACGGGCATGGCGGCGGACGCGTCCGGCTCCGTCCGGACATGTCCGGCGCGGAGAGGGACTAGGTCTAGGGTTAGAGAAGGAGGGGATCCGGGATTTTCGGGGAGAGACCTTTATATAGGCATAGAGGGAGCTAGGAGAGTCCAAATGAGGTGCGGTTTTCGGCCACGCAATCGTGATCGAACGCTCTAGATGATGGTGAAGGTTTTGGTGAGTTTTGGGCCAACTTGGAGGGGTGTTGGGCTGCAACACACACGAGGCCTTTTCGGTCCCTCGGTTAACCGTTGGAGTATCAAACGAAGTCCAAATGGTATGAAACTTGACAGGCGGTCTACCGGTAGTAAACCAAGGCCGCTTGGCAAGTCTCGGTCCAATACGTAAATGTTTAATCCCCACACACGAAAGAAAGGTAGAAATGACCACCGGAGGAGAACGAAGCGCCGGAATGCAAAACGGACAACGGGAAAAAAGCTTGAATGCATGAGATGAACACGTATGCAAATGCGATGCACATGATGACATGATATGAGATGCATGACAACGATAACAACACATGGAGACAAAGACCCGAACCCGAGAAAATAAAATAACTTAAGGCCGGAAACGGCAAGAGTTGGAATACATATTGGGAAAGTCATATCCGGGGTGTTACAACACTCCACCACTACGAAAGGATCTCGTCCCGAGATCTAGGACTGAAAGAACGCCGGGTATTCAGAACGGAGGTGATCCTCGTGTTCCCAGGTAGCTTCACGGTCGGAATGGTGTGACCACTTGACTTTGAGGAATTTGATTGACTTGTTGCGAGTCTTGCATTCGGTCTCTTCAAGAATAGCAACTGGGTGCTCACGATAGGAGAGATCTTCTTGGAGCTCAATGTCCTCGAAGTTGACGGTGCGGTCAGGAGTCTTGAAGCACTTTCGGAGCTGAGAGACATGGAACACGTCATGAACATTTGCAAAGTTTGAAGGAAGCTCGAGTTGATAGGCGAGATCGCCTCTCTTGCTGACAATCTTGAAAGGTCCCACGTATCTGGGGGCAAGCTTCCCTTTGATACCGAAGCGACGAGTACCTTTCATAGGAGAGACGCGGAGGTAAACATGATCTCCGATCTCGAAAGCCAAATCACGGTGCTTACTATCATAGTAGCTCTTCTGACGGGATTGGGCTGCTTTGAGGTTATCTCGAATGACTTTGCACATTTCCTCTGCCTCTGTGATTAAGTCATTTCCGAGAAGCTGACGTTCACCGGTTTTGGACCAGTTGAGAGGGGCACGGCACTTCCTGCCATACAGAATTTCAAATGGGGCCTTGCCCGAACTTGCTTGAAAACTGTTGTTGTAGGAGAATTCAGCATAAGGAAGACAATCCTCCCACTTCATGCCGAAGGAGATCACACAAGCCCTGAGCATATCTTCAAGGATCTGATTGACACGCTCGACTTGACCGCTAGTTTGAGGATGGAAAGCTGTGCTGAAGCGGATGTTGGTTCCCATGGCCTTCTGAAAAGAATCCCAAAACTTGGAGGTAAATATGCTGCCACGGTCTAAAGAGATCACTTGTGGGATGCCGTGCAGAGAGACAATTCGAGAGGTATAGAGTTCCGCCAATTGAGCTGCAGTGATTGACTCTTTGATAGGCAGAAAGTGAGCCACTTTAGTGTGTTTGTCGATGACAACGAATATAGCATCATTGCCACGCTTGGACTTTGGAAACCCAGTCACGAAGTCCATCTCAATGTGGTCAAACTTCCATTCTGGAATGGCAAGAGGTTGGAGGAGACCCGCTGGCCTTTGGTGTTCTGCCTTCACTCTTCTGCAGACATCACATTCATTCACGAATTGAGCAATCTCGCGCTTCATTCGAGTCCACCAATAAGCCTGCTTGAGGTCCTGATACATCTTCATGCTCCCAGGGTGGATGGAGAGGAGAGAATTGTGAGCCTCGTTCATGATCACTTTGCGAAGATCACCTTCAGGTACAACAATACGATCCTCGAAGAAGAGAGTATCCTTGTCATCAAGGCGGTAGCACTTGTACTTTGGTCGACTCTTGGCAATCCCAATCTTCACCTTTTTCACCATAGCATCAAGAAGCTGGGCTTGGCGAATCTAGTCTTCCAAGGTAGGAGAGACTTGAAGGTTGGCGAGGAAACCTTGAGGAACAACTTGCAGATTAAGTTTGCGGAAAGCTTCACAAAGCTCGGGTTGATAAGGCTTGAGAATCAGACTGTTGCAATAAGCCTTCCTGCTCAATGCGTCAGCAATCACATTGGCCTTGCCTGGAGTATACTCGATACTCGGATTATACTCTTGAATCATTTCGACCCATCGAGTTTGCCTGAGGTTGAGATTAGGCTGAGTGAAGATGTACTTGAGACTCTTGTGATCAGTGAAAATGTCCACTTTTCTTCCCAATAAGAGATGTCTCCAAGTCAAAAGAGCATGCACAACTGCTGCCAACTCGAGATCATGAGTGGGGTAGTTCTTTTCATTGGGCTTCAACTGGCGAGAGGTATAAGCAACAACTTTCTTCTCTTGCATCAGCACTGCGCCAAGACCTTGGAGAGAGGCATCACAAAAGACCTCGTACGGCTTGGATTCATCAGGCGGAGTCAGAACTGGAGCAGTGATCAATTTCTCTTTCAAAGTGTTGAAAGCAATGTCACACTCCGGAGACCAAACATACTTGACGTGCTTCTGGAGAATATTTGAGAGAGGCTTCGCGATCTTAGAAAAGTTTTCAACGAATCTTCGACAATAGCTTGCGAGACCGAGGAAGCTACGGAGTTGCTTCACGTTCTGAGGAGGTTCCCAATTCACAATTGCACACACCTTCTCAGGATTCACGGCAATGCCCTTGGTAGAGATGATATGACCAAGATAAAGAACCTCATCGAGCCAAAATTCGCACTTGGAGAACTTGGCGTAGAACTTGTGTTCCCTGAGCTTATCGAGAACCAAACGCAAGTGCTTGGCATGATCTTCCTTGTTCTTCGAGAAAACCAGAATGTCGTCGAGATAGACCAAAACGAAGTCATTGGTGTAGACGTTGAAGATGAAGTTCATCATGCGAGAGAACGTCGGAGGAGCGTTGACGAGGACAAAAGACATGACAGTGTATTCATATGAACCATAGCTTGTCCTGAAAGCCGTCTTGGGAATATCTTGCTCACGGATTCGAATCTGATGATAACCCATACGGAGATCAAGCTTGGAGAATACTTGGGCACCTTTGAGTTGTTCGAACAGCTCGTTGATGTTGGGAAGTGGGTATTTGTTCTTGATGGTCTTCTTGTTCAATGGACGGTAATCAACACAAAGTCGCTCCGTTCCATCCTTCTTCTTCACAAAAAGAACACCACAACCCCACGGAGAAGAACTAGGCCGAATGAGACCCATTCTCTCTTGAATATCGAGTTGCTTCTTCATCTCCTTCAACTCTTCAGGTCCGAGCTTGTAAGGACGCTTGCACACAGGTTCCGTGCCAGGCTCAAGATCGATAACGAATTCAACTGGCCGGTGCGGAGGCATTCCTGGAAGCTCTTCTGGAAAGACGTCTTGATATTCGCAAACGATTGGAATTTGCGAGATAACATCCAGTTCACCCTTCTCATTGAGAGAAAACAGACGGATGGTATCATCACGAGCGGCAAAGACAATTACATCCTCAGACGAATGAGTCAATTGAATCTGCCTGGCTGCACAGTCAAGATGTGCCTTGTGCTTAGAAAGCCAATCCATTCCGAGAGTAAGATCAATATCCGAGTTACCAAGAACTGCCGGAGAAGAGAGAAACTTGTAATCGCCCAACGTGATAGAGACATCCGGGGCGCAATTGTTAGAAGTCATTTGCTTGCCCGGAGACACAATCTTCAACAGAACAGGAATCCTTTCGGTCACAAAATCATGATTGCCAACAAATGGTGTTGAAATAAAAGAAAGCGATGCACCAGTGTCAAAAAGAACTTTTGCAGGAACATTGTTAACAGGAAGGTTACCCATAATCACATCTGGCGAGTCCTCTGCCTGAGCTGCATTCAGAAAATTGACCTTGGCATGCTTGGGGTTATGCTTGACCACAGTTGTACTTGCCGATCTGACAGGAGGAGGAGGAAGACGCCTCTGGTTGAAACACTTGTTGGCATAGTGACCCTTCTGTTGGCACTTGTTACACATGACCTCTGAAAGCGGATGGTGATACGGAGCACTCGATCTTGGAGCTTGAGACGAAGTCTTGTTCTGAAATCCAGGGTTGTGTGGGTGGGAAGATCCACTGCCACCTTTGCTCTTCTGCTGATACGGCTGACGGAACAGAGGAGGAGGAAGCCAATACTTCTGCTGCTTGGCCACTTGAGTAGAGGAAGACGGAGTAGTGTCTCTGACTCGCTTCTTGGAAGCATCACACCTCAGTTGAGCGGCCTCTTGCTTCAATGCCATGTTGTAGAACTCATCATACCTCAAGGGCTCAAAGAGAACAAGAGCTAGCTGAATTTCTTCTCTGAGACCACCCCTGAACTGGTATATCATGCTCTTCTCATCAGGTACGTCCTGCTTAGCAAAGCGGGCGAGCTTCTGAAACAACTTGTTGTAGTCATAGACAGATAAAGAGCCTTGCTTCAGGTTGCGGAATTCCTCACGCTTGCTTTCAACCATGCTCAGAGGGATATGATGAGCTTTGAAGTCTTGACGGAATTCGTCCCAAGTGATCACACGTCCACCTCTGGAGTCCTTGTACTGCTGGAACCACTCTGCGGCTTGGTCTTTGAGTTGGAAGGAAGCGAACTTGACGAAGTCCTCAGGCCTGACGTTACTGCACTCGAAATGCTTGCATAGATCCACGAGCCAATCGTCAGCATCAGTTGCCTCAACGCAATTGTTGAAAGTTTTTGGCCCGTTAGCAAGGAACTGGTTGAGTGTAGCAAAGTGATTCTGATTGTTGCCTTGGTTCCCTTGGTTCCCTTGATTGCGCTCTTGAAGAATTTGCATGATCAACTGTGTGTTTGCATTGGTTGCGGCCATCACAGCTTGCCATGCCTCCGGAGGAGGTGGAGGTGGTGGCGGATCTTGATTCTGATTCTGATTGGTGCTCTTAGCGGGAGCCATCCTGAAGAGGTTGACCACCGTTAGCACATAGACAGATAACATGAAGCTTAATCCAACGGAATGAAAATTGCAACATAAAGTCTTCACATCTGAACAAAATGAACGAATGCATTCCTCTTGAAATGGTCACATATCCATAAATTGAGAAGCCACTTAGAATTTAGGTAGAGAAATAAATCAACAAGGTACGGATCAAGAACGAATACTCGGTAAGAAATCCCAATCTCAACCCAAATATCCATGGAAGAAGAACTAGAGCTACAAGAATTCCCACCTATGAAACTCCTGAACCTTTCCGGTTATGCAATCAGGTGTTGGGGATACAGGGGAAGCATAATATCTCACCCAAATCTAGCAAATTCTACATCCAGCTGTATCCGTCCTTCAACACATAACCAAGAAAAACTTCGGAAACCATCTACCTCAACCTTCGAAAAGCATCCGTTATACAAGTTATGGCGATACTCCCGAACTCCCGCCCCAGTACTGGGTGGCGTCGAGGTTATCTCACCAACGAACTGCATAAAAGAGATTTTTGATGTCCGCGTACTAAACTCAGGTATTCCAGAACTGCAACGATAAAATTATGACGACAACACCTCAGAGGTCAACTCCCCGGGACACTTCCACAAAACCCCAGACAGGAGGCACCAAGACAATGTTCTCGTCACAAAACCATCGGAACGATTCCAAGATACCCGCGTGATCCTAAATTTTTTTTAGTGAAATTTGAGAAGAGAAGAGTCAAAACTCTATGTCAGGATGCCATACCAGAGCGATGAGGAGACTGGGAAGTAAAAAGAATTCCTAAACTCTTCGATATATAATTCCTAAATGACTCAAAATATTTTTCTAGACACAACTCGGCCACTAAAAACGATCAAGCAGTGGGGCTCCTAAGGTCGGGGAAGGCTCTAATACCAACTTGTAACGCCCTCGATGCGGCTATATCTCCCACGTGTGGAGGCACGACTTAGAGGCATAACCGCATTGAAAGCAATGTCGCAAGTTAGGCAATCATCACAACATCCCATGTAATATAAATAATAAAGGGGAGAAACATAGTTGGCTTACACTCACCACGTCACACAAAGTACATAAATAGCATTACAACATTCAAACACTCATGGCCCGACTACGGTGCCAAAATAAAAGATAACCCAACATGCGACACGGTCCCGATCACCCCCAACTGGGCACCACTACTGATCATCAGGGAAAGACACGTAGTATCGTTGAGAGTCCTCGTCGAACTCCCACTTGAGCTCAAGCGCGTCACCTGGAGCGGAATCATCAGGCCCTGCATCTGGTTTGGAAGTAATCTGTGAGCCACAGGGACTCAGCAATCTCGCACCCTCGCGATCAAGACTATTTAAGCTTATAGGTAAGGCAAGGAAAATATATGTGGAGCTGCAGCAAGCGACTAGCATATATGGTGGCTATCCTATTCTCAAAAGAGGGCGAGAAGAGGAGATAAAGCGCGAGCGAGAAACTAGAGGACAACCTGCGCAAACATTACTCCAACACCATGTTCACTTCCCGGACTCCGCCGAGAAGAGACCATCACGGTAACTCACACTGTTGATTCATTTTAATTAAGTTTAGGTTCAAGTTATCTACAACCGGACATTAACAAATTCCCATCTGCCCATAACCGCGGGCACGGCTTTCGAAAGTTCAAATCCCTGTAGGGGAGTCCCAACTTAACCCATGACAAGCTCTCACGGTCAACGAAGGAATAGACCTCCTCCTGAGACATTCCGATCAGACTCGGTATCCTGGTTCATCAAGACACTTCGACAGGTTAAAACAAATCCAGCAACACCGCCTGAATGTGCCGACAAATCCCGATAGGAGCTGCACATATCTCGTTCTCAAGGCACACTCAGATGAACACTACGTACAACTAAAACCAACCCTCGAGTTGCCCCGAGGTGGCGCTGCAAGTGGCTCTATTTGGACCAACACTCAGAGGAGCACTGGCCCGGGGGGGTTTAAATAAGATGACCCTCGGGCTCCGGAAACCCAAGGGAAAAGAGGCTAGGTGGCAAATGGTAAAACCAAGGTTGGGCATTGCTGGAAAAGCTTTAATCAAGGCGAACTATCAAGGGGTTCCCATTATAACCCAACCGCGTAAGGAACGCAAAATCCGGGAACATAACACCGATATGACGGAAACTAGGGCAGCAAGAGTGGAACAAAACACTAGGCGAGAGGCCGAGCCTTCCACCCTTTACCAAGTATATAGATGCATTAAGATAACATGTTCCAAACAAGGAACGGTCTCCAATCTTCACCTGCAACTAGCAACGCTATAAGAGGGCTGAGCAAAGCGGTAACATAGCCAAACAACGGTTTGCTAGGACATGGTGGGTTAGAGGTTTGACATGGCAATTTAGGAGGCTTGAAAGCAAGTGGTAGGCATCGTATCATTGGCATAGCAAAAGAGCGAGCATCTAGCAAAAGCAAAGATAGTAGTGATTTCGAGGGTATGATCATCTTGCCTGCAAAGTTGTCAGAGTTGACTGGATCCTCGAAAGCAAACTCAACGTGCTCCTCGTTAGTGAACTCGTCTCCCGGTTCTACCCAAACAACACAAACAAGCAAACGGAACACAATCAACCACATGCAAAGCTCAAACAATATGATGCAAAGATGATATGCTATGCGGGATGCGATGCGGGATGCATATGCAAGATGTGACAAGGAATGCATGAACCTGGCCTCAACTTGGAAATCCAAGTGTGCCACTGGAAAGATGAGATGAAATCGCTTGAAAACGATATAAAGAATGTCAGAATCGGAGTTACGGTTTGGAAATGGCAAGCAATTCAAATATGGCCACGTTCTGCGATTTACAGCAAGTAGTCATCTAAATGAAACAAGATGAACATGCTACAGCACCCAAACATGGCATCAAAATACATGGCAGGAACCCATTCATGATGCTTAACAAAAGTCTAGCACTGAGCTACGGCCAACCCATCCATTAACAGGTTCAAACAAGCATGGCAAAATTGCATATGGTAAACAGATTTCAGACTTAGTGAAATTAACACTTGTCTGGAATTTCACATCAGATAGCACTCTTTGGAGCATGAAAACTATATGCTACAGGACCTGAACATGGCAAAGTAAAGCATGGCATGGAGCTACTCAAAGAGCTTAACAAAAGTCCCTTAGTGACCTTGAGCCAAAAGGGATCAGAAAATATATTTGCAAGCATGTGAACATGGCAAAAACATAAACAGATCACAGATTTAGTGAAAACTGGAGCATGCTGAGACAGATATCAAGTAGGCATGTTTACGAGCTCGATGCACTCACTACAGAGCAAGTCATGACAAGATAAGCATACACACATCAAGAATACACAAAATTCAAGCTAGAAATGGAAATAAAAATAGCATAACATGCACGAATCAACTACAACATCATCGGCAAAATCGCTAACAAGTAGACAATCTGCCCAGATTCACGAAATGACAAAAGTAGAGCTCGATTGACTCAAGCTAGGATGCTCCATAATTGCAAACAAAGACATGGATGGCTAGAGCACTGCAATATTAACAAAACATCCTTACTGATCATCCTCAAAAGAGGCACGAATCACTAGGAAAGAACATGAACATATGGCCATATGAGATAAACAGATCAAGGACTTGGTGGAAATGCTAAGTCCCTGAAATCAGCATTAACAAGTGCCTCACTTTGCAAGCTTGTGCTAGTCACCACACACATCACAAAAATACATGGGTTGCACCTCTGGAAAGATGGCAAAACCCTTAACAAAACATATGTAGAGCTCATGGGCATATCATGCACACATAAATCATGGCAAAAATGACAAATAGCTAAATGTAGCAGCAGATCTGACAATTATCTCAAGTAGCACCCTTCTAACAGCATTTCGGGCATCAAGATGAACTCAAATGAAAATGATGCAATGGAATTAAATGATGTACTCTCTGAGGCGAACATTTTGATATGCTATATGACCAAAACGGAGCTACGGATGCGGAGATATAGCATGATCAACATGGGTAGAAAATATGAACAGGAAAAAGACTTAGACGAAATCAACCTCCGAATCAGATCTGGATCTAGGGTTCGTCCCCGACCATGCGAACCGAGGACGAACCGAGCTCTCGCCGGAGTTGGACGTGGTGACGCCGGAGAAGACGAGACGACAGCGACCGGATCTGGAGAGGGGGAGGAGGTGTCGCCGGAGTCCTCAGGCGTGGATCCCGTGCGAACGGAGGACGCAGCGGTGTCGGCGGCGACCGGGCCGCGGGTTCTCTGGCGGGCGGAGGCGGCGCCCAGGCGGCGGCGCGGCGAGGGAGGCGGCGGCCGGCGTGGAGGCGTGGCGAGGGAGGCGCGGCTGCGCGGGCGGAGGAGCGGGGCGGCGGCGACCGGATCTGCGGGGGCCGGCTTCGGGCCCGAGCGGGCCGACCATGTGGCGGTGGCCGGGCCACGTGGCGGTCTGTGGTTGGATGGGCGCGGCGGCGGACGCGTCCGGCTCCGTCCGAATGTGTCCGGCGCGGAGAGGGACTAGGTCTAGGGTTAGAGAAGGAGGGGATCCGGGATTTTCGGGGAGAGACCTTTATATAGGCATAGAGGGAGCTAGGAGAGTCCAAATGAGGTGCGGTTTTCGGCCACGCGATCATGATCGAACGCTCTAGATGATGGAGAAGGTTTTGGTGAGTTTTGGGCTAACTTGGAGGGGTGTTGGGCTGCAACACACACGAGGCCTTTTCGGTCCCTCGGTTAACCGTTGGAGTATCAAACGAAGTCCAAATGGTACGAAGCTTGACAGGCGGTCTACCGGTAGTAAACCAAGGCCGCTTGGCAAGTCTCGGTCCAATCCGGAAATGTTTAATCCCCACACACGAAAGAAAGGTAGAAATGACCACCGGAGGAGAACGAAGCGCCGGAATGCAAAACGGACAACGGGGAAAAAGCTCGAATGCATGAGATGAACACGTATGCAAATGCGATGCACATGATGACATTATATGAGATGCATGACAATGATAACAACACATGGAGACAAAGACCCGAACCCGAGAAAATAAAATAACTTAAGGCCGGAAACAGCAAGAGTTGGAATACATATTGGGAAAGTCATATCCGGGGTGTTACACATGTGAACATGGCAAAAACATAATCAGATTACAGACTTAGTGAAAAAGTGGAGCATGCAAATCAGTTAACGAGTAGGCATGTTCACGAGCTCGATCCACTCAATACAGAGCATGGCATGATAAACTAAGCATACACCCATCAATAATACATATCATAGGAGCTAGACATGGCAAGAACAACAACATAGCATGCACGAATCAATAGCAACATCCTCGGCAAAATCGCTAACAAGTCAACAATCTGCCAGGATTCACGACATAGAAAAAGTAGAGCTCGATTGACTCAAGCTAGGGTGCTCCATAAATGCAACCAAAGACATGGATCGGTAAAGCACCACAATGTTAACAAAACATCCTTACTGATCATCCTCAAAAGGGGCACGGATCACTAGGAAACAACATGAACATATGGCATAATGACAAAATCAGAACAAGGACTTAGTGAATTTCTAAGTCCCTGAAATCAGCATTACCGATTGCACTACTTTGCAAGCTGGTGCTAGTCACCACACATATCACAAAAATACATGGTAAGCACCTCTGTAAAGCATATAACAAAACTCATGTAGAGCTAAGGAGCATATCATGCACACATTAATCATGGCAAAAATGACAAATATCTATTTGATGAAACAGATCTGACAATTATATCACATAGCCCTCTTCCAACAGCATTTCAGACATCAAGATGAGCTCAAATGAAAATGCTGCAATGAGATGAAATGATGTACTCGTCGAGGCGAACATTTTGATATGCTACACACGCAAATCGGAGCTACGGATGAGGAGTTACGGCATGCCAAAGATTGCAAAATAAATCTAAGAGAGGGGGAGAAAGTCAACCCAGATCTAGGGTTTACTGTAGCGGGTACTGTAGCAGCGGCGGGATCTCGAGGTCTCCGGCGAGGTTCCTTGCTCCGGTGAGGTGGCAAGGGCGCGGGGACGACCGAAGGAGGCCGGATCAGGACCGGGACGCGCGGCGGTGAGGTCGGGGAGGCCGGGCAGCGAGGTAGGCGCCGGCGAGGTGGTGAGGGCGAGGCGGCCGGCGAGTGCTCCGGCGAGGTCGCAGTGGCCTGCGGCGGCGGGCGACGGCCGGACGCGAGGAGGAATACGAGGCGCGGGCGGCGCGAGGAGGAGATGGGCGGCGCGAGCTCGGGCCCTCGGGGGCCGGCTACGGGCTCGGCGGGCCTCGCGCGGGGGCGGCCGGCGGTTGCCACGTGGCGGCTGCTCACTGGATCGGGGCGGTGTCCGGCGGCGGCGCGAGGAATTTTAGGGTTAGGGAAAGAAGAGACCCGGGATTTGGAATGAGGGGTGTATATATAGAGGTAGGAGGAGCTAGGAGACTCCAAATGAGGTGCGGTTTTCGGCCACGCGATCGTGATCGAACGCTCTAGATGATGGAAGGGTCTTTGTTGGTTTTTGGGCCAAATTGGAAGGATGATGGGCTGCAACACAAACGAGTCCTTCTCGGTCCCTCGGTTAACCGTTGGAGTATCAAATGAAGTCCAAATGGCACGAAACTTGACAAGCGGTCTACCGGTAGTAAACCAAGGCCGCTTGCCAAGTCTCGGTCCAATACGGAAATGTTTAACCCCCACAAATGAGAAGAGGTAGAAAGGGGCACCGGAGGAGATAGAAGCGCCGGCATGCAAAACGGACAACGGGGAAAATGCTCGGATGCATGAGACGAACACGTATGCAAATGCAATGCACATGATGACATGATATGAGATGCATGACAAAGACAACAACACACGAAGACAAAAACCCGAACCCGAGGAAAATAAAATAACTTAGTGCCGGAAACGGCAAGAGTTGGGATACATATAAGGTAAATTAAATCCGGGGTGTTACACCCGCTGCCACGGGAGGGTAGGACAAAAGATGTCACGCAAGTCCTTTTCCATAAGCACGTATGACTATATACGGAATACATGCCTACATTAATTGATGAATTGGAGCTAGTTCTGTGTCACCCTATGTTATGACTGTTACATGATGAACCGCATCCGCATAATTATCCATCACTGATCCGGTGTCTACGAGTTTTCCATATACTGGTTTACGCTTATTTACTTTTCCGTTGCTACTGTTACAATCACTACAAAATACCAAAAACATTACTTTTGCTGTCTTTACTTTTGTTGCTGCTACCACCACTATCATATTACTTTGCTACTAAACACTTTGCTGCAGATACTAAGTTTCCAGGTGTGGTTGAATTGACAACTCAGCTGCTAATACTTGAGAATATTCTTTGGCTCCCCTTGTGTCGAATCAATAAATTTGGGGTTGAATACTTTACCCTCGAAAGCTGTTGCGATCCCATATACTTGTGGGTTATCAAGACCTTTTTTCTGGCGCCGTTGCCGGGGAGCATAGCTCTATTCTTTGAGTCACTTGGGATTTATATCTGCTGGACACGATGAAGAACTTGAGAGATCCAAAAACCAAGATCTATCCCTCAACTACGAGGGGAGGTAAGGAACTACCATCTAGCTCTGCACTTGATTCACCTTCTGTTATGAGTAAGTTTGCGACACCTACACCTGCTTCTGCTATTCGTTCTGATATGTCGCATGTTATTGATGATGCCACTTCTGTTATGCATGATACTTATGATGAAACTGCTTCTATGCCTGATACTACTGTGCCCCTTAGCGAATTTCTTGATGAACAAATTGCTAGGGCTAGAGAAAGAGAAATCATTGAATCTGAATACGATGATGATAGTGATGATGAAAACATGCATGTTATTCCTAAAGGTTATCTTTTTGATAGGGATGCTTCTTTAGCTATTTTAGCTTGCAGAGATAGATATGAGCTTAAGAGGTTATTAATTAAATGGAACAAAGAATCACTTAGAGATAAAATGAAACCCGACCCTGCTTTTGCTACTTCACCTATATGTGTTCCTGATAAGGATTATGAATTCTCTGTTGATCCTGATATAATTACTTTGGTTGAATCTGATCCGTTTTATGGCTATGAATTTGAAACTGTTGTGGCACATCTTACTAAGTTAAATGATATAGCTGCCCTGTTCACTAATAATGAGAGATCACGTTACCTCTATTTACTCAAAATATTTCCATTCTCATTAAAGGGCGATGCTAAGATATGGTTTAATTCTCTTGAACCTGGTTGTGTGCGTAGTCCCCAGGATATGATTTATTACTTCTCTGCTAAATATTTCCCTGCTCATAAGAAACAAGCTGCTTTGAGGGAAATATACAACTTTGTGCAAATTAAAGAAGAGAGTCTCCCACAAGCTTGGGGGAGGATTCTCAAGTTACTTAATGCTTTGCCTGATCATCCTCTTAAGAAACCTAAAATACTTGATATCTTTTATAATGGACTAAGCGATGCTTCCAGAGATTACTTGGATAGTGTGCTGGTTCTCTTTTCGGGGAAAGAACACCGGATGAAGCTGAAATTCTATTGAATAATATGTTGACAAATGAAAATAATTGGGCACCTCCTGAGCCAGCTCCTGAGCCATCTCCTACTCCAATTACTGAGCCTATTAATAAACCAACTCCGAGGAAGAGAGGTATTCTATTTCTCAGTCCCGAAGATATGCAAGAGGCAAAGAAATCTATGAAAGAAAAAGGTATTAAAGCCGAAGATGTTAAGAATTTACCTCCTATTGAAGAAATACATGGTCTTAATATACCGCCTGTTGAAGAAACGTATGATCTCAATTATTTATTTACTAAAGAACCTCCTGATCCCAATACCCCGACACAAGTAGTAAAGGTAAATTCTCTCTATAGATATGATAAAGCTGAAGTCCCTCCTACTAAAATTGCTAGTCAGTACTTGGATGAGTTTGATAACTTTATGTTTAAGCATGATGACTTCAATGCTTATTTTGGTAGACAATTAAAAGAAAATGCTTATATGATTAGATGCTTGGGTGAATATATGGCTGATATTAAAGGTGAACTGAAACTTGTTAGCAAACATGCTTCTATGGTTACCACTCAAGTATAACAAGTACTTAAGGCTCAAAAAGAAGTGCTTGATGAAATGAATAGTAAGAAAAATGATTATGCTTTTAGAGTGGATACGAGAACTAGTAGAATGACTCAGGAACCTTTGTATCCTGAAGGCCACCCTAAGAGAATCGAGCAAGATTCTCAAAGAAATAATATTGATGTTCCTAGTTATTCTAAAAAGAAGAAGAAGAAAAATGATAGAACTGTGCAAACTTCTAGTGAACCTATTGTTGAACCACCCGATAATCCAAATGATATATCTATGTCTGATGCTGAAACACAATCTGGTAATGAACATGAACCTAGTAAAAATATTAATGATGATGTTCATGATGATGCTCAACCTAGTAATGACAATGATGTAGAAATTGAAACTGCTGTTGATCTTGATAACCAACAATCAAAGAATCAACGTTATGATAAAAGAGACTTTGTTGCTAGGAAACATGGTAAAGAAAGGGAACCTTGGGTTCAGAAACCCATGCCTTTTCCTCTGAAACCATCCAAGAAAAAGGATGATGAGGATTTTGAGCGCTTTGCTAAAATGATTAGGACTATCTTTTTGCGTATGAGATTAACTGATGTGCTCAAAACAAATCCTTATGCTAAATATATGAAAGATATTATTACTAATAAAAGAAAGATACCGGAAGCTGAGATTTCCACCATGCTTGCTAATTATACTTTTAAGGGTGGAATACCAAAGAAACTTGGAGACCCTGGAGTACCTACTATACCTTGCTCCATCAAAAGAAATTATATTAAAACTGCTTTATGTCATCTTGGAGCCGGTGTTAGTGTTATGCCTCTCTCTTTATATCGTAGACTTGACTTGAATAAACTGACACCTACTGAAATATCTTTGCAAATGGCTGATAAATCAACTGCTATACCTATCGGTATTTGTGAGGATGTGCATGTTGTGGTTGAAAACGTTACTATTTTAACGGACTTTGTTATTCTTGATATTCCCGAGGATGATAGTATGTCTATTATTCTTGGAAGACCTTTTCTTAATACTGCAGGGGCTGTTATTGATTGCAACAAAGGCAATGTTACTTTTCATGTTAATGGTAATGAGCATACGGTACACTTTTCGAGGAAACAACCTCAAGTTCATAGTATCAACTCTATTGGGAAAATTCCATCGATTATATTTGGAGGTTTTGAATTTCCTCTCCCTACTGTCAAGAAGAAATATGATATTCTTATTATAGGGGACGTGCATATCCCCATTGAGGTAACTTAGTGTTATTCGAAATTTCTCTGGTTTCATGATTATCGGAATGAGTTTGTTAACAAGACTTGATCAACCTTGTTAGTGGATTCTTTTTGATGAGCATGATATGGATGAAACTAGAAGCACAAACTTCTGTACCCCCTTTATATTTTCTGTTATTTATATTAAATAAAGTAAAATAGTATTTTTCTGTCTGTTTCCTGACTTATCCGTGCAATATAAAAATATCACGAAAATAAAGTCCTCAGAATGCCATGCCAATTTAATATGATTTTTTCGGGAATATTTGAGGATTTACTATGCAAAAATTACCGCGGGAGGAGCTGACGCCTGGCCACGAGGGTGGTGGGCGCCCCCCCTATAGGGTGCGCCCCCTACCTCGTGGGCCCATGGTGGCCCTCCTCCACTTATCACAGCACCCATCGTCTTCCTCTGTCTCAAACAAACCCGAAAAACCAACTCAAGCACGAGTTCCAGCCACTTTTGCTGTGATTTTCGATCTCCTTGCTCAAAGCACCTCTCGCAAAACTGCTTGGGGAGATTGTTCCTTGGTATGTGACTCCTCCATTGGTCCAATTAGTTTTTGTTCTAGTGCCTTATTCTTTGCAAATTTGTGCTGCATAGGTGACCATGTTCTTGAGCTTGCATGTCAAATTTTTATGGTTCCAAGTAGTTCTAATGCTTGATATAGGCTCTAGGCACTTGTAGGAGTAGTTGATATCAATATTATTGAATTTGGTTTACTTTTATTTTGAATTTACTAAAAATTTCAGAATTTTTCAGAGAAAAACAATATGTTTAGGAAGATGTTCCAAGGTGGTTCCTCTAAGAAGCAAGAACCCAGGATTGCTATGCGCGATGCTGACGAGGATCCACCAAGAGACGCTCCGGTGCGGCCTTGCGAATGGCCGTCGGAAAATTTTATGGACCGTGCGGGAACTAAAGAAGAATTCAAATCATATTTGTGCAATGCCGGTCTTGAGGATTTTGAGGCTAACAAATGCCCCCAGTATCATGATCTCACAAGCTCATTTGTGAGGAGGTTTGAGTATTCATCTTCGCGTAATTCTCCTTCAGTCATGTTTGATCTTTATGACAAATCTTATACCATGGACCTAGAGGATTTCACTTCTGCTTGCGAACTTCCATCGTGGGGCAGTATTAGGGATCCCCCTAAATCTGAATTTAGAAACTTTCTTTCTAGTATAACTGTGGGGGAATCCAGAGATATAACGCAAGCTACCATAGGGAGCGTTCACTTTCCTTCTATACATTATTTTGCTCTTTTCTCGGTAGATGCATAAATGCTAAGGATGAAGCATGTCACATGTGTGTCCCTAATCTTAGCATTCTTAGGAGTGCTGTGTTAGGAGACCAATCTTATCATATGGGAGCCATTGTAGCTCACAGGTTGCATCATAATAGACATAATGGAGATGTCTTTGGAGGAATTTATGCAACCTGCTTAGCTCATTTTCTTGAAATAGACATTCGTGAGGGTGATATGGAGTTGCCTCCTGCATATTTAGATTATAACTCTATGGCTTCGCACCAGTTTGTCGAGAGGCCTGAATCACCTCTCTTATATCGCTTAATTTTTGATAAACGATGTGTTTTCCGTATTACTCTCCCTGCTCCTGCCTTCTTTGATTCACAGACAAAAGGAAGATATGTTATTACCAGAGAGGAGGCAGAAGAGTACGAGAGGAGGGCGGGGGCAGCCCGACTCCACGCTGCAGCTCAGCAGGTGATAACCGCTGCACATAAGTATGATCCCAACTATTCCTCTTCATCACAGTATGATCCCAACAACTATTATTATGGATATCCGCCAGGCCAGCCGTGGCCATAGACCAACTTAGGCCAAAAGCCTAAGCTTGGGGGAGTACGTATTTCTCACCGACATTACATTTATGTTCACACACACTCATTGCTAGATGTCGGTGCTCATACTTTTTCACTGTAATATCCATGCTAGTTTATTTTCCTTTTCCTGCTTTCTTCTTGTGTGTTTGTTAAACCTTAAGAAAAACCAAAAAATTTAGTAGTAGTTTATTTTTCTGCTGTAGTAGTAATAATTAAAAAGAAAACCTGAAAATATTTCCCGTTCTTCTTTTGCTTGTTGGGAGCTTTCCCGTGTAAATAGTTTTATTTCTTTTCTTTGGGGGTCAGTAGGAGAAGACCATAATTAAATTGTTGAAGTGGCTCTTATATGCGTTATTGTTGATTTAACCCAGAGCCCATATTGCCTTGTCTTCTCCTGTTTATTGAATGCTCGTAGATTCCAGCTTAGTCCAATGGACGTTCACTCTTATTATTATTCACACCGTTCGGTCGTGCAAGTGAAAGGCAATTATGATGATATATGATGGACTGACTGAGATGAGAAAAGCTGGTATGAACTCGACCTCTTTTGTTTTTGTAAATATGATGAGCCCGTCGTTCTAGATTCAGCTTACTATGAATAAACATGTTTGCAATGACAATTAGAGATCATAGTTGCTTGTGCCATGCTTGATTAGCTATGAGTTATAATGGTTTACCTTGTATGCCAACATGCTATTGAGATGATTATGATGTGGTATGATGGGGTGGTATCCTCTTTTGAATGATTTAAGTGACTTAACTTGGCACATGTTCACACATGTAGTTGAAACAAAATCAACATAGCCTTCACGATATTTATGTTCATCGTGGATTATATCCTACTCATGCTTGCATACAATGTTTATTAATTTTAATGCATGTACATGGCTGTTGTCGCTCTCTAGTTGGTCGCTTCCCAGTCTTTTGCTAGCCTTCACCTGTACTAAGCGGGACTGCTTGTGCATCCAATCCCTTAAACCCCAAAGTTATTCCAGATGAGTCCACTATACCTTCCTATATGCGGTATCTACCTGCCGTTCCAAGTAAATTTGTATGTGCCAAACTCTAAACCTTCAAATAAATATTCTGTTTTGTATGCTCGAATAGCTCATGTATCAACAAAGGTTGTCCTTATCTTCCGTGTTAGGCGGGTTATTCTCAAGAGGAGTGGACTCCGCTCCTCACTCACGAGAAAATGGCTGGTCACCGGGATGCCCAGTCCCATGCTTTATGCAAACTAAATCAAAATTAATTGCAAACAAAGCTCCCCCTGGGACCTGATGTATGTTGGAGGGACTCGTTGTTTCGAGCAAGCCATGGATTGATGCTTGTTGGTGGAGGGGGAGTATAAACTTTACCATTCTGTTTGGGAACCGCCTATAATGTGTTTCGCATGGAAGATATCGCCATGTCTTAGTTGCTACGTTGACAATGAAAGTATACCGCTCAAAATACAATTTATCTATTTCAAAACCGAGCTTTGGCACCTCTACAAATCCCTGCTTCCCTCTGCGAAGGGCCTATCCATTTACTTTTATGCTGAGTCATCACCCTCTTATTAAAAAGCACTAGCTGGAGAGCACAACCGTCATTTGCATTCATCAGTGTTAATTTATATTGGGTGTGACTATGATTGGATCTCTTTTACCATGAATTACAATGTCTAGTCAGTCCTTGATCTTTAAAGGTGCTCTGCATTTATGTTTTGCGGTCTTAGAAAGGGCTAGCGAGATACCATCTTGTTATATCATATTATGATTGTTTTGAGGAAGTGTTGTCATCCGAGATTTATTATTATGACTTGCTAGTTGATTATGCTATTGATATGGGTAATTGTGAGACCTGAGAATTATTACAAATGAGGTTAGTTATGATCTATGCTAAAAACTTGAATGCTGGCTTGACATAGTTACAACAACAAGAGCAAACAGAGTTTGTAAAAGTTTTTCTTTCTTGCAGTTAATCAACTGAATTGCTTGAGGACAAGCAAGGGTTTAAGCTTGGGGGAGTTGATATGTCTCCTTCTTATCTACTTTTCCAAACACTTTTGCCCTTATTTTGGACTCTAACTTGTATGATTTGAATGGAACTAACCCGGATTGACGCTGTTTTCAGCAGAATTACCATGATGTTGTTTTATGTGCAGAAAAATATATTCTCGGAATGACCTGAAACTCCACGGGAGGTCTTAGAAAAAATAATAAAAAATCCTTGCCAAATATGAAGACCAGGGGGCCCACACCCTTCTCACGGGGGTGGGGGGCACCCCCCAGGGCGCGCCCCCTACCTTGTGGGCCCCTTGTTGACCCTCCGACGCCAACTCCAACTCTATATATTTGCTTTCAGAGAGAAAAAAAAATAAGAGAGAAGAAATCATCGCGTTTTACGATATGGAGCCGCCACCAAGACCTAAAACCTCTCGGGAGGGCTGATCTGGAGTCCGTTCGGGGCTCGGGAGAGGGGGATTCGTCGCCGTCGTCATCATCAACCATCCTCCATCACCAATTTCATGATGCTCACCGTCGTGCATGAGTAATTCCATCGTAGGCTTGCTGGACGGTGATGGGTTGGATGAGATTTATCATGTAATCGAGTTAGTTTGTTAGGGTTTGATCCCTAGTATCCACTATGTTCTGAGATTGATGTTGCTATGACTTTGCTATGCTTAATGCTTGTCACTAGGTCCCGAGTGCCATGATTTCAGATCTGAACCTATTATGTTTTCATGAATATATGTGAGTTCTTGATCCTATCTTGCAAGTCTATAGTCACCTACTATGTGTTATGATCCGGCAACCCCGAAGTGACAATAATCGGGACCACTCCCGGTGATGACCATAGTTTGAGGAGTTCATGTATTCACTATGTGCTAATGGCTTTGTTCCAGTTCTCTATTAAAAGGAGGCCTTAATATCCCTTAGTTTCCAATAGGACCCTGCTGCCACGGGAGGGTAGGACAAAAGATGTCATGCAAGTTGTTTTCCATAAGCACGTATGACTATATACGGAATACATGCCTACATTACATTGACGAATTGGAGCTAGTTCTGTGTCACCCTATGTTATGACTGTTACATGATGAACCGCATTCGGCATAATTATCCATCACTGATCCGGTGCCTACGAGTTTTCCATATACTGGTTTACGCTTATTTACTTTTCCGTTGCTACTGTTACAATCACTACAAAATACCAAAAACATTACTTTTGCTGTCTTTACTTTTGTTGCTGCTACCACCACTATCATATTAATTTGCTACTAAACACTTTGCTGCAGATACTAAGTTTCTAGGTGTGCTTGAATTGACAACTCAGCTGCTAATACTTGAGAATATTCTTTGGCTCCCCTTGTGTCGAATCAATAAATTTGGGTTGAATACTTTACCCTCGAAAGCTATTGCGATCCCCTATACTTGTGGGTTATCAGGATCCTTCTTGGAAGTTGGGACTCTGGTTTTTCATACATGCGATGCTGGGAGTAGCCCGGGATAGTCGGCCATGATGGCCACCATGGCATCATCGCAACTCAATTGATAGAATGCCCTATCTATCAGCTCCACAAAATATGTTTGGATCCTCTTCTAGTCCGGGATCGAGGGCCCGGTCAGGGTCCTCCGGTTGTGGAGGTGGGCTGTTGACCTCCCTTACAGCTTTTCGCAGTTCCTTCCATGAAACGGCAAGGTGAGTATTTACGATGAAGAATGCGGGAAGGTTGGGAGTAAAGACTGACAACTCACCCAGCTTGGAGGGTTGTACATGGAGAATCCATCCCGTGGCTTAATACGGATGAACTCCTCTTCCTCTCCCTTGAACAAATCGGACAGAATTTTTGCTAGAGCAGCAGCTGAGTCCAGTCCCTTACGCCCGCATCGGGTGGCATCATCTTCCCCGTTAAAGCACCACATGGGGTGCCCTCGATATTGAAGTGGCCGCACCCCCCGCATTATACATATTGACATAACCTCGATTATTGTCAGTCCTGATTGAGCCAGCACTTTTATTCGGTCCATTAGGTAAAGGACTTCTCTGTTATCTTCCTCCTGGGGGCTCCGTGGGCGCCAGCTTCGGCGTTTCTTCAAAGGAGCATTGTTGAACTCGGGAAGACCCCTCCGAATAGGATCTGGAAGGGGGACGTCCTCCATGTAAAGCCACTCCGAAGGCCAGTCTTCGGACGTCTTCTTCAGGGTACCGGATAGGTATCCGGTCATGGCGATGCGCCATATTTCGGCTCCGCCAACTTGATATATTGACCCCTCCTGTGTACGGGGCACAAGGCAGAATAGCCTCTTCCACAGCTCGAAATGAGCCTCGCAGCCCAGAAACAGCTCACAAAGGGCAACATAACCATCGATGTGTAATATGGAAGCGGGAGTGAAATTATGCAACTGGAGGCCATAAAACTCCAGGAGCCCGCGGAGGAAGGATGGATTGGAAATCCAAGTCCCCTTAGTAAGTAAGGGACAAGGCATACCCGCTCCCCCTTGGAGGGATTAGGGAGGCTCTCCGCTTGCTCGCCGCCATTATAGGTGGTGAGCCCGGCTCGAACGGGGACCATATACGCTGGAGGGAGAAATCCCTGGGTCTGTAACTCTACTAATTGGCTGTGCGGGATGGAACACTTCTCCCAATCACCGGGCTTAGGACTACGGGAGCGGGAGGAGGAGCTGCGATGGCTGGCCATGTTGGAATGGATTTTTCCGAGCGTGCTCCGATGGATACTCGCCATGGGAGGATGGTGTGGTCTAGATCTAAGAATCCCCATCTCTTTAATAGACAGTTTACTTACATGGCTAGGGTGGCAAATGTAAAAATGCCCTGGCTTCTCTCATTCGCTTGACACGTGGAAGATAGCCCTTATTGGGCACGGAAGGCAAGAAGTGCAACATTTATGGGGAGCCGGACAGTACTCAGTAGATATTCAGAATTTGGAGAAGAACCCGCCTTGCAATGCCGAAGACAATATCCGCGCCGGACTCATCGTCATTGAAGGCTGGTTCGGGGGCTACTGAGGGAGTCCTGGATTAGGGGGTCTCCGAACAGCCGGACTATATCCTTTGGCCGGACTATTGGACTATGAAGATACAAGATTGAAGACTCCGTCCCGTGTCCGGATGGGACTCTCCTTGGCGTGGAAGGAAAGCTTGGCAGTACGGATATGTAAATCTCCTCCTTTGTAACCGACTCTGTGTAACCATAGCCCCCTCTGGTGTCTATATAAACCGGAGGGTTTAGTCCGTAGGACAATATACAATCATACCATAGGCTAGCTTCTAGGGTTTAGCCTCTACGATCTCGTGGTAGATCAACTCTTGTAATACTCATATCATCAAGATCAATCAAGCAGGACGTAGGGTATTACCTCCATCAAGAGGGCCCGGACCTGGGTAAACATCCTGTCCCCTGCCTCCTGTTACCATCCGCCTTAGACGCACAGTTCTGGACCCCCTACCCGAGATCCGCCGGTTTTGACACCGACACCGGCAATGCCAGAAGTAAGTAGAATTTATCTCATTAGGCTTATGCCTCTTGACATTCACGTTATAGACCGGTTCCTGTTCTAGATTCAATATAAATAGCCCATCAACAATGGGTGCATAGCCGTGGAACATCCCATTCAAATAAATCGAACAACCATTGTCCTTTAAATTGAACTCATAACCCTGACTCATCAAGCATGAGGCAGAAATAATGTTCTGACTAAGTGCAGTTATGTAATAACAATTATTTAATTCCAAAATAAATCCAGAAGGAAGCTAGATCTGCATCGTGCCGGCTTCCAACGCAGCAACTCTTGCTTTGTTGCCGACCCTGATGTCAATCTCCCCTTGTGCCACACGCCTAGTTCTTACCAGCCCCTGTATCGAGTTGCAAATATGAACAACCGATCCGGTATCAAATACCCAAGAGCTACTAGGTATGTTAGCAAGGTAAATGTCTATAACATATGCAACAAGTGTACCTTTGCCGGAAGAAGCATTTCTGGCCTTCTTGCCATGCTCTGCAAGCCACTTGCTACAGTTCCTCTTCCAGTGACCAGTCTCCTTGCAATGATAGCAAATGGTCTTCGAGTCTGGTCTAGACTTCGGCATTGCGGCGGAGGTTACCGTCTCCGTGCCCTTTGCCTTAGCCTTTTTCTTGGACCAACTCTTCTTGAACTTAGCCGATTTCTGCACCATCAACACTTGATGTGTGCCTTTCTTAATATCCTGCTCTGCCACTTTGAGCATCCCATGCAATTCAGTGAGCTTCTTATCCATGCCATGCATATGATAGTTCGAGATGAATGTCCCATAGCTGGGCGGAAGAGAACCCAGAACTGCATCAGTAGCTAGCTCATCCAAGAGCAGGAAGTCCAAATGATCCAAAGCTTTCACATATCCGATCATCTTGATCACATGTGGGCTCAGTGGATCACCTTCCTTCATCTTGCAATCCATCAAGGATCGCCAGACATTGAACCTTTCGGTCCTAGCCTGTGTCTGAAACATGCTCTTGAGACTCTCGATCATATCGTAAGCCTCAACATTTTTGAAATGCTGTTGCAAATCGGGCTCTATACAAGCCAGCATCAGACAGCTGATCTCTGTTGATTCATCAACGAGTTTCTGGTAGGCATTCTTAGCTACGGCACTAGCATTATCGGCAGGTTCCTTTGGAAGTGGATCGTCTAGAACTTGTTCCCTTTTATCATTCTTGAGAACAATTCTCAGATTTCTATACCAGGTGGTAAAGTTTGTTCCATTCAGTTTATCCTTTTATAGAATTGATTTCAATGCAAAGTTGGGTTGGGCAGGTGGTGCCATTGATCTACAACAGAAAATATGCAATCACTAAGGAATGTTTTTATGTAGATTAATTCAAGCCTTAATCAGGTGGTGCCAGTGAAGTTCACATCCCTCTGCAAACTCTCAGTGATTCAGGATCCGACTAACACATGCAACTAGTGAGCTTTAACATCACTGCTAGATAGCATGCCTATCCGGTAAGCAACTCCTTGCTAATCGTATCTCTATACAACTCCCGTCGGTCGGGAAGGTATATCATACCCCGGCCCCCAACCTTCTTCGCCACAAGGCCCAAAACCATTTTGATAGCCTTGTCAAGTTAACCTGATGCAGTGCATGTCCGTGTCTGACATGAACCCTTCAGTTCAAGGACAACTAGTAGCACCCCAATTTTATGAGCCCACTACTAGACGTACTTGACGTGCGAAGGTGCAACATCGGGAATGGCAAATTTCTTGATATTAACGAGGGATGTTTCTATCATTCTAACATGCATAGAAAACAAGAAGCATAACAATCACAAATAAAACATATATTGTGAAATAGTATGGCTCCTTCATGGATGTTCTTCCAGGTCGGCTCCGACTCTAATGACCATCTAGGAACTCCATCTTGTTTGTCACGCCTGTACGCTAAGCCACCAACCTAATCTCTATTATCCAACTACTATAACCAGTAATGAATTTTACATAGAGTCACAAGTCAACACGCTGGTCGTTATACAATATAATGACAACACTTTGGCTCCTTCGGGCTGACAAACATGACACGCATGCCATGTATAATTTACACACATGCATCACATACACATGAACCATACTACTCACACCAAACCCTGCAAAATAAAGTTATGCATAGAATCGCATTCTACTGGTTTGAGTGATCGTGTATGAAATACAAGGCGCTACGCACACGGTGAGTCCGATTGACAGAAAACATAGCCACATCGATCCCCATGTGCAGTTGATCTCATCAACCATGCGTATAGCCGATCTCATCAACGACAACAGATCTCATCTATCGCCTCCACATATCTAATATGCATACGATCTGAATTCAAATCCTATAGAACTGGATCTGATACCACTGTTGGGTTCTATGGTAGGGTGCATCGACTGCAAATTAAAATTTCCTACGTGCAGAACAACCAAGATCATGCTACAGGAGATGGATCACACTTCGTTACCACTAGACGCGCAGTGCCGTGCAGCGGAAGAAGAGTTGGGGCAGCGCGTCCGCGTGGATCGTCTCCTCCTTTTTCGATCTCCCTCGAACAGTCGGTCGTCGGTTCCGACGTACAGGTTCGCCGGAGTGGCGCAAGTGCACCGCCTCTAACGGTATCCGCACGTGTAGGAGGAACGTCGTGCGATGGACTGCTAGGTCCGATCACACAACTGGCGGTGAGTGGAGGTGTCTATTCGCAACACATGCAAACCCTAGTGACAACACCGACGCGATCAACCGCATGAGTGTGTCGCACCCCACTTTATATAGGCGTCTGTCGCGGGCTCAACACTTGGGCCTCCCATGGACCCTAGAGCCCATAAGTCTACTCGGCCACAATCCGAATACAACTCGGATCACATCCGACCAGTGTCCCTGGATCCGACCTCATAGGTTCCTTCCCTTAAGCATGCCAACCCTTAGGTTCAAGCCGGCTTGGTCGAAGTTCGAATCACCTCTGAACTACATGGTTCGTACCAACCCCTAGCAAGGCATGCCGAACACCAAGCAGACTATGAAGCTGGTTGAGCGAACCTTCCTTTTGCCACACGATATATATTGTAGGGCTCAAGGCGAGTCTGTCATCCTTGTGCTAGCCTGACCTCGTTCTCGTTCCAATGATGCCGACCACAAACCGGATTATCTCATAATCCATGTCGCACGGCCATGCTTATCCTGGTCGGATCACACGAGGGGCTTAGAGCATATCTCTCGTGATCATAGGGGCAAATCCCATCTTGCTTGACCATGTCTCACATCATGGGTCTGGACAAGCCCGAAACCTATCTTTGTAACTACCCAGTCACGGAGTAGCATTTAGTTGGCCCAAAGCAAGTCTGTCACCATCCCGAGTACATGCGCCAGCTCAGGTCATAGGACATATAACGTATGTTGTACTATAGACTCAGAGATGACAGATCGCTGCGTCTCATAGTTGGGTCTGTCCGACTCAGACCTTATCTCAACTCGGATCCGACTACGTTGAATCGGACCAGATCCTACCGAGTCCATATTATCCGGTTAACATCCAGTGCTCCATGGCTAGTGAGACCAAGCCATCGACCGTGTCATATGCTAGTCTAGTCTGCTGTGCGTCCACACAGCCCTTTCGACTAGGGACCTTTAGGACGTTCATCATACAATGCATAGTCCTAAAAACAAGTGACGTACTTGCTGATACACATCATTGATAATGTCCAAGGACTATCTTTATTCATAAACACATAGGAAATATCATCATACACGATGGCCTCTAGGGCATATCTCCAACAGAAAAGCCATCATTACGTGCGATCGTGGGGGTCGTCGGTTGGCCTTCTCCCACTTTAAATGGGGACAGGTGGAGCCCCCGTCGCCCATCTCTTCCCGTTCCGCTTGCTCCTTCTTCCTTGCTTCACTGCTAGCAGCGACATCCATGGCGCCGATGAAGAGGTTCTCTACCGCGGAGAAGGAAAAGGCTCACCAAGAGGGGCCCGGCTCTCCCCCGCCCAAAAGGGGGCGTGGTCGCCCTCGCAAGCACACCTCGACCCACGTTGCGGCTCCCCGTGGCCGTGGACGGATCTCTTCGGGGTCCGGTGCCGCTCCGGGCGTGCAAGGCAGCATTTCTCCTCTCGGTGGATGTCGCTTGGGGCATGACGGTCCCATCGACGAGGTGAGGCGCGTCATGGTCGCCAGGCCTCCCCGACCACGCTTCCACTCGGTAGAGGTGCTGCCGGAGTCGTTGTGTGGTCGGAGAACCCGACCGGCACCTGGCTCCAGCTTCCGCCCTTCTTTGCCGAAGAGCCGGCGGCTTCGGGTCCCAGCGGCCTCTGGCTACAGGCGGACGACTGCTGTAGCAAGGATTCGTGGGTCGCGGTGGAGATCTCTGCTGTGGGGAACGTAGCCCTGGCCCGCGGTTGGCAGACGTTTGCCCTCGCGCGCGGCCTGGGCAGGCAGTGCACCCTCCACTTCAAGTATGACGGCGCACGACCCTCTTCGTGAGGGTGTTCGGGGAAGACGGTCGCCGTGCTGGATGCTGCCCTGAAGACGACGACGGTAGCGAGGTGCTTGGCCTTGGCGATGGCCGTGGCGAGCACGAGGGTGACCTTCCCCTCAGCGGCCACCGCGGTTCGCCCAGCTAAGGCAGCTCCTCCGCTAGCGAAAGCTCCAGCAGCGGTGGCTACGACCGGCTGCCATGCCGTTGGGCCCGCTTCGAGGATGGTGGCGGGTCATCCCACCGTCGTGCCCCAGTGAAGCGCGAGGAAGGCTCTGGCTGAGTGCGGGGCCGACCCTCATGAGCAGCCGCGTCGTAGGAGCCGCTTATTCTTGCCCTCTCCTTCCCTTTCCCCTACATTGTCAGAAACGAATTTGGGGCCCTGCGAGTGCGTGTAATGAACCATGGTGCTTATGTTGCTTTCATGGTGCGTTTATTGTATTCGGGTTGTGCTGTTAGATCTATGCCTTATGCGGGTGTAGAGGGGGTAACCTAACTCGATGCGTCCGGGGCAGCTTTGACCGCATCAGGGCGCGCGTCTATGGGTACCTGGTGGGGCTTCCCCGCTGTTGTTTTGGGTGACATCGCGAACCTGCAAAAAATCGTTAAGAAATCCATAGCCTTTCTTGCGCAAAGCCTCGGGTATGGGCTGGTTATGGCCAAACGCACCGCGTCGCGGTACCCGTGGGGCACAGACTAAAAAAAGGGGGATGCGCCGATCACAAGCTCAGAAGAGGACGCCTCGCGGAGACCAGGAAAGTGCGCACGCACGGACTGCCTGTCTAGCCCCCCTCACAGGGCGTGCGAGGGAGAGCGTCGGGCAACTACCGCCCTCCCTGGCGAAGAAACAAAGGATCGAGGGACGAATCAGAAAGAAGAGGGGGTTCAACCAAACCAACGAGAAATGCCAGAACTCCAAATTTCATTAAAGACAAAGGGGCAAGCCAACTTCTGAAAGAAATGAACAGCCGCGTCCGGCACCTAGTCTAGTCTTCTCACCAGCGCGGAGCTAAGTGCTGCCACTAGGACATTGGAGGAAGCCCCGAGGCCCATGGGCGGCACTCCTGAGACTCCGGGGCGTGTACAACCCCACTCATTATTACGTGAGAGTGTCATAAGTTGAGACCTTCACAGGCACTGGGCCTTGCCTCATGGGTAAAACTTTCGGTGGTCCTGGATGTTCCAGGCGTTCTAGATGGGGATCCCGTCCTGCGCCTCCAGGAGCACGGCACTAGGCCTGGAGACGCGGGCGATCCTAATCGGGCCCTCCCACATGGGCGAGAGCTTCTGCAGCCCTACCCTGGAGAGCACCCGCCTCAGGACGAGATCACACACCTCGAGCGTCCTGGAGCGGACGCTGCGATAGTGGTACCGTTGCAACGCCTGCTGGTATCTTGCCGCTCGGAGCAAGGCTTCACGACGGTGTTCCTCCCCCAGCACAAGGTCCATTCCCCGCATGGCGTCCTGCTGTGTCTCAGCAAATGCCAGGACCCGTGCAGAGCGATGCCTGACCTCGAGAGGGAGAACTGCTTCTGCTCCATAGACGAGGAAGAAAGGGGTCTCGCATGTTAGCTTGGTGGTGGTGGTGCGGATGGACCACAGCACGGATTGGAGCTCCTCGTGCCAGCCCCTGCTGCAGGCCTCGAGCTTCTTCCTGAAGGTCCTGGTCTTGAGGCCTCTCAGGACCTATGCGTTAGTGCGTTCGGCTTGGCCATTGCTCCTGGGGTGTGCCATTGAAGCATAACAGATATGTGTTCTAAGATTAGCACACTATGTCCTAAGAGATTGCTAGTGAACCGCGAACCATTGTCGGTGATGATGCGGTTAGGGACCCCGAACCGGTTCACGAGGCCCTTGATGAACTTAACTGCGGACCCGGCCGAGATGGTGTGGGCGGCTTCCACCTCTACCCATTTGGTGAACTTGTCGATGGCGACATAGAGGTAGCGGTAGCCCCCAGGTGCTCGAGGGAACGGGCCTAGGATATCAAGCTCCCAGACCGCGAATGGCCACGAGAGAGGGATGGTATGGAGGCCCTGTGCTGGCTGATGGATCTGCTTGGCGTGGAATTGGTAGGCCTCGCAGGACTTTATCAGCTCGGTCGCGTCGTTGAGTGCCGTGGGCCAGTAGAACCCGCTGCGGAACGCCTTGCCGACCAGGGTACGCGACGAGGAGTGATGCCCACAGTATCCACCATGTATGTCAGCCAGCAGCTCGCTCCCCTGCTCCCTGGAGATGCATCTCAAGGAAACATCATTTGGTCGTTTTCTGTACAGCTCACCGTCCTGGATGGAGTATGTCATAGCCTGTCGGGCCACACGCTCCGCGTCTTCCTCCTTCTCCGGCAGCGTCCCATGCACCAGATACGCCTTGAATTCCTCGGTCCAGCACCCCTCTCGAGGCTCGAGCGCTAGGAGTAGACGCGCTCCTGAGGCCGGGCTGCAAGCAGGGGCTCCCGAGGCTGGTGGCTGAGGGAGTTCTTCCCGAGGTGGTGTAGTCTCCGCGGGGACAGGGGTCGCCGAAGGCTTGAAGAGTCGCTCTTCGAAGACACCAGGTTCTTGGGGTAACCACCTTGACGCCCTCTTGGCGATTTCATCAGCCTCCTTGTTGGTGTCGCGTGGGACGTGCTGCAGTTCTAGGCCCAAGAATTATTTCTCCATCTTACGCACCTCTGCGAGGTACGCTTCCATGTGCTCATCCCTTGGTTTATATACCTTGTTGGAGAAGTTGACAAGGAGCTGGGAATTTCCCTTGATGGTGAGACGCTTCACTCCCAAAGCCGCCGCTGCCTTGAGACTAGCAATCAACCCCTCGTACTCTGCAAATGTTGTTGGAGACCTTCTCGCCCCGCTAGAAGCAGAGATGTACGGTGTAGTAGAGCTTATCTTGGGTGAGCGAGATGAGCACGGCTCCAGCCCCTGCGCCTTGGTGCACGAAGGCGCCGTCAAAGTACATGATCCAACCATCCGGTGCTTCATTTCCTGGCGATAGAGACGAGCTCCTGCCATCTTCAGGTTTCGAGACGTCGGTCCATTCGGCCACGAAGTCGGCTAGGGCGGCCCCCTTGATGACCCTGGTTCTGCTGAACTCAAGCTAAAATGCCTGAAGTTTGATATTCCACTCGGCGACCCTTCCCGCAGCATTAGGGCTCTGGAGCACCCTCTCTAGTGGGTAAATTGAGACGACTTTGATCGGGTGGCCTTGGAAGTAATGGCGCAGCTTACGTGAGGCCACCAGGAGCGTGAGCAGAAGCTTCTGTGGCATGGGGTATCACACCCTCGCATCCCGCAGTACCGTGCTGACGAAGTACACTGGGTGCTCGACGAGGGCGGGAGCGTCGATGGAGCCCGCATTTGCCGAAGGTCGGGGCGTCACCTGAGGTGATGGGACCTCAGGAGCCTGGTCATCCATTGGGGCCTCCGTAGGCTCGAGGACGCCTCCCTGGTGGGCCTGATCATTTGTTGATGTTGTCACAGCCTCTGCGGTATCCTCCTGGTGCTGTATCGCCCCAGCTGGGGGTGTGGCATGGCACGGCGGGCCTTTGGCCTGGTGCTCTTCCCAGACCGCCACTAGTGCCGCGCCGGCGGAGTAGGGAGTGGCGTCAAGGTAAAGCTCCAGGGGCTCGAGGGGACGAGGCGCCACCATCACCGGAGGGTTGGTCTGGTATCTCTTGAGGTCTTGAAACGCCAGGTCAGCCTCCGGGGTCCACTCGAACGGGTCCTTCTTCATCAGCTTGAAGAATGGCAAGGCGCGCTCCCCCAGCTTAGAGATGAAGTGCCCTAGCAAGGTCACGTAGGCCGCAAGCTTCTGCATGTCCTTGAGTGTTTGCGGTGGGCTCATGTATTCTATCACCTTGACCTTCTCCGGGTTAGCCTCGATCCCCCTGTGGGACACGAGGAAGCCCAACAGTTTGCCGGAGGGTACACCGAACATGCACTTCTCCGGGTTGAGCCACAGGTCCACCTAGTGCAGGCTTGCGAAGGTCTCCTCCAGATCCTGAATCAAAGTTCTTGCCTCCCGAGTTTTTACTACAATATCGTCGACGTAGGCTTCAGCGTTTCTCCCAAGTTGCTGACCTAGGGCGATGTGCATCAGCCGTTGGAAGGTCACACCTGTGTTGCGCAGCTCGAATGGCATGCAAGTGTAGTAGTACACCTCGGATGGGGTCAAGAAGGCCGTCTTCTCCACATCCTCCACTGCCATCTTAATCTGGTGGTAGCCCAAGAACGCGTCCAGGAAACACAGCAGGTCGCACTCGGCGGTGGAGTTGACAATCTAGTCAATGCGCGGAAGCGGGAACGGGTCTTGGGGGCAGGCCTTGTTGAGGTTGGTGAAGTCGACACACATGTGCTCCTTTCCGCCTTTCTTTGACACAACGACGGGGTTCGCCAGCCAGTCCGGGTATCAGACCTCGCGAATGACGCCTGCTGCTTCTAGCTTGCACGTCTCCTGGATGATGAAGGACTGCTTCTCCATGGACTGCCGCCGCGCCTTCTGCCTCACAAGGCGCACATCGGGGCACACCCATAGGTGATGCTCGATCACCCCCCTCGGGACCCCTACCAGCTACTTGGGTTCCCGGGCAAATACCTCCTTGTTCGCGCGTAGGAACCTTACCAATGCCTCATCTTGATCCGGGTCGAGGTTGGCGCCTATGGTGAAGGTGGCTCCTGAGGGTCCACCTTCCTCGACCGGTACTTGCTTCGTCTCGGCCCGATCTTGAGTGAACAAATGCTTCTTCTTTGCTGGCACGGCCTCCTTGGCTCCAGGAGTGGCCTAGTTGGCCGGGCGTGCTGCCGCGGCGGCCCTGAAGGCAAGCTTGAGTGCCGTTAGAGCCTCCTTGGTGTCTCCAGCCATGGTGAGGACGCCATTGCTCCCTGGCATCTTCATGAGGTTATAAGAAGGATGGGTAGTCGCCATGAACTGGGCGAAGGCCAGGTACCCGAGGATGGCATTGTACGGGAAGCCAATACGAGCGATGTTGAAGTGGATAAGCTCGGTGTGGTGGTTGTCGCGGGTGCCGAAGGTCATAGGAAGGCGGATCTGCCCTAGGGGCTGGCGGAGCCGCCGCCGACCCCTGAGAATGACTTGGTGGGGCGAAGCCGTTCATGCGGCACATGGAGCAAGCCAAAAGTTTCCACGGAGAGAACATTAAGGTTGGCCCCGCCATCGATGAGGGTCTTGGTGATGGCTACGTTGCAAATGGTGGGCGTGCAGAGCATTGGGAGCACGCTCGAGCTAGTGGTGGTGACGGGGTGGTCCCTCGAGTCGAAGGTGACGTTGGCCTTGGGCGCCTCCCAACCTGGGGGAGCTCCTTGCTGCGTGGAGGCGGCGCCGATGTGGCAGAAGAACTGCTTGGTGTGGCGGTCTGAGGGCGGTGCTTGTGAGCCACCAAGGAGGGCTGCGACGGAGATGGGCGCTAGTGTCGCAAAGCGTACGACTAAGAGACCGCACAACTCCTCCCAATACGCCACTGAGGATTCTGGGAGGGTGAGCAGCCAGGCGCGCGACATGCCAGCGAGGGCCATGGGGAACCAGTTGGCCATGACCTTATCGTCGCCTCCAGCTTCCAGGACGACCTCCTCGTATGTCAGTAGGAAGGTCGAAGAATCCGCCACGCCGTCGTAGCGAGGCGACATCTTTGGGTTGAACTTGCGCGACCACTACACCCGCCACAAGGCGGGGGTGAAAGCTCTGAGACCCCTAGTGCCGTCGTGGGTGCCCGTCGCTCCAGCAGAGGAGCAATGCCTGCCATGGGGACAAAGCATGGAGGCGGTGGAGCGTGGATCGATGGAAGGAAAGCTTCGGCGCACCCCCTACCTGGCGTGCCAAATGTCGGATTTCGGGTTCTGGCAAAATCCTTGAGGTTCAAACACTGGGGTGCGCATGAAGATCTTTCCCGCTAGCTCACGCTCTCGCAACGATCTCAAAACCTAACTCTCCCAACCCGAAGAACAAGGGACACAAGAGTTTATACTGGTTCGGGCCACCGATGTGGTGTAATACCCTACTCCAGTGTGGTGTGGTGGATTGCCTTGTAGGCTGAGGATGAACATGTACAAGGGAAGAACATCCTCCTGAGGAGAGGTGTTCTTGAGCTCGGTGAGCTTGTGTGGTTGAGGATGATCTGGATGATCCATCCCTGCCTATGGTGGTGGCTAGTCCTATTTATAGAGGCCCTGGTCGTCTTCCCAAATATCAGGCGGGAAGGGATCCCACAACGGCCAATTTGAAGGGGGACAACTAGTACAAGCTATCCCGACAAAAGGTGATCTTCGTCTGCCAAAGGCTCTGGTGGTGACACCGTCGTGGGCTCCGCAATGACCTCCGTCCTGTCGTCCTGTTGGTCTTGGTCTTGTTGCACCGGTATTGAAACCTTTGCCTGATGCCTCGGGACTCCTCACCTGTGCCTGCCTCTTTAGCACCAAAGAGGCAACTGGTGCTCTGCGCCCGCTGGTGCCCGCCTGGCACCCGCCTGGCCTTGTCGTCATGGCTCACATCATGGAAACCTCATGAGGTGCCCCGCACCTTGATATCTCTGCTCCTCGCGAGCCATCCTAGCGAGGCTGCCCCTGAGGAGGTCTTGTGTCATCTGCCTCGTGAGGCTTGGCCCCTCGAGAGGGTCTTGAGTGTTTGCTGGTGAAGATGGGCCGTACCAGGCTGCTAGAGGAGCCACGCCGTGGGCCACAGGTAGGCAAGTCTGGGGACCCCCGTTCCCAGAACACCGACAAAAACAATTGCCAAACACTTTGAAATATGCTTATGTTGATGAGAAGAAAATATATCTTGTTATTATTAGTGCTAACCTTTCAGAACATGAAGAAGAAAGATTATTGAATGTTCTAAGGAGGCACCGAGCTGCTATTGGATATACTCTTGATGATTTAAAGGGCATTAGTCCCACTCTATGTCGGCACAAAATTATATGGAACCCGATGCTAAACCCATTGTTGATCACCAATGTTGGTTAAATCTGAAGATGAAAGAAGTGGTAAAAATGGAAATATTAAAACTTCTGGAAGCAGGTATAATTTATCCCATAGCTGGTAGTAGATGGGTAAGTCATGTTCATTGTGTTCCTAAGAAAGGAGGTATAACTGTTGTTCCTAATGATAAGTATGAACTTATTATACAAAGAATTGTTACAGGCTATAGAATGGTAATATATTTTAGAAAATTAAGCAAAGCAATTAGAAAAGATAATTACCCTATGCCTTTTATTGATCAAATGCTTGAAAGATTATCTAAGCACACACACTTTTTCTTCCTTGATGGATATTCTGGCTTTTCACAAATACCTGTTTCTCAACCTGATCAAGAAAAGACCACTTTTACTTGTCCTGTTGGAACAATGCTTATAGACGTATGCCTTTTGGTTTATGTAACGCACCTGCTACCTTTCAAAGATGTATGGCCGCTATATTCTCTGACTTTTGTGAAAAGATTGTTGAGGTTTTCATGGATGACTTTTCTGTTTATGGGAAGTCTTTTGATGATTGTTTAAGCAATCTTGATCGAGTTTTGTAGAGATGTGAATAAACAAATCTTGCCTTGAATTGGGAGAAGTGCCACTTTATGGTTAATGAAGGCATTGTCTTGGGTCATAGAATTTCTGAAAGAGGTATTGAAGTGGACAAAGCTAAGGTTGATGCAATTGAGAAAATGCCATGTCCTAAAGATATAAAATTTCTATAGGAGATTTATCAAAGACTTTTCAAATATTTCTAGGCCTCTTACTACTCTCTTGCAAAAGGATATTCCTTTTGTTTTTGATGATGATTGTTTAGAAGCCTTTGAAACACTTAATAAAGCTTTAATTTCTACACCTATTGTTCAACCACCTGATTGGAACTTGCCTTTTGAAATTTTGTGTGATGCTAGTGATTATGCTGTTGCCGCTGTTCTAGGACAAAGAGTTGATAAAAAAACTTAATGTTATTCATTATGCTAGTAAAACTCTAGATAGTGCTCAAAGAAATTATGCTAGTACTGAAAAGAATTCTTAGTGGTTGTGTTTGCTTGTGATAAATTTAGACCTTATATTGTTGATTCCAAAGTAACTGTTCACATAGACCATGCTGCTATAAATATCTTATGGAAAAGAAATATGCTAAACCTAGACTTATTCGATGGGTTCTCTTGTTACAAGAATTTGATTTGCGTATCATTGATAGAAAAGGAGTTGAGAACCCAGTAGCTGATAATTTATCTAGGCTTGAAAATATGCTTGATGACCCACTACCTATTGATGATATTTTTCCTAATGAGCAGTTAGCTACAATAAATGTTTCTCATAGTACTCCTTGGTATGCTGACTATGCTAATTACATTGTTGCTAAATATTTACCACCTAGCTTTACATACCAACAAAACAAAAAAATTCTTCTATGATTTAAGACATTACTTTTGGGATGACCCACATCTTTATAAAGGAGTAGAAGGTATTATTAGACGTTGTGTACCTGAGCATGAATAGGGAAAAATCCTACGGAAATGTCACTCCGAAGCTTATGGAGGGCATCATGCTGGAGATATAACTGATCACAAGGTATTGCAATCTGGATTTTATTGGCCTACTCTCTTCAAGGATGCCCATAAGTTCGTCTTATCTTGTGATGAATGTCAAAGAATAGGTAATATCGGTAAGTGTCAAGAAATGGCTATGAATTATTCACTTGATGTTGAACCATTTGATGTTTGGGGATTTGATTACATGGGAACTTTTCCTTCCTCTAATGGGTATACACATATTTTGGTTGCTATTGATTATGTTACTAAATGGGTAGAAGCTATTCCAACCAGTAGTGTTGATCACAACACCTCTATTAAAATGCTTAAGGAAGTTATTTTCCCAAGGTTTGGAGTCCCTAGATATTTAATGACTGATGGTGGTTCATACTTTATTCATGGTACTTTCCGTAAAATGCTTGCCAAGTATGATGTTAACCATAGAATTGCATCACCTTATCACCCTCAGTCTAGTGGTCAAGTTGAACATAGTAATAGAGAAATAAAATTAATTTTGCAAAAGACTGTCAATAGGTCCAGGAAGAATTGGTCTAAGAAATTAGATGATGCACTTTGGGCTTATAGAACAACATATAAAAATCCTATGGGTATGTCTCCTTATAAAATGGTTTATGGAAAAGCTTGTCATTTGCCTCTTAAGTTAGAACATAAAGCAGTTTGGGCAATCAAAGAACTCAATTATGACTTCAAACTTGCTGGTGAAAAGAGGTTATTTGATATTAGCTCTCTAGATGAATGGAGAACCCAAGCTTATGAAAATGCAAAATTATTCAAAGAAAAAGTTACAAGATGGCATGACAAAAGAATCCAAAAGCGTGAGTTTAAAGTCGAAGAATATGTTATTTTGTACAACTCCCGTTCCAGATTCTTTGCAGGAAAACTCCTCTCAAAATGGGAAGGCCCATATGTCATCGAGAAGGTTTATCGGTCTGGAGCCATCAAAATAAATAATTCTGAAGGTACTAACCCCAAGGTTGTCAATGGGCAACGAATAAAGCATTATATCTCAGGTACGCCTATTATTTTTGAAAGTAATATTATCCAAACTTTAACACCAGAAGAACACATAAAAGAGTCCTTTGGGAACACTCAAGAATCGTGAAAATAAGGAGGTACGTGATACAGTAAGTAAACGGACTCCGAAAAATCCACAAAAATAATTTTTTATCAGTTTTGGAATATTTAAGAATTTTGGAAATAAAGAAACTTCCGGGAAGTGTCCCCTGGTGGGCACAAGACGCCAGGGCGCGCCAGGCCAGGCGCACCCAGGTGGGTTGTGCCCACCTGGGACACCTTCTGTACTCCATTTTTCTACCTTATGCTTGTCATCCAAGATAAAAAAAATCTATATATACTTCCCGAACATGTTGATCACTGTATCGCGGAGAAAACCTCTGTTCTCTTTTCTTGCTATTTTCTGTCAGATCTGTCGGGCCAGGCATCATGTCTTCTTCTTCCTCCAAAAACGTGGAAGGGGATGCTTGGTTGATGAAGATCGAGCTGAAGAGAGAAGAGCCCATGGAAGCCGTCGGAGGAGATGGGAGCAAGGAGATTACCGTAGATCAGCCTCTAGTCCTCGAACAAGCACTGCTAGCTGAGGAGGAGGAAGATATCATTAAACCTTACCTTACTCATCTTACTCCTTTTGAGATTGAAGCCTTCCGCATCATTGAAATAGTTCGCATACAAAACAAGTATCTCACTCATGAAAATATTCTGCATCAAGAGAACATCACCCACCTCTAGAGCATCATCCGTCAATTGGAGAACCTCTTGATCCTTAAAGATAGAATAGCTTAATCACCACCATCATCTTCTTCACCACCAAAAGAGAACTGAGTATCAGGTATTGGCACTCCCCTTGGCTTCCTCCAAGCTTGGGGGCGGTGCCCCGGTATCGTATCATCCCACTATCCTTTTGCTTTTACTTATTTTAGTTCGATCTTTTGCTTTAGATGAATAAAAGTTTAGTTCGATCCTGTCTTCTCTGAGAGTTTGCTTAGTGATCTATCCTTGTAATCGTGTGCAAGTTATATAATAAAGTTTAGTGTGAGTCTTTGCTTTCTTTACTCTCATGTTGCAAATAAAGAAAATAAAAAGGGAAAGGAAATGAATAAAAGAAAGAAAGGAAATAAATCAGTAAGATCATATACTAATCCTATGGTAGGTGATGGAACCACATAAGGAAAAGTATAAGTAGGAAATTTTATTAGAGATTGACAAACATAGCATTAGTCAATGATGCAACTCATGAAAGAATTAATAAGAGAAGAGAAGATTCACATATAAATATACTATCCTATAAATCTTTTGTGATTGTGAGCCCTCATCAAAATATTATATGCCAAAATTGTTGACGTTGGACAAGGAAGATAACTTAATGAATTTATGTTTGTTCATACTCACATAGAAGTCATATTGTCATGGATCCTTTAACATGTGGTGCTTGCCCCCTATCTTTGCTAGCCAAAAATTCTGCACTAAGTATAGATACTACTTGTGCATCCAAAAACCCTTAAACCCAAATCTTATTTTCAAGTGTCCACCATACCTACCTAGGGATTGAGCAAGATCCCTCAAGTAAGTTGTCATTGGTGCAAAACGGCAATAAGAATTGCTTCTAAAAGTGTGACATCATTTAGTGTAAGAGAAAATTGAGCATTGCACAAACTTGTGATGGTGAAGAATAAAAGCGACAGACTGCATAATAAAGGTCGCTATCACAAGGGGCAATGTAACATGATGTTCTTTTGCACTAAGGGATTGAGCATACAAACAAATAAGGACATGGAAACATCTGCTTCCCTCTGCAAAGGGCATATCTTTTACTTTTATGTATTTACTTTTATGCAAGAGTCAAAAATTTTCTCTCTATTCCTTTTATTTTTTTCTCCTTTGGCAAGCATCATGTGGTGACGAAAGATCTAGGCACATATGTCCAATTGCATATGGATGGTATGAGTTATTATTGTTGACATCACCCTTGAGGTGAGTATGTTGGGAGGCGAAACCATAAGCCCCTATCTTTCTATGTGTCCGGTTGAAACGTATTGCTCATGTGTACTCGGTGAGTGTTAGCAATCATAGAAGACTATATGATGGTTGAGTATGTGGACTTGCCTAAAGGCTTCGACACTTGACCCTTCCTGAAAAGATGATGAATTGTAGTTGCAAAGCTGATTGAGAACATAGTTTGTTGGTTTCTAATAGAGTTTTTGCTGTATACTTCGATTGTGCGATGAACTATTACTTGTTCATGAGAAGTATATGATAGAAGTCTTATGTTTAATTTTGTTGTTGTTATAATAATCAACATGATGGTTCTATGTCCATATTTTGTTTTTATTGACGCCTCTCTCTCAAAGCATGTGGACATGTTTTTCGATTTCAGTTTTCGCTTGAGGACAAGCGAGGTCTAAGCTTGGGGGAGTTGATACGTCCATTTTGCCTCATGTTTTCTTACTGTTATTTATAATGTTTTTATCCATAATAATGCTTTTTGGAGTAATTCTAATGCATTTTCTCTCATAATATGCAAGGTATACACAAATAGGGAGAATTCCGGCAGTTGGAAATCCGGACCTAGAAAAGCTGCGTCAGGCCACTTATTCTGCACAACTCCAAACAAGCTGAAACTTCACGGAGATTTTTTATGGATTATTTAAGAATTATTGGAGCAAATAACTACTAGAGGGGTCGCACTAGGTGGGCACAACCCACGTGGTCGCGCCAGGGAGGCCAGGCTCGCCCTGGTGGGTTGTGCCCTCCTCAACCCACCTTCGATGCCCATCTTTTGGTATATAAGTCATTTTGACCTGGAAAAAAAATAAGGGGAGGACTTTCGGGATGAAGCGCCGCCGCCTCGCGGCGGAACTTGGGCAGGAGCACTTTTGCCCTCCAGCGGAGCGATTCTGTCGGGGGAACTTCCCTCTCGGAGGGGGAAATCATTGTCATCATCATCACCAACAACTCTCCCATCTTGGGGAGGGAAATCCCCATCAACATCTTCAACATCACCATCTCCTCTCAAACCCTAGTTCATCTCTTGTGTTCAATCTTGTTACCGGAACTATAGATTACTGCTTGTGGGTGACTAGTAGTGTTGATTACATCTTGTAGTTGATTACTATATGGTTTATTTGGTGGAATATTATATGTTTAGATCCAATATGCTATTTAATACTCCTCTGATCATGAGCATGTTTATCATTTGTGACAAGTTACCTTTGTTCTCGAGGTCATGGGAGAAATCATGTTGCAAGTAATCATGTGAATTTGATATGTGTTTGATATTTTGATAGTATGTATGTTGTGATTCCCTTAGTGGTGTCATGTGAACGTCGAATACATGACACTTCACCATATTTGGGCCTATGGGAATGCATTGTGGAGTAACAATTAGATGACGGGTTGCGAGCGTGACAGAAGCTTAAACCCCAGTTTATGCGCTATTTCGTAAGGGACCGATTGGATCCAAAAGTTTAATACTATGGTTAGAATTTAATCTTAATACTTTTCTCGTAGTTGCGGATGCTTGCGGGAGGGTTAATCATAAGTAGGAGGTTTGTTCAAGTAAGAACATCACCTAAGCACCGGTCCACCCACATATCAAATTATCAATGTAGCGAACACAAATTAGACCAACACGATGAAAGTGACTAGATGAAATTCCTGTGTACCCTCAGGAACGCTTTGCTTATCATAAGAAACCATTTTGGCCTGTCCTTTGCCTCAAAAGGATTGGGCTACCTTGCTACACTTTTGTTACTACTATCGTTACTTTCTCGTTACAAATTATCTTGCTATCAACTACTCTGCCGCTTACAATTTTAGCACTTGCATACATTACCTTACTGAAAACTACTTGTCATTTCCTTCTGCTCCTCGTTGGGTTTGACACTCTTACTTATCGAAAAGAGCTAAAATTGATCCCCTATACTTGTGGGTCATCAATCATCTACATTCCACCAGATTCTGCCACATGTACAATCTAGAAAACTCCATGGTTGAACTTAAGCATAATGCACAAACCTCAAAACACAAGCACTTCTCCTTTGTTCTAGAATCTTCCATATCTTAATTGCCCAACTTTTTTTATAAATGAGTTGTCACTTTTTATTTTTTACTTTATGCTTTACAGTGCACAATTCCATGAATCTTAAAATATATTTTTTATAAAACTAATTGATTTTGAATGAGATGAACTATATGAATTAAATGAACATATACATCATGCATATATGACTCAAAGCTTACTTGCTATAGTGTGGTATTTATTCATAATTTGGTTTCCAAATCTCATGCGTGCAATGCATGTGTACCTGACTAGTATCAATAGGAAACCATCATGGTCAAACTCTTCTCGTTGTTGGGTCAAAGGGATGATTGTGTGCCCCCCCATTGTCGGTAAAGGATAGTTAATATACCTCGGGGAGCCCACAGATATGTGCAACGTCTATAAGCCGCACAAGGGAGACATGCTCGATAAGAACACCCTGCCCCCTATACCCTGCATGCGACCTGAAAAAGGTTTATATAATCACCATGACAGGTCAAGTCAATCATTCTTTAATTTTTTAGAGCAAAAAATAACAAATGAAAACATAGTGTACAAACTAGCAAAACAAGGATCCCAAGGTTTATACAATTGCCATGATAGGTCACTATAGAGATATTTATCTCTATAATGACTGTGTCATGGAATTTAAATCAAGCTTGAGATATGCAACTTCCCACCAGGTCACCCATCCTTGGACTACTCCAGCCCGAGCATGCTTAACTTATGCGTTCTATTCGACTAGGCTAGTGGATGGGAATCCGCCCCTTGCTGATAGGAATTGCCTCCTTGCCTTTAAGGCGTTTCCCGCTGGTCACCCTATGGGACCTACTCCCTCCTATCACACACATTTGTGCTTTTAGAAACTGTGTGCGATATTTACATGGACGGTGTGTCGCCGCTAGCCTTCAATGAGCACTAACACTGGTAGCGGGAAAATGATGGGAGAAGAGGCAGGAAATCGAAGAGAAGAGTGGCAGGAAACAGTAGCCTATTTAGAAAACGTACTAGAGAAGGAAGGGTGAGCTAGCACGATGCATGCACTCAGTGCTTACCTAGATATTGCATGTGCTGTCGAAAGGGTTGAGGGTTGCCGTTCGATCTGGGAGCATCCAACGGTGCACATGTATGATCCGTGGGGTTTGGGTTCTGGCCAATCAGAACGCATGAATCAGATCACGTGCGCAGCAGGGAGAGGGGGGTATCGGCCACAGTTTGGTAGGCACACGGCTTTGGTGAGTGAACCGTGTGCTATTTGAAAACATTTCGTGAGAAGAATCTCGGTTTTTAAATCCCTGTAAATCCAAAACTCACCTGAAAGTAGCCTCTTACAAACCGGAGCTTCTCTCAAAGAAGCCTCTTGGTTCCGATAAGGAAACATGTCCCCCTTGTGGGAGAAACGTAATCACTGCCTCTTTTCGCCTTGTATTTTCTTCTACGGGCAACATGGAACGACAAGATATCCATGCTGAAATTTAAACTTATTCAGGTTTCATTTGGCCTTTTTGTACACTAATTGAGTTTCCTAGGCATTTAATGTCCATAATTCAAATCTGAACTACAAATACATCCTCCAGTTCACCAAAATGGCTAGAAAAATTATACATATGTCCTTGGGTGCATGTTTAGGTCCCATGCCAGGAATGGGAACCAATTACAACTGTACCGGCGTCTTGGCTCGTCCTCAAACATTTTGAATCTCGGTTTTTAAATCCCCATAAATCCAAAACTCACCAGAAAGTCATGAAAGGTGGCATGGTGTCACGTCATGGCACATATATGTCGTGGTAAAAACATTGCCAATTTGGGCCAAGCTTTATTACAAACCTCTTACAAACTAGAGCCTGTCGCAAGAACCCTCGTGGTTTCGATATGGAAACGTGTCCCCTTGTGGGACAAACATAATGGCTCCCTCTTCTAGCCTCGTATTTTCTTCTACATGCAACACGGAACAACGGGATATTCACGCTAAACTTTGAAATTATTCAAGGTTCATTTGACCTTTTTTATTCATTAATTGAGTTTTCTAGGCATTTAATGTCCATAATTCAAATCTGAACTACAAATACATGCTCCAGTACACCAAAATGGCTAGAAAAAACGTAGATGTGTCCTTGGGGTGCATGTTTAGGTCCCATGGAACGAATGAGAATGAATTCAATCGTCTCGCCATCCTGTCTTGGCCACAAACATTGTGAATCTCGGTTTTTAAATCTCTGTAAATCCAAAACTCACCAGGAAATCATGAAACTTGGCATGGTGTCACTACATAGTACATATAATTGTCCAATCTGGGCCAAGCTATATTACATGTCTCTTACAAACCGGAGCCTGTCGCAACCCTCGTGCTTCCGGTAGGGAAACATGCCCCTCTTGTGGGCGAAACGATAATCCCTGCCTCTTCTTACCTTGAACTTTGTTTTCTACAGGCAACATAGAATAACAGGAGTGTCGTGCTGGAATTTGAAATTGTTCAGGGTTCATTTGACCATTGTATATATTATTAAGTTTTCTAGGAATTTAATGTAGTGCATAATTCAAATTTGAACTACAAGCACATGCTCTAGTGAAGCAAAATGGGTGGGAAATCGTACATGTGTCATTGGGTGCATGTTATGTCTGATTTAAGGAATGTGAATGAATTACAAACTTCTCGTTGTCCTGAAACATTGAGAATCTCGGCTTTTAAATCCCAGTAAATCAAAAACTCACCCAAATAACATGAAACTTGGCATGGTTTCATGACATGGCACATATATGTCGTGGTAAAAAAATCCGTCCAGTTTGAGACAAGGTGATGCGGAGCATCCTATGGACATCACAATGTCAAGAGTCCGTTTGGCGAGTGACACGTGCGACATCTACTTGACATACCCAAAGGTGAATCATCTCCTTTAGACGTGCTCACTTGACCCCTTCAAGGATGGTATACTACTTGACACCCATCTCGTGTGCATGCATAGGTATTGTCAGAACACTATGGACGACGAGGAGGAGTGCAAGCGCGAAGGAACAACTACACCATCCGCGAGGGAAGCCTGGAAGCGGAGACGAAAGAAACGGAGCTGCTGGAAGCTACAGTGGCCGGACATCCGGGCCAGAGGCTGGACATCCGACGCATGCACCGAAGAGCTTCAGCAGCTGGACATCCGTCCGACCCACGGACATCCGGCGCCTGTCAACAGGCCGGACATCCGGGATCGCCCCCGGAAATCCGGACAACAGCTATCCAGAGAGCAACAGTTTCGGCCACCACTAGGCCAGATATCCGGCAAGTGCCCCGGACATCCGGTGCCCCGCGAACGGCTGGATATCCGGGCCCTAGCCCGGACATCCGGCGCCTGCCTGCGCGCATGGACAGGGCCCGAGGCCCATGTATCCCTCTTTCCCACTTACCCCTTGGTGGCTTAGACTATATATACTCCCCCACCTCCTTCTAGTCAGTGTTAGCATTGGTTTAGCTCATATTGAGAGATAGAGCATTGCTCATCCACATCGGATCTACTCCACGAGAGAGACCGCGACCCCTCTACGGAGAAGATCCACCTAGGATTCAAGACCCCTTTACGGGAAGATCCCCTTGTGGATTCAAGACCACCTCACAGAGAAGAACCGGCTACCCTTTGTATCGTCCCTTGTTGGATTTGGATTGTGTATCTCTTTGTGTTTCGAGAATCTAGCACATGTGTGATCATTCTTTTTCGTTTTAGTGTTTCTCTCGTGTTTCCCCTCATGATTCCCCTTATTTTCCCCCTCGTGTTCTTCGTGTTCATCGCGGGATCCGCTCCTTTCGTGAAAGATCGGCCGATTAGGGTTCCACCCTACATCATCTTGGTATCTAGAGCCACGTTGATCACGGTTTCAGAGCCTCCCCTTTTGTTTTCTAGCTAATTTTGTTGTGTTCTTCCCCAATTTTGAAAATCCCCACCAAAAATAGGCCCCAATTTTTTTCGTGATTTGTTCGTTTGATGAAGTTTTGTTGGATTTGATCCATGGATTTGCTTGGTTTCAAGTGGATCTAGCATATCCCCAAGTTTCCCCACTTTCCATCCACAAAATCTCTCCAATTTTTTCCCTAAAATCATCTATTTCCGCCCCAAATCGAGTTGTGAAGTCCAAATGCCGATCTGGAATTTTCGGCCTGGACATCCAGGCCTCAGGCCGGACATCCGGCTCCTGGAGCACCAGACCTGCACAGTTTTGGACATACACCCCTAGACATCGAGCTTGAGCGCCCCGCAATCTCCGCTCCTCCCCAACTCTCTCCGTTGTCGTTTGTCCGCGTTTCCACCGATCCGCACGGCCCCGATTTCGTCCTCCATGGACGGCCTCGAGTTCGGCTCATCTTCATTTAGTTTCTCTGCTCGATGATCCACACATATCCATTCATGTGCACGCCCACAGCACACGCAGATCGCGGCCCACGTCTGTGCTGCACGCCCGCGCCTTCGCCCTCGCTGCCGCGGCCGAGACGAGCTCCTGCTCGAGCTCGTTCTCGAAGCCATTGTTCCGCCACTCGCGCACGCACACGACACCGGCTAGCAGCAGCCGTTTTCCTCACCATGCCCCTATTCCGCAACCCCACTGCCGCATCCTGAGCCCTGCCGCGCCACCGTTGCTCGCCGGCGTCGTCGCATTCTTCTCTGCCAAAGAAGAGGAAGCCAGCTTCCGCTTGGTTCTGGTTCAAAAGGAATACTGCCTACCTTGTGTCAAACACCCCAACCCTAGCCCAGTGGTTCAACCCTCTCCCGCATAAACAGCAGACCCAGGTTCGAAACCCCATCGGGCCATTGGTGAAATGCCCAATATTTTTTACCATTTTGGTCTCTATGACAGTGGGACCCTCTCTGTCCAAACTTACACCACCCCACAACCATGCCCCTGCCACCTCAGCACCCGGGTGGCCCCCACGTCTTTGACAGTGGCTGGCCTAGTCTGTGTCCACTTCTGTTTCCTTTTTGTTTTACATATTTACAGGAATGCCATCATTGTTAAAATACTAGTAATTAATTAACCGTGCATCCAAATAAATATGTCATTTATGCAACATGCTTAGTTTTTCATGTACTTTCAAGATATGCCACTTTCATCCATGTTTAAAATATTTAAATGTTGTTTGCTTTAAATTTGCCCATATGCCATGCTAAAATGATTTAATTCCTAACTTAATAACCGTAGCTCCAAATTTAATAAACTTTATATGTAAATGGGGTAGAAAAATGCATAGTTTAACATGGTGACTATACGTTGCATGTTTAACAACTCTAAAATATGGTTTAGGGAAGAACAGTACCAAACCTAATATATGCATATGAGGATTTTCCGGAATTGTTGTTTGTTATTTCCGGCCTCATTTAAACTTGCCTAGATAGGTAGTTTTCATATGCTTCACCTCCTGCCATGCTAACCAACATTTAATATTGTTGAGTACCTAAACGGGAGATAACTAAATAATTGTTGTGGTGTTTCGTCAATATGCAACTCGTTGCATATTGAGCTCCACTTAACTTGTAGTTTTGCTTGTGCATTTTGCCATGCCATGCCTCATTAAACCGGACATGCATCATACTTGGTTGTGCATCATGCCATGCTTATGTGATGGTTGTTTACTTTGTTGCTTGCTTCTTTCCGGGTTGCTTCTCTCGTTTCTTTGGTTTCGTTCCGGAGTTGTGAGAATTTGTTTGACTTCGTCCATTTGTCTTCTTCATGGACTCGTTCTTCTTCCTTGCGGGATCTCAGGCAAGATGACCATACCCTCGAAATCACTTCTATCTTTGCTTGCTAGTTGTTCGCTCTATTGCTATGCCACGATACCTACCACTTGCTATATCATGCCTCCCATATTGCCATGTCAAGCCTCTAACCCACCTTACCTAGCAAACCATTGTTTGGCTATGTTACCGCTTTGCTCAGCCCCTCTTATAGCGTTGCTAGTTGCAGGTGAAGTTGAAGTTTGTTCCATGTTGGAACATGGATATGTTGGGATATCACAATATATCTCATTTAATTAATGCATCTATATACTTGGTAAAGGGTGGAAGGCTCGGCCTTAAGCCTGGTGTTTTGTTCCACTCTTGCCGCCCTAGTTTCCGTCATACGGATGTTATGTTCCTTGATTTTACATCCCTTACACGGTTGGGTGTTATGGGAACCCCTTGATAGTTTGCTTTGAATAAAACTCCTCCAGCAAGGCCCAACCTTGGTTTTACATTTGCCTAACAACCTATAACCTTCCCTTGGGTTTTCGCGAGCCCGAGGGTCATCTTTATTTTAACCCCCCCCTTGGGGCCAGTGCTTCTCTAAGTGTTGGTCCGAACTGGGTCTATGCCAACCCGATGTCTTGCCCATCCGGTGTGCCCTGCGAACGAGATATGTGCAGCTCCTATCAGGATTTGTTGGCACATTCGGGCGGCTTTGCTTGTCTTGTTTTACCATTGTTGAAATGTCTTGTAACCGGGATTCCAAGACTGATCGGGTCTTCTTGGGAGAAGGAATATCCTTCGTTGACCGTGAGAGCTTGTGATGGGCTAAGTTGGGACACCCCTGCAGGGTTTGAACTTTCGAAAGCCGTGCCCGCAGTTATGGGCAGATGGGAATTTGTTAAAATCCAGTTGTAGAGAACTTGACACTTAACTTAATTAATATGCATCAACCGCGTGTGTAGCCGTGGTCTCTTTCCGGCGGAGTCCGGGAAGTGAACACGGTTCTTGTGTTATGCTTGAAATGTAAGTAGTTTCAGGATCACTTCTTGATCTTTCTAGCTTCTCGATCGTGCGTTGCTTCTCTTCTCGCTCTCTTTTGGGTATGTTAGCCACCATATATGCTTAGTGCTTTGCTGCAGCTCCACCTCACTACCCCTTTCCTACCCATAAGCTTAAATAGTCTTGATCTCACGGGTGTGAGATTTCTGAGTCCTTGTGACTCACATATACTTCCAAATAGTTGCAGGTGCCGATAATACCAGTGCAAATGATGCAACCCAGCTCAAGTGGGAGCTCAATGAAGATCTTGATTGTTGTTTTGTTTTCTTTTCCCGTTGATCAGTAGCGGAGCCCAGTTGGGACGATCGGGGATCTAGCATTTGGGGTTGTCTTCTTTTATTTTGGTTCCGTAGTCAGACCTTGATTGTATTCTGGATGATGTATGTTTAACTTGTATTTGTGTGAAGTGGCGATTGTTAGCCAACTCTGTCCCTTTCTTATTCTGTACATGTTATGTGTAAAGATTACCCCTCTTGCGACATGCCTACCATGCGGCTATGCCTCTAAGTCGTGCCCCGACACATGGGAGATAGAGCCGCATTGTGGGTGTTACAAGTTGGTAATCAGAGCCTTCCCCGACTTAGGAGCCCCCTGCTTGATCGAATCGTTGACGTTGTAGAGTCTAGAACAAAATGTTTTGAGTCTTAGGATTATATATATCGGAGAGTAGGATTCTTTTTACTCCTCAGTCCCTTCGTTACTCTGGTGAGGCCTCCTGACATAGAAGTTTTGACTTTTCTCTCCTCAAATTTCATGAATTTTTTTAGGATCACGCGGGTATCTTGGAATCGTTCCAATGGCTTTCTGACGAGAACATTGTTCTTGGTGCCTCCTGACATTTAGGGGTTGTGGCAGTGTCTCGGGGAGTTGAGCTCCGAGGTGTTGTCGTCACAATTTTATCATTGCAGTTCTGGAATACCTAAGTTTCACTGATGTCAAAAATATCTTTTATGTAGTTGTTGGTGAGATAACCTCGACGCCACCCAGTACTGGGACGGGAGTTCGGGAGTATTGCCATAACTCTTATAACGGTTGCTTTTCGAAGGTTGAGGTAAATGATTTCCGAAGGTTTCTTGGTTATGTGTTGAAGGATGTATACAGATGGATGTAGGATTTGTTAGTTTGGGTGAGATATTATGCTTCCCCTGTATCCCCAACACCTGATTGCATAACCAGAAAGTTTCGGGAGATTATAAGTGGGAATTCAAGTAGCTCCTAGAATATATTTCTAAGTGGGATCTATCATATGTTTGTTTCGGGCTTATTTTGCAAGCAATCCTTTGTTATGTTTTGAGTTGTGGTATTCGAGTTGCTTCACTTTCAAGTGTTGATTCCATACCTTTCCTAAGCGGTGTTCTCATACTCCTATGTGAATACTAATCCTTCATGATAATCAAGATTGTCATGTCGATCCTTTTCAACCGGCGTGTTTCTCTTCAAGTGGATCCGATCATTTCAACATTCGCAAGATCAATTATCAGTTCTTATCATCGGTGTTTGTTTCGTTCATCCCAAGTTGTCTTTGTTTTCCTGCCCTCCCGCCCCTTATTTCTCTTCAAGGACTCATATTTCTCAATCAAGTACCCTTTTACTAATGGGAAGTCTCTCCATTCTTTTCCGTCAATGTTCTTATCCGGTGATTCTCAGTAAGATACTAGCGGAGCTTCAAGTTCATCATTCTTTGTTTTATTTTCTTCTCCGGTGGATTAAATTCAAGCTTTGTCGATCATATTTTTTCCTCGTTTCAAACATTTTCTCATGCCTTTGCACCTCTTTATCATCCACTTCTCGCTATTCAACTGTTCTGGAGTGCTGAAGATATCTCAAAGATTCATGTTTCCACTCTGTATTCGTTCAAGCTCTTTCGAGGATGTTATCTCATTCAAGCCATTTAAATCAACCGGTGCATTCTCCCTTTCAAGTAATCGTTCAAAGGTGTTTCTTTTGGTTGGGCCCTAACCCACAGGTCTTTTCCCAGGATCTTACCTGATTCCTCTTTTCCGGAGCTATTCTCAAATTCATTTCAAAGCTTGACGTAAGAATGAATTATCATCAGCCAATTGCCTTCTCCAATATCGCTTTCAAATTATTTTCATCTTGGCTCAGCCTCTCCTCTTTTAATCATTCTGAAGTGTCTCAACAATTCATGGTGGTGTTCCTTATCGTCATTCTCTGCATTTGAAGACTGAAGTAGAGTTTCCTCCAAATCTTATCCATTCTCTCAAGACTCGTGGTTCTAGCTTCATGCCATCCTCTCATAATTGTTTGCGATTGTGAGAATTCTTTTCATCCATCCGGAGCATTTTAGGAGTATTTTCAGTTTGATTCTCCGAAGGCCGTCATTTCGGGTTTATTCATTCCAGCTTTTTGCTCTCGTTCTCCAAATCTTACCGCTGCATCACTCAAACATCCTCTAATCAGTTCATGATCTCTTCGTTCGCTAGTATGTAAATTCTCTCAAGCATCTTCATTCATTTGCTAATTCTTCCTGGTGTTTCTTTATCTTATCTTCGTTCTTTTTCAATTCTTACAGTGGTTCTTCCGAGATTCTTCTTCCTTTGTATATCATATAACTTTATTTGTTGTTTCAATCCTTCCGGTGGTTCGTCGAAGACCTTCTCAAGTTTGCGCCATATCTATCTATCTTAATCCGTTCTATGATAATAAGTGGTATGCCAAATCCATTGCTTGTCATCAATTTAATTGGTGAAGAATGAGCATAATTTAATTCTTATTCTTGTTTCATCGAGTAAATTCAATTCCTTATTCCGGAGGTTCAACAAAATTCTAGGTTTCAATTGTTTCATCTTTCTTTCCCAGAGTTCCAAGATCTCTCAATTATTTCACCACGAAGATTCATCTAAATAATTGCAAGGAATCACCTTGTGTTTTCAACTTCTCTTTCTTTTTATCATCCTTTTATTACCGGAGTTCTTCATGGAGGCTCTACATGGTGGTTCGTCAAGGATTCCTTTCATTATTTAGTTGTTCTTCAAGTTTTCTCTCGAAGCTATGATCCGCTAGGATTTACTCTCAAATAAACATGGTGCTCAACACATGTCTTGTTTTGAGGAGTTCAAGCATTCTTCATCTTGCATTCTGAAGTGTAATTCTTTCATATCTCATCTTTTGAGGTGGTGTTATGTCATTGTTGATAATTTCCCTTCGTGTTTCATGATTCACAAGTTATCAAGAATGAGGTATTTTAAATCCATTAATCTCTTTGTTGGAGTTATCTTGTGTCATTTTTCACCTTAAGCCTTCCCTAAGGATTTTTTCTATTTATGGTGCTCATAAATGAACCAAGTTCTTCATTTATCCTCCCGGTGAAATAAGTTTCTCGTCTCCTTGCTCATATCAATCCAATCTATTGTTTTTCGTTAGTGGAAGAATTTCACCTCAAGATTTCGAGATGTTTTCCATAAGCCCACAACAATCTTATTCTTTTTGTTGTTGGTTTTCCAACAACTCGTTCGACCCTTCTCCTAAAGATGCTCCTTCAAGCTCATTTGAGGTAGAAGATGTTGTTTTCTCCTCCGTTCTTTTGATTCCTTTCTTACATTTGTTCCGAAGGCATTGTGATGTTGCTCTCTTCGACCCATCATTTTGTCTTGCCAAGATCATGCTCTTTCCTTTGCCTATCCATTCAATCGGAGCGTCGTGTCCTACATTCAAGTTCTTCCCATTCTATCAAGTTTTGCCTCCCTTCTCAACCGGAGTGTTGTCGTAATTGATCTTTAGCGTTCCTTGTACATCTCGTTTTTACCAAAGTGCTTGCATGTACTTCTTGTCCATTGCAGCCTTTTCTTATGCCTTTCAACCTACAAGGTTCTAGTAATGTTCCTTGTTCCTCTTTTCTAACGGAGTGTTTTCAACTTTGTTCATCTTTGTTGTATTCTTTCTTTCAATTCGTTCAACCTCGCAAGGTTCTATGGTTTAACTCGTTTGTCAAGGAAGCAACTTAGTTTTACCTCTTCTCTTCCTCTTCCATTTCCCTCCGGTGCCATCCTTAGATCTCGGGACAAGATCCTCTTGTAGTGGTGGAGTGTTGTGACGCCCCAAGACCGATGCTCCAGTTTGTCTTCCATTTATTTTAGTTGTCGCCGTGTGTATTGTGTTTGTTGCATTATCATATTTGTTTTGCACATTTCATTCCTATATGTTTGTTGTCATGTTCATGATGAATGCCTTTGCCATATTTTGCTTCTTGTGACATGATCATCTTTTTTGTTGTATGCTTCATGATTTTGTTGTGCCTCTTGTCATTTTATTGCATTGCATCATGATAATCTTGCTTGTTGTTGCATGTGCATTTTAATTGTGTATGTTATGGTGTGATCTCTTTCTCTTCATACCCTTGCTGTTGGCATCTTCAGCCTTCAAGTTAATCCATATCCAAGAAAACCCCATCTCCTTCTTCCTTCTTTCAAATTTTATCCATTTACTCGAGTGACACTTTTCCTCCCCCAAGTAATGTTCATTATTTGCCTATAAATCTTCCACCATGCCCTCAACCTCTCTGGCAATTTTTAGCTCAACTGGAATTGATTTGGTTGGGCTAGAATTTAACTCAAGTTTGAATCTAATTCAAACTTGTTTTAAATCCCTGTCTCTAAAAAATACCCAGACCAATTTTACTTAATCGAGCATAATCCCCGCATTGCAGGGATTTTTTTCATCTTAGCCACTGACATCTTTAAACTCCATGTACTTTCCCTTTTCATTTCTGGTTGAAGAAATCAAAAGGAAGGAGTAGTTGCAAGAGAGGGAGAGACCTACCCAACGCAGCCGCATGGGCCTTCTCCAGCCCAGCGAACAGCAGGCCGCAGCTATCCAGCTCCCTTGGTAAAATTCCAGCGTGGCCGCCCGTTTCACTTCCCCCGGGCCTGCATGCCATTCACTCCACTTCACCTTTCTTCCTCCTCCCGTTGCTTTTCCTCTCTCACAGTAAAACCGCGCTTTGCCACACATGGCCACCGAGGCAGCCAACCGAGCCGTGCTCGCTTCCCCTATAAAGCCAGCAGCCCCACGCCCTAGGGTTTCCTCTTCCCATCTTGCTGCCGCCACCCATTTTCATTCCCTCTGTTTCTTCCTCTTCCTCAAGAAATAGAGGAGCAAAGAACAACCGAGCGCGCTCCGCCGTTGGTTGTGAGGCTCCTCGTCGTCTTCTTTGACTTCAGGCAAGACCAGAGCTAGAAGGACCCAAAGGCGTCGCGATCTTCTTCCTCTACTACGTCTTCTTCCACTGCTTCCTCTTCTTCACGGAGTCGAGCACCGCCACGATCAGCGCCTCGCCTCGCCCTCAGCATCGTCTCTCCGACCCCGTCGGCCTCCCTCTCCTCTCCAGCATGCGCACCTCGATGTCCCTGCACCATTCCCGCGTCAAGTCCTAGCCGAGGAGCGCCAAGGCCGGTGCCTGATACGTCTCCAACGTATCTATAATTTTTGATTGCTCCATGCTATATTATCTACTCTTTCAGACATTATTGGGCTTTATTATCCACTTTTATATTATTTTTGGGACTAACCTATTAACCGGAGGCCCAGCCCAAATTGCTGTTTTTTTGCCTGTTTTAGGGTTTCGAAGAAAAGGAATATCAAACGGAGTCCAAACGGAATGAAACCTTCTGAAACGTGATTTTCTCATCAGATAAGATCCAGGAGACTTGGACCCTCCGTCAAGAAAGCCACGAGGTGATCACGGGGGTAGGGGGCGCGCCCCCCTAGGGCGCGCCCCCTACCTTGTGGGCCCCTCGAAGCTCCACCGACGTACTTCTTCCTCCTATATATATCCACATACCCCCAAACAATCGGGGACGGAGCCAAAAACCTAATTCCACCGCCGCAACTTTCTGTATCCATGAGATCCCATCTTGGGGCCTGTTCCGGAGCTCCGGCGGAGGAGGCATCGATCACGGAGGGCTTCTACATCATCATTCAAGCCTCTCCTATGAAGTGTGAGTAATTTACTTCAGACCTACGGGTCCATAGCTAGTAGCTAGATGGCTTCTTCTCTCTTTTTGGATCTCAATACAATGTTCTCTCCCTCTCTTGTGGAGATCTATTCGATGTAATCTTCTTTTTGCGGTGTGTTTGTTGAGATCGATGAATTGTGGGTTTATGATCCAGTCTATCTATGAATAATATTAGAATCTTCTCTGAATTCTTTTAGGTATGATTGGTTATCTTTTCAAGTCTCTTTGAATTATCAGTTTGGTTTGGCCTACTAGATTGGTTGTTCTTGCCATGGGAGAAGTGCTTAGCTTTGGGTTCGATCTTGCGGTGTCCTTTCCCAGTGACAGAAGGGGCAGCAAGGCACGTATTGTATCATTGCCATCGAGGATAACAAGATGGGGTTTTTATCATATTGCATGAAACTATCCCTCTACATCATGTCATCTTGCTTAGGGCGTTACTCTGTTTTTAACTTAATACTCTAGATGCATGTTGGATAGCGGTCGATGAGTGGAGTAATAGTAGTAGATGCAGAATCGTTTCGGTCTACTTGTCTCGGACGTGATGCCTATATACATGATCATACCTAGATATTCTCATAACTATGGTAAATTCTGTCAATTGCTCAACAGTAATTTGTTCACCCACCGTAGAATACTTATGCTCTTGAGAGAAGCCACTAGTGAAACCTATGGCCCCCGGGTCTCTTTCTCATCATATCAATCTCTGTCACTTTATTATTGCTTTGCTTTTACTTTATTTACTTTGCATCTCTATACCAAAAGTACCAAAAATAATATTTATCATCTCTATCAGATCTCACTTTCGTAAGTGACCGTCAAGGTATTGAAAACCCCTAAGCGCGTTGGTTGCATTGAGCTATTGTTTTTGTGTAGGTACGAGGGACTCAAGCGTAGCCTCCTACTGGATTGATACCTTGGTTCTCAAAAACTGAGGGAAATACTTACGCTACTTTGCTGCATCATCCCTTCCTCTTCGGGGAAATCCAACACAGTGCTCAAGAGGTAGCAAGAAGAATTTCTGGCGTCGTTGCCAGGGAGTCTGCGCAAAAGTCAAATACCAAGTACCCATCACAATCCCTATCTCCCGCATTACATTATTTTCCATTTGCCTCTCGTTTTCCTCTCCCCCACTTCACCCTTTCCGTTTTATTTGCCCTCTCTCTCTCTATTTGCCTCTTTTGCCCGTTTGCTCTTTGTTTGCTCATGTGTTAGTTTGTTTGCTTGTCGTCATGGCTAGTCTCATATCTTCTTAGTTGTCTCCCGAGAATGAAGTTCTAAATTTTAAACAAAGGGAGGGAGAAAATCTAAAAGATGCTTGGTATAGAATTTGCAATGCTCAAAATAGATCTACCAGGAAGCAATCTACTTTAGTTCTTCTCCGCAATTTTTATGTAGGTGTTAATACTTGGTATAGATATATCCTTGATACCATTACCGGAGGAAATTTCTTGGGTATCCATACTTTTGATTCTTATAATGCTATGTTAGATTTATTTGGCTCACCACCTCTTTTGGTTAATGGAACTATGTTAACTTTGGAGCATGTTATGCAAAGACTTGAAATTATTGAAAATAAAGTTGCTACTATTGAATTAATTGAAAATCTAGACAGAAACATCCACAATCAAATTACTCAATATGGATCTAAGGTAGGAATGACTTTGAAATTTTTTAAGGAAAAGGAACCCATAGCTTATGAGAAGATAAACTTAGATTCTACTAGAATTGATAAACTTGAGGGTATCATTACAAACTTGGGAACCGCTTTTTCTTCCGTAAAGAATACTCCAAGTCCTTCTACTAAAATTGCCAAGCTTTTGTGTGTTCCTAAAAATAAGGGTGAATCATCTAGTAAGGAAACTGCGGATCTTAAATCTATAAGTATTCATCCCAATCTTTCTGCTATCATTAAGGAACCAATTGCTACAAATGAATTTTTATCTTGTGCCTAAGAGTTTGACAATAACTAGAAAGAAAGAAATTCCCAAGGGAAATATATGCCTCATTGAAGAATTGCCTACCAAAGATGGCAATACCTAGATCTATTCTTGCTTGTTATGCCTAGCTAGGGGCGTTAAACGATAGCGCTTGTTGGTAGGCAACCCAATTTTATTTTTATTCCTTGCTTTTTTCTCCTATTTATTAATAAATAAATTATCTAGCCTCTGTTGTGGTTGTGCTTTTTGAGTTTAATTAGTGTTTGTGCCAAGTAGAACCGTTGGGAAGACTTGGGGAAAGTCTTGTTGAACTTGCTGTAAAAAACAGAAACTTTAGCGCTCACGAGAACTGCTGTCATTTTTATTTCGAAAGTTTTATTTAATTAATTATTTTTGCAGATGTTTAATAGATAAATTCCTCACGTCCAGCAATTTATTTTAGAATTTTTGGGGTTCTAGATCTTGCTCTAGCTATAGATTACTATAGACTGTTCTGTTTTTGACAGATTCTGTTTTTCGTGTGTTGTTTGCTTATTTTGATGAATCTATGGGTAGTAAAATAGTTTATAATCCATAGAGAAGTTGGAATACAGTAGGTTTAACACCCATATAAATAAATAATGAGTTAATTACAGTACCTTGAAGTGGTATTTTGTTTTCTTTCGCTAACGGAGCTCACGAGTCTTCTACTTTAAGTTTTGTGTTGTGAAGTTTTCAAGTTTTGGGTAAAGATTTGATGGATTATGGAACAAGGAGTGGAAAGAGCCTAAGCTTGGGGATGCCCATGGCACCCCCAATATAATATAAGGACACCTAAAAGCCAAAGCTTGGGGATGCCCCGGAAGTCATCCCCTATTTCGTGTACTTCTATTGGTAACTTTACTTGGATCTATATTTTTATTCACCACATGATATGTGTTTTGCTTGGAGAGTCTTTTATGATTTGAGTCTTTGCTTATTAGTTTACCATAATCATCCTTGCTGTACACACCTTTTTAGAGAGTCATACATGATTTGGAATTTGATAGAATACTCTATGTACTTCACTTATATCTTTTGAGCTTTATAGTTTTGCTCTAGTGCTTCACTTATATCTTTTAGAGCACGGTGGTGGATTTGTTTTATAGAAACTATTGATCTCTCATGCTTCACTTAGATTATTTTGAGAATCTTAATAGCATGGTAATTTTCTTAAAATCCTAATATGCTGGGTATGCAAGATTAATAATAAAACTTTCTTATGAGTGTGTTGAATACTAAGAAGAAATTGATATTTCATAATTGTTTTGAGATATGAGGATGGTGATATTGGAGTCATGCTAGTTGAGTAGTTGTGAATTTGATAAATGCTTGTGTTAAAGTTTGTGATTCCCGTAGCATGCACGTATGGTGAACCGTTATGTGATGAAGTCGAAGCATGATTTATTTATTGATTGTCTTCCTTATGAGTGGCGGTCGGGGACGAGCGATGGTCTTTTCCTACCAATCTATCCCCCTAGGAGCATGCGCGTAATACTTTGCTTTGATAACTTCTAGATTTTTGCAATAAGTATATGAGTTCTTTACGACTAATGTTGAGTCCATGGATTATACGCACTTTCCTTCCTTCCACCATGCTAGCCTCTCTAATACCGCACACTTTTCGCCGGTATCATACACCCACCAAATACCTTCCTCAAAACAGCCACCATATCTACCTATCATGGCATTCCATAGCCATTCCAAGATATATTGCCATGCAACTTTCCACCATTCCGTTCATTATGACACGCTCCATCATTGTCATATTGCTAGCATGATCATGTAGTTGACATTGTATTTCTGGCAAAGCCACCGTTCATAATTCTTTCATACATGTCACTCTTGATTCATTGCAAATCCCGGTACATCGCCGGAGGCATTCATATAGAGTCATATTTTGTTCTAAGAATCGAGTTGTAATTCATGAGTTGTAAGTAAATAAAAGTGTGATGATCATCATTATTAGAGCATTGTCCCGGTGAGGAAAGGATGATGGAGACTATGATTCCCCCACAAGTCGGGATGAGACTCCGGACGAAAAAAATAAAAAAAAAGAGGCCATAAAAAAGAGAAAGGCTCAAATAAAAAAATGAGAGAAAAAGAGAGAAGGGACAATGTTACTATCCTTTTACCACACTTGTGCTTCAAAGTAGCACCATGATCTTCATGATAGAGAGTCTCTCATTATGTCACTTTCATATACTAGTGGGAATTTTTCATTATAGAACTTGGCATGTATATTCCAATGATGGGCTTCCTCAAAATGCCCTAGGTCTCCGTGAGCAAGCGAGTTGGATGCACACCCACTTAGTTTCTTTTGAGCTTTCATATACTTATAGCTCTAGTTGATACGCCTAGTTGATGCACACCCACTTATGGCAATCCCTACTCACTCACATTGATATCTATTGATGGGCATCTCCATAGCCCGTTGATACGCCTAGTTGATGTGAGACTATCTTCTCCCTTTTTGTCTTCTCCACAACCACCATTCTATTCCACCTATAGTGCTATATCCATGGCTCATGCTCATGTATTGCGTGAAGATCGAAAAAGTTTTGAAAATGTCAAAAGTATGAAACAATTGCTTGGCTTGTCATCGGGGTTGTGCATGATTTAAATACTTTGTGTGGTGAAGATAGAGCATAGCCAGACTATATGATTTCGTAGGGATAGCTTTCTTTGGCCATGATATTTTGAGAAGACAGAATTTCTTTGTTAGTATGCTTGAAGTATTATTATTTTTATATCAATATGAACTTTTGTCTTGAATCTTTCGAATCTGAACATTCATGCCACAATAAAGAAAATTACATTGATAATTATGTTAGGAAGCATTCCACATCAAAAATTCTGTTTTTATCATTTACCTACTCGAGGACGAGCAGGAATTAAGCTTGGGGATGCTTGATACGTCTCCAACGTATCTATAATTTTTGATTGCTCCATGCTATATTATCTACTGTTTTAGATATTATTGGGCTTTATTATCCACTTTTATATTATTTTTGGGACTAACCTATTAACCGGAGGCCCAGCCCAATAGATGTTTTTCCCTGTTTTAGGGTTTCGAAGAAAAGGAATATCAAACGGAGTCCAAACGGAATGAAACCTTCGGAAACGTGTTTTTCTCATCAGATAAGATCCAGGAGACTTGGACCCTCCGTCAAGAAAGCCACGAGGTGGTCACGAGGGTAGGGGGC
>NC_041392.1:394877425-394938221 GCF_002162155.2 Triticum dicoccoides
AGGGCACGCCCCCTGCCTCATGGGCCCCTCGAAGCTCCACCGACGTACTTCTTCCTCCTATATATATCCACGTACCCCCAAATGATCGGGGACGGAGCCAAAAACCTAATTCCACCGCCGTAACTTTCTGTATCCACAAGATCCCATCTTGGGGCCTGTTCCGGAGCTCCGCCGGAGGAGGCATCGATCACGGAGGGCTTCTACATCATCATCCAAGCCTCTCCGATGAAGTGTGACTAGTTTACTTCAGACCTATGGGTCCATAGCTAGTAGCTAGATGGATTCTTCTCTCTTTTTGGATCTCAATACAATGTTCTCCCCCTCTCTTGTGGAGATCTATTCGATGTAATCTTCTTTTTGCGGTGCGTTTGTTGAGACCAATGAATTGTGGGTTTATGATCCAGTCTATCTATGAATAATATTTGAATCTTCTCAGAATTCTTTTATGTATGATTGGTTATCTTTGCAAGTCACTTTGAATTATCAGTTTGGTTTGGCCTACTAGATTGGTTGTTCTTGCCATGGGAGAAGTGCTTAGCTTTGGGTTCGATCTTGCAGTGTCCTTTCCTAGTGACAGAAGGGGCAGCAAGGCACGTATTGTATCATTGCCATCGAGGATAACAAGATGGGGGTTTTATCATATTGCATGAAACTATCCCTCTACATCATGTCATCTTGCTTAGGGCGTTACTCTGTTTTTAACTTAATACTCTAGATGCATGCTGGATAGCGGTCGATGAGTGGAGTAATAGTAGTAGATGCAAAATCATTTCGGTCTACTTGTCTCGGACGTGATGCCTATATACATGATCATACCTAGATATTCTCATAACTATGCTAAATTCTGTCAATTGCTCAACAGTAATTTGTTTACCCACCATAGAATACTTATGCTCTTGAGAGAAGCCACTAGTGAAACCTATGGCCCCCGGTTCTCTTTCTCATCATATCAGTCTCCATCACTTTATTATTGTTTTGCTTTTACTTTATTTACTTTGCATCTCTATACCAAAAATACCAAAAATATTATTTATCATCTCTATCAGATCTCACTTTCGAAAGTGACCGTGAAGGGATTGACAACCCCTAAGCGCGTTGGTTGCGTTGAGCTATTGTTTTTGTGTAGGTACGAGGGACTCGAGTGTAGCCTCCTACTGGATTGATACCTTGGTTCTCAAAAACTGAGGGTAATACTTACGCTACTTTGCTGCATCATCCCTTCCTCTTCGGGGAAATCCAACGCAATGCTCAAGAGGTAGCAGTGCCTCTTCTTCCTCTTCGTCTGGGACCCGAAGACCCGCCAAGTCCACTGCCGCCATTCAGCGCACTTCCCCGCTGTCTCCACTACGTTCTGGTTGGACCATGACATCGCCAAAACCCACGGTGATGCTCTGCTCCTCCTCAAGCCCTCCACTTCGTCGTTTGTTTTCTCTTGGTGTCGATCTATGCCAGCAACAGCTCCAGTTGCCATGGCTTCCATTGAAGCAAGCCCCCAGGCTTGTGCTTGTGTTCTCTGACCCTGAACCTGCTCGCGGATGCTCACACACACATGCATCATCCCACACGCATGCCCCGCTACACGCCCGCGTCTCCCTGTTTCTTGCACCACATCACCCACATGCACGCTCACGCTCTTTGTCGCCTCGCCGCGCCTTGCCTGGCTGCTTGCCTCGCCTCGTGTACCCATCTCCCCTGCCTCACCACGCCATGTCGTGGCCCCGAGCCGAGCAACGCTCGAGCTTGAGCGCCCCGCAATCTCCGCTCCTCCCCAACTCTCTCCATTGTTGTTTGTCCGCATTTTCACCGATCCGCACAGCCCAGAGTTTGTTCTCCATGGACGGCCTCGAGTTAGGCTCAACTTCATTCAGTTTGTTTGCTCAATGATCCACACATATCCATTCATGTGCACGCCCATAGCACACATAGATCGCGGCCCACGTCCATGCTGCACGCCCGCGCCTTCGCCTTCGCTGCCGCGTTCGAGACGAGCTCCTGCTCGAGCTCATTCTCGAAGCCATTGTTCCGCCGCTCGCACACGCACACGACACCGGCTAGCAGCAGCCGTTCGCCTCACCGTGACCCTATTCTGCAACCCCGCTGCCGCATCCTGAGCCCTGCTGCACCGCCGTTGCTCGCCGGCATCGTTGCCTTCTTCTCTGCCAACAAAGAGGAAGCCAGCTTCCTCTTGGTTTTGGTTCAAAAGGAACACTACCTATCTTGTGTCAAACACCCCGAACCTAGCCCAGTGGTTCAACCCTCTCCCGCATAAACAGCAGACCCAGTGGTGAAATGCACAATATTTTTTTACCATTTTGGTCTCTATTACAGTGGGACCCTCTCTGTCCAAACTAAAACCACCCCACAACCATGATCCTGCCACCTCAACACCCAGGGGCCCCTCGTCTTTGATAGTGGCTGGCCTAGTCCATGTCCACTTCTGTTTCCTTTTTGTTTTACATATTTATAGCAATGCCATCATTGTTAAAATGCTAGTAGTTAATTAACCATGCATCCAAATAAAATATGTCATTTATGCAACATGCTTAGTTTTTCATGTACTTTCAAGATATGCCACTTTCATCCATGGTTAAAATGTTTAAATGTTGTTTGCTTTAAATTTTCCCATATGCCATGCTAAAGTGATTTAACAACTCTAAAATATGGTTTAGGGCAGAACAGTACCAAACCTAATATATGCATATGAGGATTTTCTGGAATTGTTGTTTGTTATTTCTGGCCTCATTTAAACTTGCCTAGATAGGTAGTTTTCATATGCTTCACCTCTTGCCATTCTAACCAACATTTAATATTGTTGAGTACCTAAACGGGAGAGAACTCAATAATTGTTGTGGTGTTTCATCAATATGCAACTCGTTGCATATTGAGCTCCACTTAACTTGTAGTTTTGCTTGTGCATTTTGCCATGCCATGCCTCATTAAACCGGACATGCATCATACTTGGTTGTGCATCATGCCATGCTTATGTGATGGTTGTTTACTATGTTGCTTGCTTCTTTCCGGGTTGCTTCTCTCGGTAGCTTCGGTTTCGTTCCGGAGTTGTGAGGATTCGTTCAACTTCGTCCGTTTGTCTTCTTCATGGACTCGTTCTTCTTCCTTGCGGGATCTCAGGCAAGATGACCATACCCTCAAAATCACTTCTATCTTTGCTTGCTAGTTGTTCGCTCTATTGCTATGCCGCGATACCTACCACTTGCTATATCATGCCTCCCATATTGCCATGTCAAGCCTCTAACCCACCTTATCTAGCAAACCGTTGTTTGGCTATGTTACCGCTTTGCTCAGCCCCTCTTATAGCGTTGCTAGTTGCAGGAGAAGTTGAAGTTTGTTCCATGTTGGAACATGGATATGTTGGGATATCATAATACATCTCATTTAATTAATGGATCTATATACTTGGTAAAGGGTGGAAGGCTCAGCCTTATGCCTGGTGTTTTGTTCCACTCTTGCCGCCCTAGTTTCCGTCATACTGGTGTTATGTTCCTTGATTTTGCGTTCCTTACGTGGTTGGGTGTTATGGGAACCCCTTGACAGTTCGCTTTGAATAAAACTCCTCCAGCAAGGCCAACCTTGGTTTTACATTTGCCTAACAACCTATAACCTTCCCTTGGGTTTTCGCGAGCCCGAGGGTCATCTTTATTTTAACCCCCGGGCCAGTGCTTCTCTAAGTGTTGGTCCGAACTGGGCGATGTCCGGGCCCCCCTGGGCAAGCAGGGTCTATGCTAACCCGACGTCTTGCCCATCCGGTGTGCCCCGAGAATGATATATGTGCATCTCCTACCGGGATTTGTCGGCACATTCGGGTGGCTTTGCTGGTCTTGTTTTACCATTGTCGAAATGTCTTGTAACCGGGATTCCGAGACTGATCGGGTCTTCTCGGGAGAAGGAATATCCTTCGTTGACCGTGAGAGCTTGTGATGGGCTAAGTTGGGACACCCCTACAGGGTTTGAACTTTCGAAAGTCATGCCCGTGGTTATGGGCAGATGGGAATTTGTTAATATCCGGTTGTAGAGAACTTGACACTTAACTTAATTAATATGCATCAACCTCGTGTGTAGCCGTGATGGTCTCTTTCCAGCGGAGTCCGGGAAGTGAACACAGTTCTTGTGTTATGCTTGAAACGTAAGTAGTTTCAGGATCACTTCTTGATCTTTCTAGCTTCTCGACCGTTCGTTGCTACTCTTCTCGCTCTCTTTTGCGTATGTTAGCCACCATATATGCTTAGTGCTTTGCTGCATCTCCACCTCACTACCCCTTTCCTACCCATAAGCTTAAATAGTCTTGATCTCGCGGGTGTGAGATTGCTGAGTCCTCGTGACTCACAAATACTTCCAAAAAGTTGCAGGTGCCGATGATACCAGTGCAGGTGACGCAACCCTGCTCAAGTGGGAGCTTGATGATGATCTTGATTGTTCTTTTGTTTTCTTTTCCTGTTGATCAGTAGCGGAGCCCAGTTGGGATGATCGGGGATCTAGCATTTGGGGTTGTCTTCTTTTATTTTGGTTCCGTAGTCGTACCTTGATTGTATTCTGGATGATGTATGTTTAATTTGTATTTGTGTGAAGTGGCGATTGTCAGCCAACTCTGTATCCCTTTCTTATTCTGTACATGGGATGTATAAAGATTACCCCTCTTGCGACATGCCTACCATGCGGCTATGCCTCTAAGTCATGCCCCAAAACGTGGGAGATATATCCGCATTGTGGGTGTTACACCTAAGGTGTTTAGGCTACTTAGGGACGATTGCTTCTTCATCAACCACCACCACCACCATAACTCCCGCATAGGCTTGACCACCATACACTTCCGCCATCCCAACTTAACCCAATTTTGTTTGTGTTGTGAGTTGTGTCTCCTAAGGTGTTTCGGCTACTTAGGGACCGTGCTTCCAACTCCGACACCATGTATAGTCCACCACCTTACCCTCCATTTCTGCATTGTGTACTCCACAACCCATCATTGCCATTCTGCAATTCCATTGAGCTTCCGCAACACCACCACCACATCCCACTACCACCATTTGCCATTTGACATTTGAGATTTTGAGTTCACGGTTTTTCCATTTCCTAAGGTGTTTCGGCTACTTAGGGACGAGTCTCCATCATCTTGGTATCTACATCAAGAACACCGCCACTCATCATCGCCAAGGACGGTAACCTCCATATCATCTTGGTATCGTGGTATCCCTCCATTATATATTCCCTTGCCATTGCATTGATAACCCCTAGCCTATTTTGCGTTACTTGCCTATCGAGACTAGCCATTTGAGTATTGCCGGCAACATTACTTGTGCACATTAGTGATCTACACCATACATTGCATACATACCATACCATATTGGTATCATATCATCCCTTGTGTCACAAGATTGTTCCCGTATATACCCAATTGCTATCTTGGTTTGTGCATTTCACATTGTGTCCATACACAAAAAATAAATAAGCTTTTAAGCAAAAGAGTGAACAAAGAGCTTGTAAGCAAGTGCCATAACATCATACCACATTGCATATAAGATTGTCATATCCGATCATCTTGGATCATACCACCGGAACATCATATACATGGCATACTTGGGATAGAAGTCGTTGCATTTTTGTCTCCTATAGGTTGTGCACAAGTGTCGTATCGGTCTATTGAGCAATCGTTCTAGCATCTCTCTAGAGTGGTGCAACAAGATAATTTTCCGTGGATTCCACATTTTGAGCTCATTCCATGGTTGCATGACCCCATTTATCTATCCGTGTTTGCGTTTCCGTGTGCCATTCATTGCTATTGGTCTACTTGTTTCACTTGCGAATTTCTGAATCTCTTTCAACATTATTGACTCTTGCTAACATTTCGCATCAAATTTTTGTGCCACTATCCTCACCAAGCTCCACCATAACCTTACTTGTGTAGGTGTGAGAAATCGACAAGATCGGTACCAATTGTGCCATTTCCTTGTTACATCATTGAGTGATCTTTGATCCATCTTCAACATCGGTCAAGGTACATTTGGTATAGTTCTTCTCCTTTCTCCACTCATATTTGCTTGAGTCTTGTGATGGATAGGCAAGGTATTTCATCTTCGGTCTACAACAACAACGACGAGTTCGATGTCATGAACAACTCCAATGACGCCAAGATGCAAGCTCAAATGGAGGAGATCAAAGCCCTCGTCAAGTCCTACAAGCGCTCTTCCCCATCTCCGAGAAGACACTCAAGAGCACATTCCTCCGAGCTACCATCTCCGGCAAGATCACATCGGCATCGACACCATCACAAAAAAGAACGTGAATGTCAAGAGCTCAACACCAACAACCGCTCAATGACTTCACCATCTCCCTTGCATCTTCGCCAAGCGACTTCAAGGCATCTTCGCCTACGGACATACGACATCTTCGCCAACAAGCACCTCAAGACTACGCTCAAGAGAAACTCCCCAAGCTCAAGTAAGTGATTTCCACAAGCTACTACGACCTCGACATCGACCACACGATTCCTCTCTATGGGACTCAAGAACCTGAGGAGTATCTCAAGTGGGAGCACCTAATGGACGACTACCTCAAGCTACATCAAGTCCCTCCCGAAGATCAAGTAAAGTGCGCCACAAGAAACTTCCACGACTATGCGTCGACATGGTGGCTTCAGGCACCTTCGGAGATCTACAACATGAGTTGTCCCAAGACAAAGGGAGCTTTGCGGCGAGAGTTTGTGCCTCCAACCTACACGGAACAACTTCAATGCCAATTGGAGAACACCATCCAACGATCCAAGTCCATCGACGAGTACTTCAAGGAGATGAAGATTGCCTTGCGACGAGCCGGCGTGGACGAACCCATTTTGATGAACTTCCACTTCATGATGGGATTGCACAACGACATCTCCAAGACGATCTTCCTCGAGAACTACAAGTCCCTCGACGACAACTACATTTGTGCTCTCAAGGCGGAACAAGAACTCATGAAGGACAAAGCTTCTCCTCCCCAAGCTCACTTTGCGATGACCAAGCTCCATGAGAACGAGCAAGAGGCTAACTACCATGATGTACAATCCCGACGAGCTCCAAGATGATGCTCCCAAATTCGAGTTCACCGCCATCCCTCTTTGTGGCATTGATGATGCCGAGTCCTCCACGACTCTTTTTCAAGATGGTGCGGCAACGACTACGACTACGGAGACCCTCAAGGAACAAGCGTTGGAGGCATGTGACATGGTGACGAGCACGGAGGATGTTTCCATGTTAGGAGGCGAGAGGGATGATGCGCCATCTTCGGCCTTCATCCATAGCAATGACAACGAGATGGTTGAGCATGGGATTTTCCCTTCGACCATGGGGACGTATGATGACTTGAGTAACTTCAGCCACCATATTGAGAGTGAGAGTGACTTCACCACTAGCCCAATATATGATTTGTTGCCACAATTCCCACGTGAGGAGAGCCAAAACCCCCACCACTTGAGTGAGATGAGTGACTCCACCATATGTGACATTGAGTACACCTACCTTGAGGGAGGGAGTGAACCACCACATAGAGAGAGTGAGATAGTTTATAGGTCATGTGAGGCCACTTTAAAGACTAACGACTTGACCTCTACCTCTATTGTGTCTTGTCGTTTGGTGCTAGGTCCCATATATGATGACGCGCCGATTCTCGATGATTTTGTCCTACCTTTGGACAAGACGATGGCCATGGTGGAATATGATGCAACCCCCACACGGTTCCATCAAGATGATGATGATGACCACCCATTGGTCTTACCCACCTCACCTACACCACTTGAGTGGAATGACAAAGGTAACATAGGTGACGGTGATGCTCTAGTCCCACTAGTGGACATTCTTGACATTGATTGCTTGCATGATGTTGATCAACCTATCACCATGCTTCATGCTAGTGCAACTCCATCATGTGATGATTTCTTGCCCATTTACGATTAGTATGATGATTCTCATGTGGAGTCTATTAGTTGTGATGCCATATTACATAGGATTTCTTGTGACAATTCTCTAGGTCACATCATGTTTGACAATCCGCTTGACTTGTCATACACTATGTATGAGATCAATCATATGTCATATTTGCAATCTCTTCATAGTGACTATGCATATGTGTCGGATTTCGGGTTCCGGCAGACCCTTGAGGTTCGAACACTGGGGTGCGCGCGGAGATTTTGCCTTCTACCTACCTGCGCCCCACTGCCACGCTAAGATCTAAGCTATGGAAAGAAGAGCACAAGAGACACAGGGTTTAAACTGGTTCGGGCCACCGTTGTTGTGTAATACCCTACTCTAGTGTGTGGTGTGGTGGATTGCCTCTTGGGCTGATGAAGATGAGCAATACAAGGAAGAACAGCCTCGCGAGGGTCTGTTCTTGGCTGAGGGGATGAACTGCTAGGAGGAGTTCAGTCACCCCTCTCTCTTTCTCTCTTCTCGATTCTCTCTCAGATTTTGATCCTCTCTCTGATTTCCCCTCCCTTCACCCTGTGGGTGGCTAGTCCTATTTATAGGCAAAGGCCCTGGGCCTCTTCCCAAATATTGAGCGGGAAGGGCGCCAACAATTGGCCATTTTGAAGGGGAACATCTAGTACACTTATCCTGACTAAAGTTGGTCCTCGCCTGCCAAAGGCTCTGGTGGTGACGCTGGCTTGGGATCCACAATGACTTCCTTCCTGCCATTGGACTGGTCTTGGTCTCGTTGCACCGAAACGGGTGCCTTTGCTTGATGCTCTCGCCTGCACTTGCTCCCTTTGCACCAAAGAGGAAAGGAGGACACTGCGTGGGCTGGCGCCCGCCTGGCGCCCTTGGTCGTCATGGCTTGCGTCATGGGCACCTCGTGAGGTACCCCGCCTTGATCTCTCCGCCTCCTCGCGAGCCAGCCTGATGTGGCCGCGCCTGAGGAAGCTCCGTGTCGTCCGCCCCGCGAGGCTTGGCCCCTCGCGAGGGTCTTGGGTTTGCATCGATGAAGACGGGTCGTGCTGGGCCCCCTTTGAGCCACGCCGCAGGCCGCGGGCAGGCAAGTCTGGGGACCCCCGTTCCCAGAACGCCGACAGTAGCCCCCGGGCCCAAGGCGCGCCCGGACTTGGCCGTGCAGGGAGGCGAAAGGGCAAGGGCGAAGCGCCACGGGCCCTAACAGCCTGCGGCCTTGGGCGCCGCGTGGCGGTTGATTGGGCGTGGGCGTCTCCACTTCTCCATGGCGCCTCGGCAACTACACGGATAGGACAAGTCCTTGCATGCAAAACGGGTCATGATTACCTATGATCGTGGAGGTCGGCGGTTGGCCTTCGCCGGCCATAAGTACGGAACGGCGCTCGCCCTTCCAGTCCATCCCTCCTTGCTTCTCCTTCTTACCGGTCCTTGCTCCGTCTTGCTGCGATGGCTCCGATCCACCGGTTCTCGTCGACAGAGAAGGGAAAGGCTCCCCGAGAGGACCAGACCCGCTCCCGCCGAAGAAACGGCTCGCCCTCCGCGGCCGGGACGAGGGGGCCCATCAGGTGGTGTCGAGGCCCTGGTGCGAGCGGGCACCGCCGGGGTTCCCGCTTCCCTTGTACGCCCACATCGAGGGCCCTGAAGGAGTTGATGCTGATCGCCACGGGCGGCTCCGCCGTCGGCGCCGACGGGTCACGAAGGTGTGGGTTGTCCCCCCTGGGGTCCACACCGAGGGCTCATCCCGAGAGTTCGTGCTCCGTGCCGCCATGCCTCCTCAGTCTTGGATTCGCCTTCCTCCCTTCTTCGCCTCCATCATCCCGCAGGGAGAACTCCTGGAGCTTTGGCTGCAGCACGCCGACTGCAGCACCCTCGCGACCGAAGCAGAGGTCGCGGTCGTTGCTCCGGGCGAGGTCTTCATGACTCGAGGCTGGAGCGAGATCGCCCGGGTTTGCAGGACAAGAGGTGCCTTCGCGATCCACTTGGAGTACGACGGTGCTTCGGTGATGTTCTTCAAGGTCTTCGATGCGAACGGGCGCCGGCTGGAGTGCTGCCCCAGGAGAGGTGGTCGGGACCCTGCTACGGCGAGGGCTAGGCCCGCGGACCGCTCCCTTGGCGGCTCCTCAGGCGGCGGAGGCGTCGGAAGTTCCAGCGACTCCCACGAGCTCTTCGCGACTCCGGAGACGAGCGACAACAGCTACGAGCCCCCGAGCCGGTGCCGCCCCTGGAGCAGGGCGGGCTCGTCAGGACGTCGCCGACTCTGATCTGGATGGGGTTGGCGCCGGTGCTTGACGACCCACTGCTGATGATGGCGTCTTTTGCAGGGGCGCGTGTAGTTAGCGTCCCTTTAGGATATGTTCCCTGCGAGGAATCAAAGACGCGTCCTGTGGGGGCTTGTAAGGTGCCAGTGATCCTGTTTTGTTAATATAACCCTTGTCGTAGAACTGTGCGAGTTGCTCATTCCGTTTTAGCTCAGTTCTCCCTTTCGAACCTCACGAGGGCTTGGTGCTCTGCGCCGACAGGTCCCAGTCCCAAGGCGGCTTCAGCCGTCGCTGGTATGCCAGGTCGCGATGCCGTGGTCAAGGCCAGGAGGTGAGCGACCCGGGGTCCGGTAAGAGCCCCTGAGTCGCGATGCTTAGGAGGTCCCCCTTGGCGCTCAAGCAGCCGTTGTTCGGTGAGAAAGGGGAGCGTCGTCACTAACACGGGATTGCATTAGGTGCGGGGATGGTGCCACGGTAGCTGGTGCTTCCGGGTGGTGACTTATCTCGAGAATCAGGGGCCATTCTCTGGTGTGTCGCCGGGTCCGTGCATCGGCAGGCATGAGGTTGCTTGGTGAGGTCCTCGCGTGTCCCTCCCCTCTCGCCTTTGCTCCCCTTTTTGCTGTACGTCCTCGGGTCCCGGCCCTCGAGCGAGTCTCAGCCGTCGCTAGTATGCCAGGTCGCGATGCCGTGGACAAGGCCAGAGGGTGAGGGCTGGAGAGCCAGTAGGAGCCCTGAGTCGCGATGCTCAGGCACCCCCCCCCCTTTAACGTGCAAGTGGTTCACGCGGATGAAAGTGAAGGAGACACCGCAAGGGCCTCGCCTGACGCAGCTCCTTTAGGAGATCCTGTAGACCTATCATAGAAAGAACGAGGGGTTGCCATGACAATTGACAGTCAGCCATTGGTTGCTTCTGAGGGGCGATGAGGCACTGAAGGCTTGACGAGGTGGCGCCATGCGGGGCTGCCGCAGCCAGAGCTCAGCCATTCAGGTTTGTCGGTGTTGCAGGGACGGACCCATGCGCAAGCGTCGTGCCGTTTGGGAGCAGCTCCGTCAGTTGGCGTCAGTTGAGTGGGCAACTAGGTCAAACTCATTAGCCGCGAAGGAGTGGATTCATTCAAATAGATGCTGGGAAGGTGGACATCACTGGGTCAGGCCCGAGCGACTTGGGGATGATGCAGCCTGAGGGGCGCCCCCAACAAAGTAAGCTAACAACATGAAATAAAAGGGATACATGCCGCAGGGACGGACCCACGCGGCCTAGGAATAATGCAGCCCTGGGGGGCGCTCCCAGCTGGAAGTGAAACTTGAAAGATGTCACCTGATGATGTTGAGGACAAAGGAGTGTTGGTGTAGCAGACTCGGTGGGCTGCGGAAGCCGATCCTCACGAGCCCCCAGGCCCAGGGGCCTCGAGAGGCTCCGGAGGCGCTGGTGGTTCCTTGCGGACCATCTCCATCTCCGCCAGGGTTGTGGAACGCCTAGCCTCTTGAGCCTCCATGATGCCCCTCGTGAGGCGCTGGTACGTGGCAGCCGCATTCGGCAAGCCGTAAGGCATGCGAACGTAGCTGTGGGGTGGACCTTCGCAGCGCCCCACTCGCGAGGGCCAGAGGCGCTCCAGAGGGGCGACTCGATTGAGCCCTGGTATGTCGATGCAGATGCGCAGCCCACCATCCTCTCCTGGATGGGGAGCCACAGCTGGTAGGCGGCGACCGCCTCTCATGACTCTTGACTCCTGTAGCGCCTGAATGGCCTTGGTGACGAACTCCTGAGGGTCTGGATCTCCTTGCTTTACTCCTTCCTGAGGGAAACGTGCTCCGAAACACGCCTCCATGTGGTGCCCAAGCGCCTCCCTCGTGACCTTAGCCAGGTCGGTGGCCCTCCAGGGGAGAGCCCCCGAGCCCTGCCTGAGGAGGGCACCGGGCGCGCTTTCCTATGCGACGGAAGGAGGTTCCCCCTGGGCAGGCGCGGGCCCTGAGGGGCCGGGCCGGACGATGTCTTCTTCTTCTTGGGGGCAGTCTAGGGAAGCCTCCTGCTTCCGCGATCCGGGTCTTCCAGTGACGCGGCCTTAAAGGCTCGTTCCAGGGAACACACCGTGTCCTTCTCTTCACAAGGCACCGTGATGACTCCGCCACTTCCTGGCATCTTGAGGACGTTGTAGCCGTGGTGAGTTACGGCCATGAACTTGGCCAGCGCTGGGTACCCAAGGATGGCGTTGTACGGCAGGCGAATGTGAGCGACGTCGAAGTCGATGAGCTTGGTGCGGTAGTTGTCGCATGCCCCGAAGGTGACTAGGAGGCGGACCTGCCCAATCGGGACCGTGGAGCCGTCGATGACTCCGGAGAAAGGCTTGGTTGGCTGAAGCTGGTTGTAGGGCACTTGGAGATTGTTGAATGTTTCCACGGACAGGACGTTGAGCCCTGCCCTGCCGTCGATGAGGGTCCTGGTGACCACCACGTTGCTAATGATTGGGGGACAAAGCATCGGGGGGACTCCGGCTGTAGCTGCACACTTGAGCTGATCTGCTGAGCTGAACGTGATGGCGGACGCTGACCACATGAGAGGGCGCGTGGCTTCCAGCTTTGGGAGGACTGCATTCACTTCGCGGGCGAACTGCTTGAAGATGCATTGAGAGGCTGGGGCTTGAGCCCCGCCCAGGATGCAGGCGACTGCGCGCGGCTCCTGGAAGCCCCCAGCCCCCTCGTCCTGATGGCGGTCCTCGTTTCTCCTTGGCTGCGGCGGCGGCGGAGGGAGGCCTGCGTTGCCTTGCGGGTGATCCTCGCGAGGCTGATCCCTCCAGTCTCCCTCGCGAGGCGGGTCTTGCCAGCGATCCTCACGAGGTTGATCGCGCCACACTTGGCGCGGGCCGCGGTCTTCCCAGCGTCCTGCGTTCCTTCCTCCTCCTCGACCGTAGCCCCGGTCGCCGCGGTCGGGGCGATGGCCGATCCTTCCTTCTCGCACGGCTCGGAGCTCTTGACATTCTTTGGTGTTGTGGGTGTAGAGGTCGTGGTACACACAGTACCGACTGCCCTTGGGAGGTTCGGGCAGATCTCTGCCCCGCTTGGTGTCTGGTTCTGCCGCGAGCACGGCAGCCCCCTTGCGCTTCACATCCTTGGCCTTGGGCTTCTTCTCTTCTGGGCCTGCAGCAGGCAGCTCGAGGAAGGAGAGACGCCCTTCCTCAGCCCTGGCGCACTTGGTTGCCAAGTTGAACAACTCCAAGGAAGTGCACAGGTCTTCATGCATCGCCAGCTCCTCCTTCATCTTGACATCGCGCACGCCGTCGGAGAAGGCTGAGATGATGGCCTCCTCGGTCACCTTGGGAATCTTGAGGCGTGCATTGTTGAAGCGCTGGATGTACTTCTGCAGGGTCTCTCCGGGTTGTTGCTTGATGCGGCGCATGTCGCTCACGGCGGGTGGCCGGTCGCGAGTACCTTGGAAGTTGGCGATGAAGCGGGTGCGCATCTCGTCCCAGGAGGACATCGTGCCTGGGGCCAGGTTCAGGAGCCAGGTGCGGGCCCCGTCCTTGAGCCCCATGGGAAACCAGTTCGCCATGACCTTCTCATCTCCGTTGGCAGCTTCGATGCCCAGCTCATAGAGCTGGAGGAACTCCGCAGGGTCAGCCGTGCCGTCGTAACGAGGAGGCAGGTCTGGCTTGAACTTTCCAGGCCACGCGACGCTGCGTAGCTCGGCGGTGAATGCACGTCAGCCTGCTATGGCCACGGGAGGCCTTGGGTGACGAAGAGCTTGGTCTTGCATGCCCCCACGCGCTGCAGCTGGGAGCAGCGCAGGGTCTTGACGCGCGGGAGCAGGAGCATGGTCGCGACGTGCTGGAGCAGGGAGCGCCCGGGCAGCTTCTTGCGGGCGAGGGACTTCTTGGCAGCTCTGCTCTTGCCGCGCCGGCACCTAACGGAGCGGGTTCCACCCAGGGGCCACGCGCCTTGGAGCCATGGCGCCTTCTTGAGGAGGAGGCGGCCGGGGCGCCGCCGGAGCTTCGTCGCCCGCGCGGGGCAGGGTGCAGTGCAGTGGAACGGACGGCGCAGAACAGCCCCCTGCGGTGCGGACGAGCTCGGCGACGCGGTCGAGCCATTCTTCGTAGACATCGACGACGGGATGGTAGCGCAGGAGCTCGTTTGCCGCGATGAGCGCAGCTCGAGCCTCCATGGGTGCGCGGAGCGCGAGGGACGAAGAACCAGCTGGGGTAAGCGAGGGAGTACCGGTGCGGCTGTCTTGCCGCACGGACGGATGCTGAGACGACGCTTGTTGCTCGTCCCCCGCCGGGCCGGTGGTGGCGTTGATGGCAGGTGACGGGGAACGGTGAGGATGCCCGCCGACAGGAGCCGTCTGGGCGACGCGGGAAGCGAGAGCGGCCCGGCGCTCGGCGCGGGCCCGACGAGCGTCAGACATGGACACGATGGTCGGAGGAGAACGGGGTGGTGGGAGACGAATTCCGGCGCACCCCTACCTTGCGTGCCAAATGTCAGATTTCGGGTTCCGGCAGACCCTTGAGGTTCGAACACTGGGGTGCGCGCGGATATTTCGCCTTCTACCTACCTGCGCCCCACCGCCACGCTAAGATCTAAGCTATGGAAAGAACAGCACAAGAGACACAGGATTTATACTGGTTCGGGCCACCGTTGTGGTGTAATACCCTACTCCCGTGTGTGGTGTGGTGGATTGCCTCTTGGGCTAATGAAGATGAGCAATACAAGTAAGAACAACCTCGCGAGGGTCTGTTCTTGGCCGAGGGGATGAACAGCTAGGAGGAGTTCAGTCACCCCTCTCTCTTTCTCTCTACTCGATTCTCTCTCAGATTTCGATCCTCTCTCAGATTTCCCCTCCATTCACCCTGTGGGTGGCTAGTCCTATTTATAGGCAAAGGCCTTGGGCCTCTTCCCAAATATTGAGCGGGAAGGGCGCCAACAATTGGCCATTTTGAAGGGGAACATCTGGTACACTTATCCTGACTAAAGTTGGTCCTCGCTTGCCAAAGGCTCTGGTGGTGACGCTGGCTTGGGCTCCACAATGACTTCCTTCCTGCCGTTGGACTGGTCTTGGTGTCGTTGCACCGAAACGGGTGCCTTTGCTTGATGCTCTCACCTATGCTTGCTCCCTTTGCACCAAAGAGGAAAGGAGGACACTGCGCGGGCTGGCGCCCGCCTGGCGCCTTGGTCGTCATGGCTTGCGTCACGGGCACCTCGTGAGGTACCCCGCCTTGATCTCTCCGCCTCCTCGTGAGCCAGCCTGATGTGGCCGCGCCTGAGGAAGCTCCATGTCGTCCGCCTCGCGAGGCTTGGCCCCTCGCAAGGGTCTTGGGTTTGCGTTGATGAAGACGGGCCGTGCTGGGCCCCCTTTGAGCCACGCCGCAGGCCGCAGGCAGGCAAGTCTGGGGACCCCCGTTCCCAGAACACCGACAATATGCCATTAAGATAAAGCCAATTTGCACTTATGGCATAGATGACAAGCCCATGATTATTGACATTTGTTTTTCTTGTGATGATATTGATATGCTCCCTTTGCATCTTTTATCTCATATGCCATGCCATGACCACCTAGTTTCGGATATGCATTGTTTTGGATGTTGTCCATTTTCTCCATATGATGTTTACATTATTGCTCATGAGGAGACCCCCATAGTTTCCTAATACATTTTAGGAGATTTTGATCCATCTAATCCATTGCATGATCCTCATACTTATCCGCACAATATGCTCCCCATGTACGACCATGATATTGATGTGCCGTATATTTGTATGCTCAATTTGCATCCCCATCGTCTTATACACAATAACTATTCTTTCATGATGGATGACATGTTCTTATACCATGCATCAAATTTCCTTGAGCGATGCTTATCTTCTACTAACTCTCACGTGCACATACACATTATGATGGATGATGTGTACATTTACCACGCGCACAATTTCTTTGGTTTGTGTCTCTTTTGTCTAGGTACCCATGAATACTTGTCAACCTCGCAATCCCACGAGTTGACAAAATGATCTCTAGAGAGCAATGATGACTTGGGATCCCATGGATTGTCTTTCCCACCGCTCTCTTCGCGCAAAGACTTCGCGCATTTCTTCTACATGACCCTCACTTGGCTATGGGTTGTTGTCCATTATATATCATTTGCCCTTTCCATGTTCACTTTGCATGATATGCTCATTCCTATGCCTTTGCCATGCAATTGTGACCCATGCTTTGCATTACACATGATAATTGATTCTAGTACTTGTATGTGTATTTTCAAGCTTGGTGGAGATATTGCTTGCTATTGTCATGTTTGCTTTGTGCCCCATTCCTATGATGATACTATGATCATGCTTTGTGTTCGTGCTTGCGATATGTCATGTGCATTGTCTATGCCATGTCCCATTGATTGCTACATGCTTGCCTTGATTGCCTCACACATGATGAACAATTGCAATTTCCATTGTGTTGAGTGCCACACGATATTCACTACACCCCATGCACACTATGCTTGGATTGTCTTGCACTTGACCCATGTGTTTAGACACTTCATTTTATTTGGTGTTGTGAATGCTTCTTATGCCTACCATATACCTTTCATTGAGCGCTTTGTGCATGCTTGCTATGAACTTGAGGTGGATGCTTATTATCTTGACACACATACTCGCATCACTACCTCTCATTTACATGCTTGTCCCCATGATATCTTTGCTTGTGCTCGATTGATATGCTTACTCACAATCCTTTGTCACACCCTATGCTATGCTTGATGACGACACTTGTTTGGTGAATCACCTCGTGAATGCTTGGTTTTGCACTAACACTAACCACACTTGTTTTTCCAAGTGTTTGTTGTCCTTGCTCCTTTTGAAGGAATCACTAGACGGTGCGACATTGGAGAGTGCCCATTTCGAGCTTCAAGACGACGAGTACTTGGTGAACCTCCACTTCTACATGACGAAGCCATCTCCTTCCCATGGTGATTTGGTTTTCGATCCGAGGCCGGATCTTTCCCAAGGGGGGGAGATGATGCGGAGCATCCTATGGACATCACCATGTCAAGGGTCTGTTTGGCGAGTGACACATGCGACATCTACTTGACATACCCAAAGTTGAATCATCTCCTTTACACGTGCTCACTTGACCCCTTCAAGGATTGTATACTACTTGACACCCCTCTCGTGTGCATGCATAGGTATTGTCGAAACACTACGGACAATGATGAGGAGTGCAAGCACCAAGGAACAACTACACCATCCATGAGGGAACCCTGGAAGCGGAGACGGAAGAAACAGAGCTGCTGGAAGCTACAGTGGCCGGACATCCGGGCCAGAGGCCGGACATCCGGCGCATGCACCGAAGAGCTTCAGTAGCCGAACATCCGGCCGACCCCTGGACATCCGGCGCCTGTCAACAGGCCAGACATCTGGGATCGCCCCCGAAAATCCAGACATTAGCTATCCAGAGAGCAATAGTTTCGGCCACCGCCAGGCCCGACATCCGGCAAGTGCCCAGGACATCCGGCGCCCCGCGAACGGCCGGACATCCGGGCCCCAGCCTGGACATCCGGCGCCTGCCTGCGTGCATGGACAGGGCCCGAGGCCAATGTATCTTGTAACACCCCAAAATTTTAATCAAATTTTATTAAGTAAAATTTGGCCAGAAATAAAATTTTGAATTATACTAGGTCATTTATTAATTTCAAAACCTTTTCTATTTCTTGTTTTACAAAAAATTCTCCCCTCCATAGAAGATTATTTTTGTGAAGTGTTGTGGTGTGTGGTTGTTTTATAAACCTTTCCATTTGTATCATAAATAATAGTGGGAAATATTTTCATAATAAAATTTTCCACAAGTAATACTTCTAAAACCATTTTCAATACTTAAAATGCTTCTGTTACACTACAAGTATTTTAAATAATTTTTTTAAAATCCCACAAAAAATTATGAGAGTTCAGGTGATTCCTATGTGTCACTTGTGAGAAAAACCTAACTGTGTCCTTTGAAAATTTTGAGTGAAACATCCTCTTTTCAAATTCTGTCCCATCCTTGAGTTTTAACTGCAACCCTACTTTTCCTAGCTCTATTGCTTCTGTAACTTTGCCATCTAGTAGTCCGTCCAACCAAAACCTTAACTCCAGGAGATCAGCTCCATTGGAATTTTTTTAGTCCACCAAACATGCCACTGAAGTTTCTGTCCAGAACTAAATTTTGGTAAAACTTGCGCTAGCAAGTTTCTCATCTTTCCAAACTAACTCCACTACCATCTCTATCATCTAAAGAGACCTGATCCTGCCAAATTTCATCATCAACCAAATCCCCTAGCTAGCCCTAGCATTTTGTCAAACACCTTGTGTGCATGACAGAAACGTTGCCACTTTCTATATTGCACTGGACACTTGATCATTTCGCCAAACCAGCATGTCCATTAGCTCTCTAACAACTAGGCTCATAGTACTGTTAATTTGCACTCTCATCAGAGGCTCCTAGACCACTAAAGCATTTTGTCGAGCATGCTACGTGCATGTCTGGATCGTGTCCAGAGTGTGCGGTTGGCACACATCGGCACCGAGCTGCTGCCACCACTCTGCTGCCTCCCCCTCTCATCCTGATCCTTCTCTGGATCGGCTCGACCACCTGGAACCTCGCCGACACCCTCGCTTGGCCCCTAGCGCCGTCCACCGCCGTCCACGACGACCAAGACCGCCACCCGACGAGTCCCACACGGCCACGTCTCTGCCCGACCCGCGTGGCGCGTCCTGAGCAGCCCAGCTCCTCCCAGGAGTAACTACGGGCGACCATCGTCCTCACCGGCCACGCTGCCCACCTCAACGGCCTCACTTGCCGCCATAATGATCGCCGCCGCCGTGCTTATCCTCGGGACACCGTAGAGCCGACCCCTCGCACTATAAAATCTTACCCCGAGACCTCTCAGCCCATCACCGCCTCTCTCCCTCACTCACTAACCCACCCATAGCGGTAGAACGACCGGAGCGGGTCGTCTTCCCCAACTCCGGCAACCACGGCTGCCGCCTCAATCTCGTTCATGACGACTCCACTAGAGCCTCCCCCTCTCCACTCTCCTCACCATCCACCCCCTCCTCGCCCCACGACTCCATCCCCACCTTCAATTTGCCCTGGGAGCCGTCGTAAGCGGAGAACCCTTTCGTTCGATGCCGCCGTCCGCCGGAGAGCTCGCCATCGGCGACTCCGTCCACTTCGGCGACCATGGCGGTAACCCATGGGTTCGCCTCAAGCTCCTCAGCACACCCATGTGCTCAGATCCCCGAGGGGAGCCGCCGTTCGCCGGTGGGCCTCACCGGAGCCCCGCCTCTGTTCTGCCAGAGAGGGAGGCGCGCACGGCGACCGGTCAAACATGACTAGTGGGCTAGGCGGGCCCACTGTCAGTGACCTAGCATTGTGCCAGCTCGTTTAAGTGGAGGCGTATTGCCCAAAGTACGTCTCCTCCTGTGGAAGGAGTGTTCCATTAAAGCGCAATCACTGAAGTACGTCTTCCTATTCTGAAAGCATATTTCCGAGCGAACCGTTTTCTTTTTCTGTTTAAATCCAGAGTTGACCCTAACTTTGACTGGCTCTAGTTTCTAGACCACAGCTCCAAATGACTTGATTCTTTTTTTGGTATTTCTAAAATCTTATCTAGTTTATTTTTGTATTTATTTCAAAATTTTCCAAACAACTTTTATGTAATGTTTTGGAATTATGTGGTAATTAAATTATTTTGAAAATAGGAAGAATGGAGGGGAGATATAATTTTCAAAGTTTTGAAGTGCACCTAATCTTTCTCCATGCTCAAGGCAAGCATCTTGAACACATGATATGGTGAATGCATAGTGTTTGTTTGCTTGTAGAAGTGAATTATGAATATGTTGAATTCCTATAGAGTTTGCATAGTATTGGTCATACATGCATGATCCCCCTGGATGGTATTTTATTTCCATTTAAACATGAGGTATAGGTGAGTATGGTTATTTTCATGTGCCATATGTACCTGTATTGGTCCAGGCTAATTTGCAGGATGAATCAGTCACGAGAAAAGTGACTGTGAGACTGAATCTTGTGGTGACTAGAATGATCAGTGAGGGTATGTTGGGACATACCAGGTGGTGACCCTGTTGGGTACTGCTAAGGAATTATGTTGTACTAACCACTGCAGGAAAACTTAAACCTCCTGAGTTGACCATAGAATGATTCTTGTTCTGGTAACCCCCATACTAGTTCATGCTACCACTTGTCCCCGCCATAGGCAGGGTACAGTTCAGTAAGTTGTTAACCCCTTTCCCTGCACACACCGTACAGAGAGGCCACGATGAGGGTTTCGAGGTACCGGCTACAATGCCAGTCATCGGGCCAGGGGGCATGGGTGTATCCGACTGGGCCGAGAGGGGGGGGGCACCCCTTGTAATCCGCGTGTGTTAATAGTGATCCCATGCTACTCGAGACGATGGTCTCCCTGCCTTATAGTTTCTCTTGAACGATACTTTGGGTGATTCCTGGCATCCGGAAAGTTAATCTGGTGTGTGCTGGTCAGGTGTGTTTTCAATCCAAAGGCCGTAACGGGAATTAGTCAGCATCTCGGTGTTGGCTAAAGAAATCCTATACACGTGGGTAAAGACTACACCCTCTGCAGAGTTATATCTATTCGAATAGCCGTGTCCATGGTTAAGTACTACAGTCTGGGTTGGTCAAGTGTCAGTCTTTGTGTCAGTCTCCGGAGGAAATAATTAAATTGATCATGCTTTGTTCTGCAGGGTAATCATTGTCAATGCTCGTGCCATTATGAATTTTATTGTTGACATGAATATTGTTGCGGACTAACCTTTTCCTCTTATGTGCAACTCTTTGTATCACTTGGGATGGCTAGACTACCCAGATACTCAGCTTTATTTTCAAGACCTTACGTGGCGTCGCTTGAGTTCTCGGGCGGTCCTGTCTCGCCCGATTCTCTTTTAGACACCCGTTTGGTATTTCTTTTCAAGACCTCTCGTGGTGTCGCTTGAGTTCTTGGGCGGTCCTGTCTCGCCCGATTCTCTTTTAGACACCCGTTTGGCATTTCTCTTGGAATTCTTCGGGCGGTCCAACGCAAACATTGGGCCTACCTGTCGGCTTGTATCTACTCTACATCTACATCTAAACTCTTATAACTATACTACACTCTTATAAAAACAGAGTTGGTGAAGGAAACAGGGTTGGTGAAGGAAACAGTGTGCCTGCCATCCTGCAATATAGGTTGTCCGATTTATATCTGACGGATAGGAAGGAAACTATGGCAATTTTGCAAAAAGGTACCCACACACCTCTCCACATTTGCAAATAAGGCCTTCCCTCGTTCATCCTTTTCTCTCACAAGATAAACTAGTCATACAAATGCATCTTGATGTTACGTGCAACGCACGGGCATCTTGCTAGTAAGAATGAAAACAAACGAGAAAAAAATATTGGACGGTGGTTAGAAGTCATGAACGCGGGCACAATGGACAAGGTGGCCTTGTATTGGTATGCTAAGCCTTCTATTTTAACACACAAGAGCTGGTGTGGTGATTATACACACACACACACATGCACACGAACTGCATGCATGCAACACTCACACGAACACATGCAACCACGCAGGCACACAACACTCACGCGTACACATGCAGCCCCGCACGCAACACTCACACGCACACATGCATGCATGCATGCACACACCACATGACCAACACACACTCTCATGCTAAGTGCTCAACCTACACGTGCATGCACACACATCAGGCCCTCATAGACACATACACAACCAGGTGATTCCCGCGCACGGGTTGGAGTCTTGTCGCGCCTGCGTAAATTTGTGTTTATGTGAACTTTTTCCTATGTGAACTGACATGTGGGACCCACAAGGAACGTGGTCAATTTAACTAGTTAACATGGTGCCACACAGACTATTTGGCCGGTCAACAGAGTGCGATCCGATGCTGAATAGTGAGCAAGTGATCGTATAATCACCGCAAAACATATATAGTGATCGTAATGAGCGTATTCTGAAGTTCGGTGACCGTATTATGCTTTCTCTCTGTAGGCCCTCCAAAACTACATCTCTACACGTTCTCGCATGTTACATCTAACAACTATGCAATGCAACACTACTACTACACTCTAACACAATAAATCATATGTGTTTTTAGTTTTACTAGATATCATATTGTTTCTTAATTATTTAGTTTGCATACATTAAAATTGCCTTTGAAATGTATGGCTAGTATCATCTACCGCATGGGAAAAACCCCGCCCTTTTCTGTTTAATCGGGTTTGTATTGATGGATCGTGCAAAACAACAAAACTATAGTACTATACAGTACAAGTGATAGTTCACCGGGCCGCCGTGTCGTGTACTCCTCCATCGTAAGAGTGGAGCGCTCGCTTTCATAAATGTTCTAGTTCCTTTCACCGACATGTGGGACATCAAGCTACTGGGTCCACGTGCCATACCGAAATACAGTGCAGAGCAACAGGGGTGAAGCACCCCAGTCATGGCGTCGGCGTAGTAATGAGCAATGAGACGTCAAATCACAAAGCTGCACCTTTCCCGCAGTTAAGTTGGAGGGATGAAGTAATAATATTGCTAGGAAAAAAATAAGTTCGAGGGACAAAGCAACCATCACTTCACTTGTTGCTAAATCCGCTTCTCCCTCATCCTCTTCAAGTTAACCATGTGTTGCTTCTGCCGTTGTTCTGCCTCATGTGGGACGCGGATCGGCTTAGTAAAGCACTGACACATCAGGCCGCGTGTTAACAAACTGCCAGGCCAACATCCTCTAAAAATAAGAAACCTCCCCCGCCATCCGCGCGACAAAATCACCTCCTTTTTGCTAATCTTGATTCTATAATTTTTTAGATCAATATAATTGATATTTGTATAGATAGCACACAGGAGCAAAATCAAGTGGTACGGTTAAGGGCATCTACAATGTGTAGCCGAATGTGAAAATAGCTTTTGCCATCGATGGGAACCATTGTGGACGGTGCTGCCACAGCCAAAAAGATGGAACCAAAGCTCCCTGATTGATTGATTGGAGGAATAGAAAAATGCAACGTCTCTCCTCTTTCTCCCGTGCTTGGACGCATGTACGGTATAGAGCACAGAGTCTACTCCCCTGTCCCTTCTATCACAAATCACAAAGTAGTGAGGCATCAAATCACAAAGCACGGACGAATCAACCATCATTTCACTCTTCGCCGACTCCGCTTCTCCATCGTCTTCTTCGAGAAACCACCTCACCACACTAAGATGGACAAATGACGCTATTGTGTACTAGTAGTACTAGTACATTTACGCATCCTTTGGTTCAACGGACTTCCTGGATGCAAATAAGGCGGTTGTCTCGGCTTGCAGGAGGCACTTGCCAACGACTTGCGAACAACTTACCGTGGTCTCCCTCAATGGTGTTCTCCGTCGAATGCACTTCGCCAAACCACAACGTTCGAGATATCATCGACGTCACCGCAATGGGGAAGGAAGTCAAATAGTTACTACCTCCATTTTTTTGTACACAAGGCCGGTATAACAAAATTACAATTTGCAAAAGGCCGCTAACACTAATCGAGGAAAAATTGGTGGGGTTTGCCTCATACTAGCAACCAAGGACATTAATATATCCTTGCATGCATGCGGAAGTGAGAAGGTTTGTTCGCATGGCGCTGCAATAATCAAACGATGAGGAGTGAGATGGTTAGCTCTTTGGGCTTTGTAGAAAAAATACGCATTAATTTACACGTCAAATGAGGATTTGTATCGATTAATCCATTGAAGGAAAACGCCGCATTTCTTTTTTAACACTAGTACCCCTAGTACATACGTACTTATCCTGTTTGGGTCTACGCGTTGCATTGCCATACTTCGCCACAAATTTTTACCAAGCTTGCCTAAAGTTTTCAAAATGACTAGCAAGATGCCCGTGCATTACACGGAACATCAACATGCATTTTTTTTACAAAACACCTGTTGTGATTGACCCATGCAAGAGTAATCCCATGTGTAAAAACTAATGATATCTCAAGAATTTTATCAGAAAAATGGTATCTCGAGAATTTCATTGAAAAAATGATATCTCGAGAAAGATGAGAGATAAGGTGAGGAGGAGTGGGGCGTGGTGGTGACTGGTGGTCGGACTGGGCGGAGGCATGGGGATCGACGGCGCCGGCAGCGGCCACCATGCCAGATTGTTCCAGAGACTTCCTTTTTTAATTGCTCAGCAATGAGGTTGTGGGAGATAAGATGAACGAGGCAAGGCCTTATCTGTAAATGTGGAGAGAGGTGCCAGTATTTTTTGTAAAATTGTCATAGTTTGCTTTCTATCTGTCAGATGTAGATCGAATGGTCTATATTACAAGATGGAAGGCACACCATCATCACCAACTCAGTTTTTATAAGAGTAGAGAAAAGGAGGTACACTTGCGCACGGTTGTCGCGGTCGCACCGCACCCTCACATGGTCGCTCCTGCACATCACGGCCGCACCGCACCCTCACATATCCGCTCTTGCACGCCGCAAACCCAACCAAGGGAGCGCACCCTCACTAACACATGCTACCGCTGACAGATAATTTTCTTTCATACATTATGTTTATCCAACCGCATGTTGGGTGGATCCGTACGGCCCGTGCGGTGGTCTGTTGGGGAAGAAGAAGAGGTGAGGAAGAAGGGTTAGGAGACATAGGATATTCATACAACCGCCTGAAATGGTAGACCGACCCAAATGATGTAAGTTAGTCGACTTGCATAACAATATATGTTTTCACATAGCAAAAGATCCCTAAAAATAACAACATAAAGAAAAACTATCACTGCTCGTGGAACGAGACGGCCTCGTCGTCTTTGGCTGCCGGCGCGAACCAGCCGTAGCTGCCGACGTGTGTCTCCACACCATGGTTGTCCTCGGCCTCCAACTACTCATCCACGCGGAGCATGCGGGCGCTCTGCATGGACGAGAGCACCGCCCGGTTCAAGTCGAGGATGTCCGGTTCCGCCTATAGGAGGAACTCGATGGCAGCGGTATCGACGCGCTCTACGTCAAGTTGAGCCTCCGCCGCCCGGTTCAAGTCTAGGACACCCGGTTCCGCCTGCAGGAGGGCCTCGATGGTAGTGGCATCCAGGCGCTCCGCGTCGAGTTGAGCCTCTGCCGCCCGGTTCAAGTCCAGGACGTCCGGTTTCGCCTGCAGGAGGGCCTCGATGGCAGCGGCATCCGCGCGCACTAGAAAAAAAATACACTTCCATGATGATACGTGTTTGTCACAATAGGTCACGTTTTCTATCATGCATGTACATCCATGACAAATTTATGATAGAATCAAGATAGGCATACCTGTGCTGTCGTAGAAGCGTTCCATGACATTACCAAAATTATCATCATGGAAGTGTCCACTTCCATGACGATTAATCACGCGTCACAGAAGTGCTTTCGTCAAGGGTGACCGACACGTGGCATCCACTGTAATGGAACGCCGTTAAGCTATCGGGTCCGGTTTTGGATCCGATAACCCGTTAACATCCCCGACCAATGGGGATTTTCCACGTGTAAAATCATCATTTGCTGGAGGAAATACGTGTCGGCTCACCGTTGGGACAGATGTCCTCCACTCATTGGACCCAAAGCGCCTATGGTATGCCGACACGTGGCACGGCCCAACAGAGGCCCATTCCTATGAAAAGTCCGGCCTGTTTGACTTGGTCAAAAGGTGGCGGGCCGGACCACGACAAGCCTGTTAATGGCCTGTTCGCATATAGCCCATTTATAGCCTGCTATCCCAAGGCCCGTTTACGGCCTATCCGAATTAGGCCCAGTAGCGTCATCTGGGCCATCCAATATAATTCCAGCCCTTTTTAACTTCCGGCCCATGTATGGCCCATGACGTCTTTCGGCCCATATGAGGCCCTTAGTAACCCTCGGCCCCTTAACGACCCATGGTAAAACTAGCCTGTAATGAATATTGTATCACTTTATACCCATTAACGGCCCATTATTCCGTTGGGCCGTTTCCAACCCATGATATCTTTCGGCCTTCTTAGGGCCCATTTATTCTTGGGCTCATTTCCAGCATCCGGTTACTTACGGCCCGTTACTGTGATTTTCTGCTTGTGGGCCAAATTCAGCCCGTGGTTACAGTCGACCCGTTTGTGGCCTGTTAATACGTTGGGCCGTTTTCATGTCGAAAAAACCAGTTGGGCTGTTTTCATAGAGTTATCAAATATGGCCAATAAATGGCCCATTGTTGTCCACGAATAGTATGACCCATGATTGGAGAAATGACGATACGCCCCGTAGAAGGCCCATGGATCCTACGGCCCGTAAAAGGCCCATGGATCACACGGCCCGTAGAAGGCCCATGGATCCTACGGCCCATATAGAAGGCCAATGGATCCTACGGCCCGTAGAAGGCCGATGGACCATACGGCCCGCAAGAGGCCCATGGTTACAATAGTCCGTGTGTTGCCATGATTATTTTGGCCTAGTTTCCAAAAATAGGTTATTGTGGCCACTAGAAAAACATAGAAAAAGAACTACAGTGAGTACAAGCAAACAACTAAACAAGACAATAAGGAAATAAATAAGCAAGCAATTAACGCTAGCCTATTACCGCTACTACACATATTACATCCACTAGGCATCAAAGTTCGCCACCAGTGCAAATATAGGGAACAAAGCAGCATATTACATACATTGGCCGTCAAAATTGGCCACCAGTGCAAATAAACATGACAGCAAAACAAGAGCATAACTGAAACAACTTCAGAAGAGCTCAAGAAACGTGGTATCCACCATGCTGGCAATAAGCTTAGCAAGCTTATTAGCTTTGTCCTGTTTGGCACTAAAATCCTCCAACGCTTGCTATTGCACCAGAAAGTATGCATCTAAATGCTCCAGGGACTTCTGCAGCCCTTCCGCTTCTTGTCGCAGCACAGCTGGTCAATGTCTTTCAACTTGTAGTTGGGACTCAAGAAACCGAACTGATTCAGACAGTGAGTATGAATAGCTTGTGCAAGCGGTAGTGGCCAGTAACTCCAACACTAAACCAAGACAGGACTTTGGGGTTGTCTCACTGTCTTCGAGATAGTCTTCCTTAGCTGTTTTATCAGCTTTGTTGGAGACCAACAAGGATGTGTCACTATCCTGAACCTTATCTGCATTACTACCTTTACCATTGCTTAATAAGGCACTCTTCCCCCAATATTCTGTCAGCATTCTAAAAGAAGAAACAAGCATACACATAACAGTTTAGCATGTACTAGTATATGAAACTCATTTCGGTGAACCAGTTCATTAGTAAGGTGGACATGATTAAACTACCAAGTCTTCTGTTGCCAAGTACTAGTACATAATAAAAGCATCAAACAAACATATATCTATGTCCTATGGTCACTTCATTGTCTTGCCAAATCAAAATAGAGACACGGTTCAAATCATATCAGTTCAAGACAAAGCAACAGTGAAAGAATACAAAGCATGTTAAACTACACGACACAACAGGATTTTAGATGGGTACCATGGGTCTACATGTACAACAACTCTATTGGCTCTGTTGTGATGCTAGTAATGTGCATTATATGAGAAGTCAACTGTATACAGAATTGAAATTGAAATCAACAGAGCTATTGATAAGAGCAAGCCTGTTAAAGAAACATGCGTGAACATACCTGCTATGCCATTGAAGTTACGATTGGATCCTTCAATTTAAAAATAAGTTTGTATGAGTAAATACAGTGATACAAGAGCAAAGTAGTATGCACAATAGCAATCATAGTTAAAAAAGATGTGCCTAAGCGAGCACTTAAGAACGCCTAGGCTGTAGGCGTTGGCGAAACGCATTGCGCATAACTACGCTTAATCTATGCATAACCGCGCATAAGCATGCACTTTGTTCAGTAAAGCGCAAGGCGGTGAAAAAACACACAATTAATGCCTAGCACTTTTTTGAACTATGATAGCACTGGAATCTTAAATTAGAATAGTTGTTCTTTAGGTTTAGGCACTTGTTCTACATGAACAGAGTACAGTAAGACGCAATAATATAGTACTTAAAAGTAGAAAATGAGCTCATAGACCTTACCACATTCTTGGTTTGGGACCAGTACAGAACAAGGCGTTCCCAGTCATCGTCCAGTAAATGTGTCTCAAGAGAACGTAAGGGAATTTGATGAGTTTCTTTGCCGGTGAAGTACGTTTTCTTTAGGTAATTCCGATACTGCCATCAAGCATTCTTGAAGATAGCAGAGGTATTAGCACAGGTTACCTCATCCAGAGTTTCCAAATCGGTCCTTCTCTATAGTGAAAAATGGGAAATTTTGCTGTATTATAACCATCATGGAGGTAGGATGTATGGGACAAAGCAAAGTAATTGCCATGAATAACATTACTTACACATAACTCCTGGACAAACACCTGCAACTGGCATTTTCCTTCGTCTTCAGTACAATATTTCCAATATGGGAAGATACGCACATTCAATTTAACAACATCAAATACGATAGATGCTAAACTACGACTAGCTGGTTGTGCTTCCTCCACGGGAATAGGGGTACTAACTGGTGGAGTTGGGGTTCGCCGTGGTAGTACTGGCCCTTTGGGAACTGGAGCTGCCTTACTAACTGCTCTTGTTTGGGAGCTCTATGGTGGAGATGGTGCTCTGTCAACAGGAACTGGGTTACTATCTGCTGGGGTTGGGGTTAGATTGGGTGAATCTGGTTCTCTGTCCATCGCAGTAGGGGTACAATCTGCGAGAGTTTGGGTTATGTGTGGTAGGGCTGGTTCTCGTGCATGTACAATCGGGGTGCTATCTCCACCAAGTGGTAGCACTATTTTATTTGAAGAACGTGTTTTTAGTCTGCTAGATGTTGGCATCACCCACTCCAATTCAAATGGCTGATAAACAGGAAACATAGTTGAATGTACAGACATTGTATGAGAGACAGATGCAATAGATAGTGTGGAAAAAAGAGGGCATGAAATAGTTGACATGTATATTGTTTAACTAAAACGGATAGCATCACATAATTTCACATATATGATGTCTATCTAAACTGGATAGCATAGCATAACATAATTCAAAGATATGATGAATAACTAAACAGGATCGCATGACATAATTCACCTACATGTTATCTAAGTAATCAGGATCGCATCATTTAATTCACATATGTGATTTATATGCTAAACAAAGGGCATTAGATATGATGTCTGAACTAAGAACATGGTGTTGAATATTGTGTATATGATGCCTAATCTATGCAATGCAAGACACCATATGCATGATATGAGCAATATAACTATGCCAAGTTAGAGCATACACCTCGGTGGGGGAATAGGACTGGTCATATGTCTTTGAATCCATCTCCGAGGAGCTATCAGGGCCCAACAAGAGATCTGCTTCGACAGGTAGCACTGTCTGCGCTGAAGGCCTTATTTTCACTCCAGATTTTTCAATCTCCCACCCAAATAGCCGATTCACAGGAAGAGTAGTTTAATGTACAAACATTATCGACAAATGGAAATGTAATGAAGAAAAGGATGGGCAAGATATCATTCAAATATATGATGCCTAGTTAAATAGGATGGCATTTCACATTTCACGTATATTATGGCTGGCTAAAAGACATGAGACTGCACAATTCCCATATATGATATAGAAACTAAATAGGTGGCATTACAGAACATGTCTAAACTAAGCAGATGACATATATGATGTCAAAAGTAGGCACTGGAAGGCATGATATGACTAACATCATCATGCCAAGGTAGATCAAACACCTTGGGGGGTAAATAGGAGTGGTTAGCGGCGTTTGAATCCGCCTCAGAACAGATATCTTCCTCTGGATTACAATCTGGAGAGGGGTGGGGAGGGTTTGCCATTGAACCCACCATGGAGCGATGTCTGCATGACATTGTATTGCCACGCAAAACTCTTCTCTTTTTCTCTACATGTTCAGCATGACTGTGTACAATATCTGACATGCATACGAAAAAATATGGTGAGATTATGTAAGGAGAGCATGCAGAAATTTAGAGTGATGGTAACAACCAGTGGATGGATCCAAAAATAATGATAGCAGGCTAATGATTGCTTTAATTTAATAAAAAGACAGATGATGATTGCTTTACTATTTGTTTCCCACCCAAGATGAACAACATAGGCATACCCTAGGTGAACCAGATATTAGACAGAGATACTATTCATTGCATCCTCGATATGTGCCCCAAAACTAATTTAGAACTCAAGTTTGAACAATAATTTGGACCTGACTTGGAGTCCAAGAGGTGAACAGGACGATAAAGTAGCAGGTAATTTTAAGCAATGCATAACATAAGCAGAAACAAAAGAGTGCGACCTCTCTTGTGGACCCGCGTACTCCTCAGGTTCATCTGCTGAGTCGATGATGGTGATGCCATTGTGGTGGGTGCCGGCGGCAGGGAAGGATATCTGAGGCGGCAAAAGACGATCAGGAGTCGTGATGTCTGGTTTGGTGGATGTTTCTGTCGATGGAGCAGCTCAGTTGAGGTGGACGACGTCGCGGTAGGAGCAGGACAAACCACACCAAGTTCCCTTCGACACCTACCTATAACTGAAGTAATTATGTAAGGTCTCATTTGGCTTGCATGATTCTAAAAACGCAGGGATAGGAAAAACGCCAGAATACGATAGGAATACACATGGTAAATAGAGCATTTGTAAACACATGATTTCTGTCAATTTGAGTGTTTGGTTTATAGGAAATGTAAGAGCGGAGGAATGCAAAGAAACATGGCCAAAATAAAGTGAAACCATATGAAAGCGTGTAGAGTTAGAATGTTATTCTCCCACTAATGCACTTGGTCTTGTTTTCATGCATAGGATTTTGAAAAGTAGGTCGAGGTGGATGTTTTGCTTCATTCCTTTCAACAAAATGCATGAATTTTTTTTGACTATATACTGCAAGGCAACAGCCTCACAGTCTTTTATTAAACCACAGTACCAATGTATTACAAGTTACAAAGTTAAGAGAAGGGAGGAGAATAATACTTACAAAAGAAGTGATTAGGGTAAGGTAGCTATCCAAGAGATTAATCTATTCCTATATTTACATTTGATTCTATGAGCTAAAAGAGAGATGTCATGCAAAAAAATTCTCCTCCATGATCTGAATGAAGGTGATTCATTTATGAAAATCTTCCCATTTCTTTGTGTCCAAATATTCCAAGTGGCAGTGAAGACTACCTCTGAGAAAAAAGGTTGGCCAAAATCCATCCTAGCATCAGAAGCCATCTCATAAGTGATCTGGTTAGGTTGAGGATTCCATGAAATACCCAGATAGTTCCAGACACGCTGGCTAAAATTACAAGCAAAGAAGAGATGCGCTCTGTCCTCATGAGAGGCCAAGTGACATAGAACACAAGTGTCATCCTGGATAATCCAATGCCGCCGCTGCATCATGTCCCTAGTGTTCAGGCGATCCATCAAAAGGAGCCAACCAAAAACCTTAAACTTCAGAGTACAAGAACATTTCCAGATCCACCGGAATATGGGATCAACCATTGTGTCCGAAAAGCATGACAAGTAATAAATCCTGGACAGATAGTCACCAGACTTGGAAGGCCATTTCCAGACATCCTTTTCCCCATCGTGAAGGTTGACCAAGGGAAGTAACGCCTGAAGTTGGTTAAATTCCTCAAGGGCCTCAGCAGACAGTGGCAGATGGAGATTTTCCGTTAGGTCCGATAGCTCCATCATATCCTTGACTATGAGAGAGTCATCAATCACAAAAGAGTGAAGCCTCGGAAACTGATGTTCCATGATAACTGTATTGCTGCCAAGTTGCCAACGGTCTAGCCAGAAAATCACCGTATCTCCCGTTCGAAAGTGTGGAGCTGCCAACTTGCAAAACTTATCATATAACTTGAATACGTCCCTCCACCAGAAAGAACCACAGCTTTGAGTGACTTGGGGAGGCGCAGCGGCATAATAAGTGTCCCAAATAAGAGATACCCATGGCACGTCCATCTTATTAAAGAACTTGAAAAGATGCTTGATCAGCAAGGCATCATTCTGAATGCTCAAGTCCAGAATGCACAGACCTCCAAATGATTTAGGACGACATACCAAGTCCCAAGCCGCCAATGATTGTCGGGGCGTATCTGAGTTCCCTCTCCACAAGCATTTCCACATGATGCGCTCAATCTGCTTTAAGATGCCCTGCGGTAGTGAAAGAGTGCACAAGAAATATATTGGCATAGAACTAAGAACAGATTGCAAGAGCTGAAGCCGGCTTCCTTGGTTCAACAGGCAAGAAGACGCAGATAATCGTCGCTCGATACGATCCACCAAGTGCACAAGAAAATGCATGAATAATTGAATAGTAGAGTGCCATTGGAAAATTCCCTATTGCTATGTTTTTCCGTTGAACCAAAATAGCCCTAATGGATCGACATGAATGTATAGTAATAAGTGATGCAACAAGTGTACAACCTCTTTGTCGTAGCTATGTCGACCTCAGCATCATTGGGTTGGTCACTGAAGCAGTTGAGGCAGAGGTGGCTGTCGGTGGTGTGGAGGAAGATCTGAGGAATCTATAGACGGCGTCCAGGGCACTGCTCTGTTGTGATGGATCCTTCTGTCGTTGGAGTAGCCCCGGTGAGCCATAAGACGTCAAGGCTGAAGCAGCACAAGACAGACATCGTTAATCTCAAGTGGGATTCTAATAGCATCTCCAATAGATGATGTAAAATAGATGTAAAATTTACATCACCAAAAACCACCTGACTACAACAGATGAGGTAAAAACTGTTGACTCTGAACTTAACTGTCGAAACTGAAATTTACTGTGGAAACTGAATGTTACTGTCGAAACTAAATGCAATGGTAGCAGAGAGGCACTTGACATGTAGTTTAGGGAGGGCATGTAGTTCATCTTCAACCTGCACCCCCTTGAGCCGCCAGCCACCACCGACCGAACCGCCGGCCCCAGCGCGGCCTCGCCGCCCCGAAACAACTCCCCACCGCTGGTCCGCTGCCGCCTCAGCCAGCCCTATAGGCCCCCCGCCCCCATCCTGAACCCTAAGACAGATAGTGGGGTACCTCTCCAGCGAGCCCCCGTCCCCGCTGTGGGTGGTTCTTCCTTAACTCCGGTGAGCCCCCCCCCACCCCCTGAATACCAACTGACCCAAAAGTCGATTTAGTCGACTGAAGTGTAGCTAAATTGTAGCAGAGCGGCAACACGAGCGAGGGGGAGAGCAGCAGCAGCAGCGTGAGCGAGCGAGAGCGGGAGCAGCAGCAGCTAGGCGAGCAAGTGATCGAGCGAGAGCTAGAATAGCAGCAGCAGCGCGAGCGAGAGAGCGAGAGCCAGAGCAGTAGCAACAGATCCGGCTGGTATGGCCGCCGTCGAAGGGGCCTCACACTGTGGGAGAGCCACTTTGGAGATGTCGCCCACGGTGCCGGCTTCAAGGTAGCCGCTCCATGGGGGTGCGGGATGGAGCATCGTCGGTGCCGGGAGGTCAGGCTAAGAAGAAGGTTTGATGCGATGAGTGTACAACCTCTTTGGTGGCATCGCGTAGGCCTCGGCTTCGTCCGAGGAGTCGGTGAGGATGCTGCGGTTCCGGTGGAGCAGGTTAGGGCGGCACTGTCGGTATGGAGCAGCGCGATAGACGAGGTGATCGTTGGAGCATCACCTTGGAGGTGGACGGCGGGGTGGCTGAACCGGCGGGACGATGAGATGGACGCCAGACCCTCATCCGGGGTGGTGGACGAGGGACGTCGAGCTGTTGCGGTGGACAACATCGTTGGGGAAGAGGCTCCGGCTGGGCAGCGGTGAGGTGGCGGACGGAGGAGGGTGGGGTTTCGTGGCTGGAGCGAAGAGGTTATGGCGGCCTGGGATTTCAAATGGCAAAAATGAGGCGATGGGAGGGGGTGAACCATGACTTAGGGACGCGCCTGTCAAAAATGTAGAGTGTGTTACAAAAGTACCGCGCACCGATTTGAACTAGCGGCCCTTTCGTCTCAGGGTTAGAAGGGGGATTTCGCGTGTCTGGATTTGGTAGCTGGAGGGAGTTTTCGCGCGCGTTGTAATTTCGGGATAGCAAGGCGCGACTTGTGAAGGCGCAAGTTTTGGGAGCACGATATCTGAATTTTCGGGATATAACAAGGTGCGGGTTGAATTTCAGGGACAAGCCTAACATGTAATATTGTACTTGTACGTACCAAATCAATTCGCACTTCCCTCAACCAAAAAGAAAACGAAAAAAATAAAACTATTCACACCACACAAAGAGAGAGTCTTGCCCCATTTTACTATAAAAATGCTATTTAAAGCTACTCATACCAACAATTTAGTGCAATTAAATGCTATTCGGTAGTATAAATCCATGTTATGTCCAATTAAATTTTTTCGCTTGTTGTATAATGCATGTAACCTACTCATACCAACATTTTAGTGCATTCCAAATGTCTATACTACCGCTGCAATTCAAACTGAATTTGAATTCGTTTCTCTATTTCAATAACAATCTACAATCATGATTGTTGCCAACTTCAACCATATTCGTGTATTACCTTAATAACACACCACATGATTACTATACAGATAAATATGAACTATGTGTACTACATGAACTCGAATTCTATTTTTTGAATACACTTGATGTTGATTCCAAATAATAGTACATTTGATGTACTAACTATATATTCATAATCTAAACCATGTTCCATACGTGTACACCGTGTTTATCACACATAGTATAGTGCCCCGCCCCCTACATTATGACAAGTATTTAGACCTGAGCTGCAAAAGCCACACATTAGCCCAAATTATGATCAATGTTCTATATGTTATACATAGTACTAGCAAGATGCCCATGCGTTCCACAGAACATCAACATGATCAAGGGGAGGCCTCATTTGCAAATATGGAGAGGGGTGTGGGTATCTTTTTCAAAATTGCCATAGTTTCCTTCCTGTCCGTCAGATATAAATCAGACGGCCTATATTGCAGGATGGCACCATCATCAACAACTCCGTTTTTTATAAGAGTAGAGATAAAATATATTACATGTAGTATAACATGTTCATAACCACACCAGGTGTATCACCGTTATATATATTCACACATGCATCAGTTTAAAACACTATGATATCCGAATTCGCTTTTTATAATGAAGTATGATCCTCTATTCGTCTTTTACACCCACACAATCCTCTTATCTTTGTAGCTAGCTAGGGCTAACTTTCTCTCGTGAATGCAGACGCCCACATCCCTCTAACCCTCCCTCAACATTCTCTAGCTCCATCGCGCAAATTCGTCTTTTCACTTTAGGTCGTTCACCCACGATGTGTGTAGGCCCCCCAGCTCCTTCTTTACGGCACACATTGATCGATATGCCTCTCTAGCCAGGTGTGCCTAGCACAAAACACAAGCTTGCCCTCTTCTCTTATCATCGTCCATGCCTCACTCCCACCACTCTTTTCATCGATCTCGTACTCGCACACTTCTCCCCCCTCGATATAGTATGACTCTCGCACCACCCCTAGATGCATCCCTCTCTCTCTATCCTTCTCCCCATGCCTCATTTGCTTCTAACACACACATGCATGTATACCGATCGATCTCCCAACATATACCTAGGTCGACTTTAACTATTCCCCCCATCGATCGACGTACCTCACAAGTTATGTCTCCCCTTTCTCTGACAAAGGATGATTGATCTTCCTATGTAGTTATGTCTACTTACCAAATCCATATCGCCCCCCGCTCATCATTCGTGCATGCCTCCTGACCCATCTCTCACATGCACGTGCACAGACAAGCAGCCATCCCCTCTCTTATTGATATTGTAGGCGTGCCCTCCGGTTGTCTAGCAAGCCTATCCCACCATTTGTTAGAAGCAACTCCACTAACACCCCCTCCAACACTCTAGCTCTGTCTCTCTCTCCCAACCTTATTCCTCTCCTACACAATGCATGGATGCCGATCGATCTCCCTCAATACATGAGGTAGATCAATCCCACTTAATACATGAGGTAGGCCTCTCTCCTCCTCCACACATATACCAGCCATTGTACCTCTATAGTTAATTAGGCCTCCCTCCCCCCACCACACACCGATAGTCGACCGCTGTAGGTAGGTATCCATGCCATAGAGACAAACTGCACCTGTGCCCTCTCACGTTCCAGTAGGCCAGCCACTCTATATCTTTGACATGGGCACACACAAATTCGATGGCACTCTTTATCAATCACACGCGCGCACACACACACATCATCCCTCTCTTCGATTCTATGGACACCTCAAGCCGATGATACCTCCACTCTCTTCGATTCCATATGTTACATTTTTTGATTGACCCCACCCCCCCAAAAAAACTCTCACGAACCCACACACTATATCTCTCTATGTCTGTATCTCTCTCACACAATCCCATGTAGGTGGTGTACGTATACAAGAAGAGAATAGGTGCATCATGCACGTACTCACGCTTCGTGCCCAGCCACACCCGCGCGGGTACACGGTAGAGCTCATTTCTATATGAAATGGCAGCCCATGTGCTAATTTGAACATGTGTAGTGGTTGTTTACCTACGGAGGTCATGTACCATGCGTGGTTTGTCTCTCTTCAAAGTATCTCACAATGGAGCATGCCTGCCTGGTTTGTCTCTCTTCAGAGTATCTCACACTAGGCTGCGGTGGCCTCTCTCTCTCTCTCACCATTGGTCACTTATCCGGCCGCATCCCGTCCGCCCGCGGAAAGGGAGGATGTGCATCGTTTCTCCGTTCGACGGCGCCGAGGCAGCATGTCCGGATCTGCAGTACACGCCGTTCTCTCTAACCAAGCTCCAGCGTGGTAGGGCCTACGCCAACTACTCACTGCCGCAGTACGGGCATATTCCAGCCGTCGCCGCTCACCTAGTTACATCCTGACGACCTCCAGGTATCCCCTTCGGCCTTGCTCCACTGCTCGTCTTCCCACGTCGCTGCATGTGGATCTTCCATAGTTCTTTGCCCAAAATGTAGCTCGTCCGGCGTACTTTCCATATGGCAATCTTATCCTCACACCGTTTTAGACAAACACAACCGTGTTGTTATCTTCCCTTAGGACAAGGAGTATGCTTCTTTTTGTCATCACATGTGTCATCAACTGTTATTGGCCAGTAATTGTTTCCTTTCTACCTCTTTTTTGCAAACAGGGCTATCCATTTCACCTCGTTGCTATTGCGACCTTTTGGTGAACTGCACAAATCACTTTTTTCTTAAGAGTGTTTTGTGCATTTCTGCCAAAATGTCACACGGGCAACGTCTCTACATTTCATTGCGACTGCACAAAGGGAGATTGGTTTTGCTCTATCCTCCTCATCCAACTCCGAGCCTAATCTTCTCCAACTAGTTAGTCTTAAGAGAGACTGCAAAGGTGACCGACTTCTATTTGTGTGTTTATTGTTTCATCAGCAGTCCTCTATTATCGTAATCACACTTAATATCTTTGGAACAGGGACGCTCAGCTCTATTTTAGTGGAACTACACAAAATGATCGGAATGTTGCATGCTCCAGACAACTACTTTTTTCCCAACATGCCTTGTTGATTTAGACAGAGCTGGGGGAACGTTGCTGCCAATGAAAGCATGGATCAATTTTAATTTAACACCTTCTCACAACTTTGTCTTTAGCTGTGATGTAAATATTAGCTCTGATTAGCAAGGAAGTTAGTTTTTTATTGTTTCCGACAGAGCATCGATGGCAAGACACACGAAACAAAAGCTGAAAGCTCACACCATTGTACAATTTCATGTCACTGGAAAATTATTTGTATAGTACATCAATTATGTAAACAAATGCTAGAAGCTTGATAGCATTTCCAGAAGCCTCTTCGGCATCCGGGTCCATGTGCCATGCACAAAATTATACTCCTTCGTTCCTAAATATTTGTATTTTTACAAATTTCAAATGGGCATATTTTAGAGTGTAGATTCACTCATTTTGCTTCGTATGTGTACTCCCTCCATTCCTAAATATTTGTCTTTCTAGAGAGTTCAACAAGTGACTACATACAGAGCAAAATGAGTGAATCTACACTCTAAAATATGTCTATATACTTCCGTATGTAGTAGTCCGTTTGAATCTCTAAAAAGACAAATATTTGAGTATTCACTCGTTGAAATCTCTAGAAAGACAAATACTCCGGAGTATATTTAAAAACCGAGGGGGTAGTGCACAGTCGCATGGGAGACTCAGACCGGTCATTGCACCGCATTAATAGTGAGTAATGAGCAGTCAAATCATAAGCCCCACCTTTCCCACTGTAAGTTTCTCGGAAGAAGCAACCATCAATATGCTCTTCTTTGAATCCGCTCATACTACTCCATCTGCCACTGTTTATAGAGCGCGCTTCAGAAAAAGAGAAAATCTCTGGGACCAAGACGACTAGTGATCGGCCTGAAAAATAGCATTGGTAGTTATAGCACAACGTCTATTACTAGAGGAAATAATGCGTACACACATGCATGCAGTGCTTCCACCCCGGGCAGACACATGCATGCACTTACTCCACTCCGTAGTACTACATCAAGAGAAAATTGCGGTTACCACACCCTAATTAATTGAGCATTAAACCAAACGCGTCTAAAGTCTCTCTGGTGGTGGAAATGCATTGAGAGAAATGCATCATAATGAAGCGCGCCCTGTAAACTGTGACGGAGGGAGTAGTATGAAGGTGCAAAACCAAGCACGCGTATGGCCAGTCGGTAAACGCACCTCCTCTTGGCATATCACTGACATGTGGGACCGTAGTGTGAGCAAACCTATCTCAATTGACGGCAAAATGGCCAACCCGCCGTTCCTTGAGAGAGACGAGGAGAGAGAACACACAGACGGGCTCGCACGGAGGCCAAGATATATTCGAGCATGGTTGATTGATATCATCATTACATGTTGGGCTGCCGTTTTCCACCCTGCTCCAGAATAAATGTGTACTTTATCAAAGATTAAGAAAAATAAGAGTACAGAGGCTCCACTATGCGGTTCTAGTAGTAGTACTACTCATACTACTAAACCTTGCGCTTGGCTCTTTGCCTCTTCGTGAAGTCGAACAATGATGGTACTCCGCATGTTCGGTACTACAGTGTATGCCTCTGGCAATCTGACACCGAATGAACTAATGCATGTCCACCGCTTGGGCGAGGGTACGTTGCATTAGTCAAAAGGCGTAAGCGAGCTTCACCTTGTCCTGCAGGCTTCTCCTCGTTCTGCGAGTTGATGGGACACACCAACAAGTAGTGCTCGTCCATACTCCCTACTTTCTGGTTAATATGGCTTAATCTTTTTTGTGGGTAAATGAGAGAGATTTATTCATATATAAGCATTCTTAGGACGATCAGCCAAGACACTGGTCACTAGGAAGCGAGGTACCCCGCAGAAAAAGAAGTAGGAAGCGAGGTGTTTCATCAAGCCAGCTCTTAGCCACATTCAAAGTGCAGCAAGCACGGTTCGCCGCAAGGTTTGCTGACCTGTTTGCATGCTGGATAACAAAACAAAGAGGAAATATTACCGAGCGCTCCTATTTGTAACAGGATATGAGCCAGAATTAAGCGAGAATTGTGGTGAGTGTTCCATACAATCAACTTCCATTATCACATGCGAGAACCCTCGAAGAGAACCAAATGTGTTGAAGATTGCTTTATCACATTTTAAAAATATAATAAGAGTGCAGACGCTCCTCCATCCGGTTCATAGTACTACCTCTATAGACTATAGTAGTAGTACTAGTACTAGTAAACTTTGCACTTGGCGGTTCGCCTCTTCGGGAAGTGCAACAATAATAGTACTTCTAGTATAGTGTATGCTTCTCGCAATCTGACACCGAATTAACTGTTGCATGTCCACCGCCTGAGCGAAGGACAGCTTGCATTAGTCAAAAGTTCTCCTTGTCCTTCGAGCCACCGCGCGCAAGCTTCTCCCGTCCTGCAAGCTTCTCCTTGTTCGGCAAGTTGACGGCACACAACAAAGTAATGCTAGTCCATACTGCCTCCTCTCCGGTTAATATGGCCTAATTTCAAACGAGATAAATACACTGTCTGTCATTGTATATTTGTAAAAATACGGTCAGTGGACTTCATAATACGCTCCATATATACATTTTCCGATGTTTATACGGTCACTAGCTCACCCTGGCTAAGTATGTGTGTGCATGCACGTGTAGGTTGAGCACTTGAGCGTGACCGTGTGTGTTCTGTCGTGTGCTCGGACATGCATGCATTAGGGCGTCGTGTGCGTTTTTGCATCCATGTGTACGTGTGACTGTTGCATACACGTAGGGGTAGTACGTGTAGGGGCCACTAAGGAGCACTCAAATCACACAGTAAGTCAGTCGGAAGAGGCAACCATCATTTCACTCTTCAATGACACGTACGCAATATAAAATGGTTGATATGGAGAGAAAAAGAAAACCACTATATATACACTAGCATGAGCCTAAGCTACAAGCCTGCTTACTTGGGTTGCTCACTTCACAAGCATAGAACGACGGTGGCCACACCGCTTGTTGGGGATATTACTACTAGGCGTAAACCGGCCTATCTGGGCCGGGTTAACTTCATCAGTAGTTAAGTATGTTAAAGCCCATGAAGGTAGATGAGGGCTTAAATCCCATGATCGGTTTAAGGCCTGTAGCCGTAAACCGGCGTCGGTATGTAAACCTGTATTGTAAGTTAGGAACAAGTAGAGACCAAACCGAACACGTATATGAGCTGGTGTTGGGACTTTGTAAACCGACGGGCGTCACCCATGTATATAAGGGGACGACCCGGCGGCGGTTCAAGGACAACAGACAACAACTCGAGACTTAGGCGAAGCTTGTTTGCTCCCTAGTCATCGAAACCCAATCAATTCCATCACAACTAGACGTAGGCATTTACCCTCATCGAAGGGGCCGAACTAGTATAAACTCTCTTGCGTCCCTGTGTCCGCTTTAACCCCTTCAAGCTAACCCGTTGCGATGGCTCCACGACTAAGTCCTTTCACGAGGACATCTGCCGTGACAAAACCACGACAGTTGGCGCCCACCATGGGGCCATCGCACGATGGTTTCAAGTTCTTGGAGGGCCGCTTTGAAGGACTCGAGGGCTACGCCGTGGGCCGGATGACTAAGAGTCGTCGCGGCCAGCTCTACATCGATGATGCAGGCCGGGGCCCCGAGGCCGGCTCAGTTGAGTACGGGTACCGGGTCCCCTTTGGTGGCATACACGTTTTCATCGGCAAGATCGGTGAACCGGGCCCTGAGCCGGACATCTGCACCGACCTCGTCGAAACGACTCAGCGTGCGCGATCCGCTTGGGTTAAACCGGCCGTGAAGCGTGCCTTCGTGGGAGTCATCCATGGAGGAGGTTATGAGGATGGATCGGAATCTCGCGGCGAGACCGTCGTTTATTCCAGCGACGAGTCATCAACCGGAGAAACCGAATCTCTATATCAGCTACAAGATGGCCGAATTGGGGGGCTGTTCCAATGGCGACAGTATTCCAGAACCCTCTGATCTACCCAACCGAGTTGGAATATTCATGGCCGGCACACAAGCAGCGCTTCATTCTTCGACCGCTGCGCCAATAACCTCCGGCTCAGTAGCGGCGACAGCTGCCGGGGCAGGAAGCTCTGTACGCCCGCCGGCTCAAGTTCTATCAGATCTATTTGATGCATTGGTTGTGCTTATGGAAGAATCTAACCCGGCGGATCAGGACATCCACAACATGGAGATTGCAAAGGTGAAGGAACAGATCACCCAGGCCAAGGCGGACCTGGAAGCTGAGAATGCCAGGATGACCACAGAGCGGGCCGCTTTAGACACCTCAAGCCAAGTGTGTCTTTGGTGTACCGGCAGGCAAGTTATTGGGTTTTCTGGTGTCCAACAGGGGAATCGAGGCTAATCCGGAGAAGATCACAGCCATCACCTCCCTGGCTAAACCAAAGTGTATCAATGATGTTCAACGCCTGGCAGGCCGGATTGGCGCGTTAAGCCGGTTTATCAGCCGCCTTGGTGAGAAGGCAATCCCTTTGTATCAGATGTTGAAGAAGACAGATCAATTCGTCTGGAGTTTTGCTGCTGATAAAGCATTTGAGGACTTAAAGCAGCAATTGGCCAACCCGCCTGTGCTCGCCGCTCCCATTGATAAGGAGCCGTTGCTGCTATATGTTGCTGCTAATGCTTGTGCGGTCAGTGTGGCTATTGTGGTGGAGCGAAAGGAGGCAGGCAAAGAGCATCCGGTTCAACATCCGGTCTATTATATCAGCGAGGTACTCATTGAGTCCAAGCAAAGGTATCCGCATTGGCAGAAGCTGGTATATGGAGTTTTTATGGCAAGCCAGAAGCTTAAGCAATACTTCCAAGGGAACCCCATTACGGTGGTCAGTTCTGCTCCCTTGGGGGATATCATCCAGAACCGGGAAGCAACTGGCCGGGTTGCCAAGTGGGCTATAGAGCTTGGGCCGCACGGGTTGAAGTATGTGCCTCGGACGGCGGTTAAGTCTCAAGCACTTGTTGATTTCATCAATGATTGGACGGAACTGCAAGCACCTGAAGAAAAGCCGGATCACACATATTGGACCATCCATTTTGATGGATCCAGGCAATTGGAAGGCTCGGGGGCTGGAGTCGTATTAACTTCCCCACGAGGTGATACGTTTTGTTACGTTCTCCGCTTAATGTTCCCTTGTACTAACAATGCAGCTGAGTATGAAGCCTTGCTCCATGGTCTCCGGATGGCTAAGGAGATGAATCTAAGTCGAGTTAAGTGCTTCGGTGACTCGGACCTCGTGGCTCAACAAGTATCTGGCACTTGGGATTCCAAGGACCCACTCATGGCAGCATATCGTCGTGAGGTGGATATTGTTGCAGGTCACTTTAAAGGCTATCAGGTGGACCACGTGGACCGACGGAAGAATTAAGCGGCGGACGCTTTAAGCCGGCTGGGCTCTCAGCGCAAACCAGTCCCGCCCAATGTTTTTCTGGATGTGATGCACAACCCGTCGGTCAAGCTCCCTGGTGAAGCGGATTTGGGTATTCTTGATCCGGAGGCTCAATTGGTGGCAGCTCTTCATGTCATTCCGGATTGGACGCTTCCTTACCTGGCATACATGAACCAGGGCGAGTTACCAGAGGATGAGACTCTGGCCCGACAGATAATCCGGCGGTCCAAGTCCATGACTATTGTCAATGGTGAGTTGCATCACTGCAGTGTATCAGGGGCGTTTCAATGCTGTGTGTCTCCTGAAGAAGGCTGTGAAATTTTGCGTGAGATCCACGAAGGAGATTGTGGTCACCACGCCGGTTCAAAATATTTGGTGGCAAAAGCGTTTCGCCATGGCTTCTATTGGTTAACTGCTCATGCTGATGCGGAGGATCTGGTCAGATGATGTGATGGTTGCCAAAAGTTTTCAAGACGTGCTCATGTGCCAGCTCAAGAATTGAGAATGATTCCAATTACTTGGTTGTTTGCGACTTGGGGGCTGGATAAGGTTGGGCCTTTCAAAAGGTCCAAAGATAAGAAGACCCACCTCCTGGTGGCGGTTGACAAGTTTACAAAGTGGGTGGAGGAAGAACCTGTTAGCAAGTGTGATGCGGCCACGGCGGTTCAGTTAATCAAAAAAATGATTTTCCAGTTTGGCTTTCCACACTATCATCACAGATAATGGTACCAATTTGTCCAAGGGTGCCATGAAGGAATTCTGCGAACAGGAGCACATCCGGCTTGACGTTTCATCAGTGGCACACCCACAGTCCAATGGTTAAGCAGAAAGGGCTAATCAAGAGATCTTGAGAGGCATCAAGCCCCAGCTTATGGTTCCTTTGCAGAGAACACCTGGTTGTTGGGTAGAAGAGTTACCATCTGTGTTATCGAGCATCAATACTACACCCAACAGATCAACAGGATACACGCCGTTCTTCATGGTCTACGAAGCGGAGGCGGTTCTCCCAAGTGATATCCGTAATGACTCACCTCGTGTGGAGGCTTATGTTGAAGCAGACAACGAGACAACACGGCAAGACGCTTTAGACCTGTTGGATGAAGAATGTGACATAGCAGCCGCCCGCTCGGCGATTTACCAACAGGATCTTCATCGTTACCACAGTCGCCGAGTCAGAACCAGAACCTTTCAGGAAGGAGATTTGGTGCTTCGGCTCATCCAAGATCAGACTGATATGCATAAGCTATCCCCACCTTGGGAGGGACCTTTCGTGGTCAGCAAGAATCTGCACGATGGGTCATACTATCTGATCGATATTCGAGAGCATAAAGACTCATGTACATCAGAGGAGGAGACCAACAGGCCGTGGAACATAGCTCATCTTCGGCCTTACTATACTTGAGCCATTGGCTCTACTTATGTACATATTACGATGATGTATATATTATGATTAAATATAATAAACCGGAACCTCAGCTAAAGCGGGGTATCTGTTCTTTTACATCACGTGTGGTTACACGGAGTTGTTCTAAAGCGGCCTCCGGTTTACCCCTTGAGTTAGCTTTTCAAAGCATCATGTTATATCACTTGGGGGCTTGGTCGTGTCCGAACCAATGCAACACCTCTTGATAGGCGAGAGCCACCAGATCACTTGGGGACTTGGTCATGTCTGAACCAGTCACGCCTCTTGATCGGCCTAAGGCCACAGAATCACTTGGGGGCTTGGTCGAACCCGAACCATTGCCACGCCTCTTGATCGGCAAAAATTCCACGGTTTCATTTGGGGACCTGGCTGACTTGAACCATAGCTACACCTATCGGGAGCTTGGTCGTGTCCGACCATGGTAACGCCATCTGATCGGCTCAAATAAAGCCTCTTTTTGCAAACGGTTTTATCATTGCCTTTGCTTCACATTTTTCTTTGATAGATATTTCTTTCTTTTTGTTGCGTTTTTTAAACCGACAAAGTTTTAAACCGGTTCAAACTGTCAATTGACGGAACACGGTCCATTTTTAATCCGGAGACTATTTGCCCGGTTTGATTTTTTATAAACATCCTATTATGGAGTAACATAGTGTTTTATTATAACCCGGCACGGTTTACATGGTAAACCGGCATTATATATATACAGGAGCTGCTATCTCCTCCAACAGTGTGGGTTTATAAACCTCCGCTTCAAGATTGGCCAAGCCAACTTCATGCCCAACGATGGCAGGTATTATGTATCCCAAAGATTTGATCATATGCTTAATTTTCAGATATTTTGATTTCATATATGCAGACATCATACTCCTCCTGATGGTACAACCGCGGTGGCACTTTAAGATTTTTTGTATTGCAGAAAATACTTTGGACAGTTCATCACCCAAAGGAAGAATAAGTTGCAGTAATTATGCACGAAGGCATATCAAAATCAAGAGTATCGGCTAGCCTATTACAAGGCAACACGGTGCCCAAAATAAGATCATTGTTTTTTCGCAAAGGAGAAGCAGTTTAAACCGGCTTCCGGTTCAAGCTTGGTTACCACCCTGGCCTGATGGTTGTGGGTCATCCCGCGCCGCTTCAACTTCAGCTTCTCTACCTAGCGGCTGGAAATCGGCAGTTGTCCAGTCGATTCTCATTAATGCTTGAAAGACAGCTTCATCATGGATCAGCAACGACGGTTCAATATCGGGAGTGTAAGTATGCTTACGGATTGGAGGGATAAGATTTTCCGCTTCAGGAATTGGTGCAACTACCCGCTTGTTTTGGTTGTCATATTGGGCCTGATAATGAGACAAGTCTGCTTCTTCAACTAATTGACAAGCTAGCGGACGCACCTCCCGGTTTATTGCTCGCAGATCCGCTTCACTAAACTCTGACCCGTCTTCCTTCAAGCTGGGATAGCCCTGAGCCGCTTCAACAGGATCAAAATCCGGCACCCAAGCTCTTACCCGGATTAAGGCATTGATTGCACCGGTTCGAGCAGCAGATTTCTTCAGCTCTTCAACCCGGGCAGGAAGCATCAACAGTCTCTTCAGAGTGTCCTGAATCAAAGTGGGCGCCGAATTGTTGTGGGATGCAGTAGAGATGATCCGCTGTGCACCAGTGTACAATTGTTCGATCAATGTTTAGGCGGCTTTCAATTTCTTCCGCACATCTGACCCCAAGTGACCAATGCGTGTCCCTGAAATATTGCAAAGGGTTAACAAACCGGCAGCTCTATAAGACAGCCGAATCAATCTAGAAATCAAACCAGCTTACCAAAGATAGCAGCGGTCATGGCATGCACGTGCCGCTTTATGCTGGTCAGTTTGTCCACCACCGGTTTCAGTGCAGCATCGGCATCTTTTGCTCGTTTGGTTAAAGCGGATTTTTCACTGGCCCAATCCGCCCGCTCCTTCTTGAAATCCTTCTTAAGCTGTTCCATGACGCTTAAGGCGCTGGTCAACTCCTCTTTTGCTTTTGAGGTTTCAGTCTGTTGGGACTTCAGATTTTCTTGGAGAACGGCGACTTGGTTTTCTTTTGTCTTCAGCTCAGCCTGCATACAGACAGTTATATGATTCAGCAAGCAGTGCAAGAATTGAAGCACCAACCACATAACAAGTTATGCACTTGGCACTAGGGGGCTAATGCCTATTTGATCTTTATATTTCACTTGATTATAAAGTCCCGGTTTAACTACACCAAGTTGAACCGGCCCTTGGGGGCTACATCAGCGAATTCCGAAGCATTGGGATTTATATTAGCAAGTCCCGGTTTGAATGAAGATTCTAAACCGGCCCTTGGGGGCTAGGAGAGTTAACAAAATTGAAATATCCAAGCAGGAAAAAGTACATGAAAGTTACCTCAAATTTCTCTTTCATCATATTCACCAGACCAGCTTCATAATCACGGCTGGTATACAGCCGGTTCAGGTAGCCAGAATGAAGATCTTGGGCATTCAGAGCAGCATAGGTCGCCAAGTCAACATTCCACTTGCCTTTGGCAGCAAATTCTTCTTTCGTGGTATGCTTGGACAAAACAACAGGATTGCTGGGCTCTGTACGGCCAATGCCAGTAATTACAACTTCATCATCCTTAGCATCACTAGTTTGCACTGGCGCAGTCGGTTTGTCAGCAGGCTGGGATGGACTGGTGGATCTCCCAAACCGGATGGGGCTTGTGGTCTGGTTGACAGGGCTTGAGGTGTCAATAGGCCTTTCTTTAGCAATAAAATCGTCATCCTGCTGTGGTGGATCATTGGGTATATCTTCAGGAATAGCCGCTTCAAGATCTGGTGTTTTACCTGGTTCAGGGACGGCGTCCTCCTCGGCCGCTTTATCCAGGCGAGCCTTCTTGCTCGGCCTAGGCTTGGCCCTGAAAGGAATAACAAAGTCAAATACAGCATATGTTCCAAGGTGATGTACCAGAAATATTATGATAAGTATAGCTTACCCAAGCACCGTTTTGAGCGGTGGCAGCTGAGTAGCCGATGACTCGCCAGAGGATGAGTGGAAAGTAACCTGATAATTGAAGTCATATGGATTAAGAGATTGACGAAAACAGCCCGCTTTAGGACAAGCACTGACAAGCAAATTAGAGACCTCTGAACGGCGTTTCCGAACCGGACTGTTCGGTAAACCGGCGGAGGTAACTACCTGGCCACTGTGCCGGGTTGTGCGGCGAGCTTCGTGCTATTGGGTCTTCAAAGAAATTTGGGATCCAAGTAAGCAAGAGGATGAGAAAATTTAAACCTTCCGGTTTTCCTGACGGATTTTTAGTGAAGGCAAAGGGTTTGAATCGGAAGAGAGAGTAATTACCTCTGCAGCATCAGCATGGCTGGCTTCGGCATCATCCTGACAAATATCATCAGCAATAACACGTATGAAAAATAAGCCAAGTGAGTCAAGCTCTACCTCAAGGTCCGGATTACCCACATCATCATCAGGAGCCGGATGAGAAGATGCAATGGTTTTCTTCTTATGAGCAGGTCGTTTCACAATTTTAGTCTTTAGCCGGGTTGGTCTTTCCGGTTTGTCTGTTTTTTCTGGCTTCTCCTGCAGAAGCTTCTTGCTCCAAAATGGATCATTGCCCTGTTTAAACAGACATTGATATCAAATAATGACCAAATATATCAACAACAGGTTCATTAAAAAGAAAAATCAAACTCTTACAGCTGGCGGTGTGTTGGTGGCACAGAAGGGAAGCAGGCCGGTTCGAGCACAGATGTGTTCCGGTTCATTCAGCATTTTATTCACAGGCTCTATGATTTCTTCGTCGGTGAGTTGGATGTTAGCATGTCGCAGTGGGTCATCAACACTGCCAGTATACTCGCACATCAAACCAGAGCGCTGACTAAGGGGTAGTATGCTCCACGATATCCAACAACGAGCGAGATAAACCCCTGTTAAACCGTTGGCCATGAAGGCTCTGAGCTTGGACAGTTGAGGAGCATATTTGCTTCTCTCCTTGGCAGTCAACCTTTGCGGAAAGGGGTGTGTATTGCTAAGCCGCTCCGGACGAAAGCCAGGCAAAGGATTTTCACCAGCAGGGGAGGTGTCTTTGCAATAGAACCATGTTTGATTCCACTCTTTGGGGTGGCTATGCAGTTTGGCGTGAGGGTATGTGACCTCTTTCCTTTTCTAAATCGCCACACCACCCAATTCCGTATTGGAACCGTCAGTAAACTCAGTACGGCGGTTTAGATGGAAGCAGTCTCTAAACAACTCAACTGTGGGCTCCTCTTGAAAGAACACCTCACAGAGCACTTGGAAGTGACACATGTTTGTAACAGAGTTGGGGCCAGTGTCTTGTGGGCGGAGTTGAAAATTGGCCAAAACATCCCGGTAAAATTTAGAACCGGGCAGCTTAAAGCCCCGGGCTAAGTGATCTACGAAAACGACGACCTCTCCTTCTTGAGGTGTGGGAGGGCATTCTTTGCCAGGGACCCTCCAATGGATGGTGTTTTTGCTGCCTAAAGCGTCGATCAGGACTAAATTGTTCAGTTGAGTCTCTGTGACGCGAGAAGGAACCCAGTTGCACTCATATACTTGCTTGGCCATGATGAAATCTACAACATAGGTGATTCCGGTTCAAGAATGCATTGATTAAAGTACACTGGTATGTACAATGTTAAACCGGAGACAGCTCTATCTAAACCGGAGTTTTATGAAGCAACATCATCTGGCGGTTCAACAAGGGGACTAATGGTATATACCGGTTTGGCAATTTTTTCTAGAAAGTTAAACCGCCTGGTCTAAACATTGAAACAGTCGAGATTGCAGATGAGTAAGTATGCAAAAACAGGTTTCACAAGATTATACTACAGCGTTGGATCTGGAACATGTTCATAAAAGAGATAAAATTCAAGGCCCAAAAGGAGCAGTGCCGAATCAATGAGCCATCGCTACAGATAAGATCTATGGTCTTAATATGCGAAAGTGAAAACAGAGGGTAAAAACTACTGCTACACAAAAGCAAAGATTCACAGACTCGTCTAAAGATCTAGCATATGAACAAGGAGCAGGCGATGAACACTAGAGAGCATGGAAACCCTAGAATAGATCTATAATTAAAAAGATAGAAGCCTTACCGGAGCTAAGGAAGACGCGGAAGGTCGCTGCGGTGCTCTGGTACGCTCAGGGTGATGCAGCGGCCAAGGTTGGTGCAGTAGTTGACGGCGGCGGCGGAGCTCCGAAGCTGGGCGACGCGAGGAAGACGAAGCAGAAGGGCACGAAGGGGAAAAAAGAAATGACCCTTTGGTCCTATTTATAAAGAAAGGGACATGTGTCAGGCACGAAAATCAAGGGGCCACAAATTTGGAAACGGAGTTGTGGCCTTGATTGTCGTAGATCTATTGAACAAGAAGGTATCATGGATAGTTTCTTTATGACAGATGACGTCACTCCGGTTTACAGTAATCAGAGAAGATGACATCACGGCAGTTCACCAAACTACAAGAAGATGTTGAAGATGAAGTTTTTTGCTAAAGGATTGACATGAACCTGTTCAAATCAATCTGGGGCCTAATGTTGGGGATATTACTACTGGGCGTAAACCGGCCTATCTGGGCCGGGTTAACTTCATCAGTAGTTAAGTATGTTAAAGCCCATGAAGGTAGATGAGGGCTTAAAGCCCATGATCGGTTTAAGGCCTGTAGCCGTAAACCGGCGTCGGTATGTAAACCTGTATTGTAAGTTAGGAACAAGTAGAGACCAAACCGAACACGTATATGAGCCGGTGTTGGGACTCTGTAAACCGACGGGCGTCACCCATGTATATAAGGGGACGACCCGGCGGCGGTCCAAGGACAACAGACAATAACTCGAGACTTAGGCGAAGCTTGTTTGCTCCCTAGTCATCGAAACCCAATCAATTCCATCACAACTAGACGTAGGCTTTTACCTTCATTGAAGGGGCCGAACTAGTATAAACTCTCTTGCGTCCCTGTGTCCGCTTTAACCCCTTCAAGCTAACCCGTTGCGATGGCTCCATGACTAAGTCCTTTCACGAGGACATCTGCCGTGACAAAACCACGACACCGCTGGTCACATATCTGGCCTGATCCCGCAGCTGGGGGAAGGGAACAATGTTGTGCGTAGACGCGGTCGACATAGGCGAGGGAGAAAATCCACAGACGATGCGTCCCAGTCGGGGGTCACCGCGGTATGGGCCGATGCCGCGTCCCAACCGCCCTTCTAGCTACAACCCGATGTCCCAGGTAGTCCATCTTCCTTTTGGAGCTGGCTCGCTCCACTACCGCAGCTCCACACGTAGCTCCTTCTCCATGTCGTTTTGTTGGTCGAAAAGGGATGAAAATGGAGTGGAAAGTTTCCATTTTTCCGGAGAAAAAATGGAAACGGAGAGAAACCAACGTTTCGTTTTGTTGGATCGTGCCATCGAGCAAAACCAATGTTTAAATCATGTTTGTCGCATTCATGTCTCACCCTCCTCTAGGGCTCGACCCCACACGGTTGCTCGGCATGCCACTTGCCGCAAACCGAGTATACGATAACTTTTCTGCCTGCTTGTCGATGGATCGCGCCATGGAGTACTAGTACTGCTGGAAGAGATTGACGAGTTGGGGAGGAGAGTTAGCTGTAACACGGACTCCCAAGAACTTTTTACATGCATGTTGTGGCAGGCTATTGCGACCTTTGATCGCGGAGCAGTCGCGTGCACCAGGAAGCGGCGCGGGCGACGCTCTCTCGGCTGGTGCACCGCTTCAATGCCGACACCAGTGAGAAGTCGCGTTCGCTCTGGCCGAGCATGAATGCGACACTGACTGTTTCAGGCGGGAAGCACGCGCAGGTGATGAAGAGGGTTCGGGTTGGTCAGGAGCGACCGTGGCAGCGGTCTGGACGCCCGCAAATAAGAGATGTTGTACGTTAATATTGTCGTGTATATAATTAACAACGTAAATAATGTGCCAGTTGGACAAATATGATTGGAGATGGAGATGGAAATGGAATTTTACGTAAGACTAGTCACAATGAGAGTAACTTAACTAGTAACATCACACATTTCTATACAAGATTGCTAATGTGGCAGGTAATTAATAAGGAGAGAAGGGTTTGTTGTAACTTAGCTAGTTACTGTAACATCACACATTTCAAGGCATAATGAGTCTATAGCCTAATAAATGAACTCTTTCATGATACCACTCATATGTTACTACCCACTATGGAGGTAGTAACATAGACTAGTAACATCGGCAAGTTACTACTCTTTGTTACTCCCCACTGTGAGCAGTCTAAACACGGATATGCATGTCTATGTCTATGTGTGTGTGCGCGATGACTCTTGCGACCTGGAAGTGGGGGCATGTTTTTGATCGAGTTTTCTTTCTTGGTACATTAAAAAATTGTCCGCCAGTTTTCGTTTCTTTTTTCTGGGAACGCGCATATTCTATTTAAAACCACTGCTATGGAGAGATTGTTTTACTCCATTATAGCCTCTTATTTGATAGAATTTCTCGCGTCTCGCTCTCTCACCCTCTCCATATCAAAACAAGATGACAGTGTCCACACTATCTCTCTCCTCACCTGGTGGTCATAGATCTGGTCGAACCCCGTCCGCTGTGGGAGGTAAGGAGGTGCAGTGTTGAGGTTGTCGCCGTCAGCGATGGAGGAAGCCGATGCGCACCGTCCTCTCGGAGCCAGCGCTGGCGCGGACGAAGGTCCACCGCGCCCTTGTTCGCTGCCATTGTGTGGGAAGATCCCACCCGCCCGCCTAAGAGACATCTCGCCCACCTGAGGTATAACTTCTTGTACTGGTCCAGCTCCCTAGGTCGCTGCATGCGGGTTTTCTTCTATGCGACTACTCCCCAGCTCCCCATGTATAGTAGCTAGGGTTCTTCGGCTGGTCCAACATCACCTACTATTATTGAGGAAATTCCACTCAAAAAGTTGTCCTGATTTATGCCTCGGTGGAGGTATACATTTTGTTTCAACAAAAAGTACATGGTGGTTGTGCGGTCATTGTCCATATGCTCCTATTGCTGCTGCTAATCTAATACTATCACTGGTTAAATGAAGAAATGCTTTTTTTCTTGGGTATCCTGGTTTAGTTCCCATCAAGATAATCACGATGCTTTTGTTTGTTGGTGTACTTTTCATAATTCTTATTGACAATTGAGATGTCGTTGTTAATCTTGTAAAACAAAGTAACAACACTATATCCCTTTTTATATTTTTGGAAACAGTGATGCGTATCTCCATACCCGGGCATGTCTTCCTCAATTTTAGTGGAAATGCACAAAATTGGATGGCCATTGTTGTTCCGCCTCACTGTCCTCTGCCACGTGGTTCTTCCTTCCCTGAGCTTGACTACTGAGAAGAAACAAACCACAGTGAGGATTTGTCGAACTTCATAGGTGCCTCACCCAAACTTGATGCCAAATGGATGATGCATCACCATGATGACCTATCGATGCTCATGGTTGCGCCTCATGGTTGCGTCGGCTGGTGAAGCTGATCGATTTTCAATGAAAAACAAGTTGTCTTCCATCAGTGCTCTTTGCTTGTTACCCACAAAGATGATATCCTTCGTCAGTTCACCTTGGTTGCAATCCACTGCCGGCTGCGCATTTCTCTTTCACCCAACGCCTGTGCGGGAGGGCCACCGACCCCTTCTTCCTCGTTGTCGTACGTAGTGTGGGCAGATCCGACCTCCTGCCGCACGCCTTGCCACATCCCGATGAACCTAAGGTATAAGTTTCTTTGAAACCGTCATTGGTCTAGCTGCATGCTAATCTTTTTCGATTCTGTAGTCGAATCTAGGTATTGGTTCAAAGAGGAAAGAAGGGTGCGGTGGGGTGGAGCATGAATCTAGGACGTGGTTAAATGAGGAAAGGAGGGAGGGAAAGTAGTATAGACTAGCTATCCAGCCGCTTTGTTGGTCGAAAAGGGAAAAAGGCGGTAACCCAGTACACAAATCTATAAGGAACCCAACTCTTTTTTGAAAAGGGAAAGAATCTGGGGTGTCGAGTAGTTTGTGCAGGACTAGATTTGCTGCCCTCACATCGGAAAAAATTTCAAAGAGAACAAATATGGGACCAACGCAGATATGCTGCTTGGCTACATACTCTGTATCACCAATTTATACGTGTGGATGCACATGGTGCTGGCATGTCCCATCCACATGATCGTGCAATGTGTTTTGAGATGTTGTGCTACTTGTATTGGTACTGTTTATAATAAATGTTGAATTGAAGCTATTGTATTTAAGCAATGCCACTCTCAGAATTAACTACTGAACTATTTTAAGAGAATTTCTCTGTTAATATGAATCAATGCAACAGTTTTAAAAATGCTGCTGTCCGATACTTTGTTCTCCATCAAGACAAGGTAGATGCTTCTTTTTGTGGTCGCATGTTTCATCCTCCTTTAGTGGCAGTAATTGTTTCCTTTTTGCCTCTGTTAAATCAGGGATATCTATTCAACTTGTTGCTATAGCAAACTTAAATGTCTCACCGGCGACTTTACTTGATTTCAGAGTAACTGCACAAAACGAGATTGGATTTCCTATTCGTGTTGGCAGATTCGTATGTGATCTTGTGTGTGTCATGACAGGTTGGTACTTGCCTTCATCCATATGATCGTGCAGTGTGTTTTGAGATGTTGTGCTACTTGTATTGGTACTGTTTTAAATAAATGTTGAATTGAAGCTATTGTATTTAAGCAATGCCACTCTCAGAATTAACTACTGAACTATTTTAAGAGAATTTCTCTGTTAATATGAATCAATGCAACAGTTTTAGAAATGCTGATGTCCGATACTTTGTTCTCCATCAAGACAAGGTAGATGCTTCTTTTTGTGGTCGCATGTTTCATCCTCCTTTAGTGGCAGTAATTGTTTCCTTTTTGCCTCTGTTAAATCAGGGATATCTATTCAACTTGTTGCTATAGCAAACTTAAATGTCTCACCGGCGACTTTACTTGATTTCAGAGTAACTGCACAAAACGAGATTGGATTTCCTATTCGTGTTGGCAGATTCGTATGTGATCTTGTGTGTGTCATGACAGGTTGGTACTTGCCTTCATCCATATGATCGTGCAGTGTGTTTTGAGATGTTGTGCTACTTGTATTGGTACTGTTTTAAATAAATGTTGAATTGAAGCTATTGTATTGCTGTCTTTTCCCATTAAGTAGTGAACAAAAATGGGACCAACCCAGACATTATGCTTGTTGCTTTGTTACAACAAACTCTGCATCACCCCCTGTATAAGTAGATGGAAGCACATGTTGTTGTTGCGCCCACTCTCCCCTGGAACTGTTTATGCTTTTTGTTAATCTAATGCAGCTGGTAAAATTAAGCAATGCCACTCTCAGAATTAACTACTGAATCTTATTTCAAAACTGCAACACTTGTTAGGGATTGGCAGGATTACCATTTTTGTGGCCGCATGTTTCATCCTCCTTTATTGGCCAGTAATTGATTCCTTTTTTGCCACTGTTAAAATAGGGCTATCTATTCAACTTGTCGCTATTGCGACATTTTGCTTCGCTTAATTTTGGTGGAACTGCACAAAATGAGACCGGATTTCCATATATGTGTTGAGATCTCTTTTAGATCCACCTTAGGCGTTGTTTCAAATCTTGGTGTTGAAAGGTCGGTACCTACTTTCCTCAGAATTAACTACTGAATCTTAGTTCAAAACTGCAACACTTGTTAGGGATCGGCGGGAGTACCATTTTTCTTAGGGATCGGCTGGAGTACATGTTTAGGAAATGTATTGTTCAGATAATGTCTCTGTTATTATATATCAGTTACAGTGTTTTACAAATGGTACTATCCTGCTTTGTAGTTCTTTCTACATGTTTAACCAAGGTATTGTTAAGATAATGTCTTTGTTAAAATGAATCAGTCGCATTGTTTTAGGAATGATACTTTTCTGCTTTGTCATTCTTTATACATGTTGAAACAAGGCATTGTTAAGATAATGTCTCAGTTAATATGATTGAATCACATTGATTGAGAATTGCTACTCTCCTACTTTGTTTCCCATTAAGATAAGGTAGATCAGTAGATGTTTTTCTTCTGGGAGTACAAGTCATCAACCGTTATTTCTCAGTAATTGTTTCCCTTATACCTTTTGTTGCTTACAGGGATATCAAAATTAAAGCTTGGTTTTATTCCGACTTTGATTTTAGTTGAACTCCACAAAAGGAGCCAATGTGTCTAACGAAAACTGCTGCATTAGTGGGTCTAGTTGGTCTTACCACTTTGCAGAAAGAAGCAGTCACTGTTTGCGCTACATTACACAAGGAATGATCGAGAAGCTTTACAGAGTATTAGTAGATGCTGGTGACATGACTAGTTTGCAGAGATGGCTGCTTTACTTGTGGTTCGGAGGAACACTGGGCAAACAAGTGCCCAAACAAGTACCAAGAAGCCAGGACATGACTCCAAGTCTGAAAATGTCACTCTAAGCAACAATGATGGGGCATCTGGGTATGGTAATCTGTTTACCGTACTTTTAGTTTGTCAGTCCACCGAGTGGTGGGTTGACACTGGGGCTAATATTCATGTGTGTGCTGATGTGTCTTTGTTTTCTGGCAGCATATAAATACAAAATCCACAGGGATGCTCAACTTGATTTTAGTGGAACTGCCCAAAATGTTCAGATGGTTTGTGTCCTCCATAATAATACTTCATCATGCACAATACATCGAATGGTTCTCTAATCATTCGTCGTCACCTTGAGCCACCGGACTATCAGATGACAAACTAATGACAAACCCTGCCTGTTCCACAATCATAGGCATTACATATTTTGAATGGGAAAAGCTTGTCAAAGTTGAAATTTGTTTAATATATTGGAATTGCAAAACCTTGTCAATTTTTGCTTATTGTTGTTAGCCAGAAGACATGCATTTGATATTTTTGAGTGGGACGTCCTTTGCTGTGAGCAACGTCGATCATTTTTTCCTATTCCTGTCTTTAGTTCAGAAGTAAATATTTACTCTGCTGAGATGCATAGTCACATGAATAACTTATGTAAGATATTTTAAGAGTTTGTTCTGAATATTGTCTATGTAATGCCAGGCCTTGTGTTTGATTGCAAAGTTGAGCTTGGAATGTTGTGGCATCCGACATCACGATCTGTTCATCGTGCCTCCTGAGAATAATGCTTCGTATTGTTTTGCATGTCGATCTAATGCCAGTGATTTGCTTGTTAGGAAGATCATCCTCTTCTGTTGTTTCCGTGCTTAAGAAGTTCATCGTCTTATGTTTCATTCATAGCCTATATGACAAGTCGGGTAGGTTAGACGTGAAACCATATGATCTTCCGACCAACTCATCATCTTAGGCTGTGACTGGATAGTCGTTTTCCAACCAAAACCACTTGTTGACACTTGTAAATAAAAGTAGATGGTCTCGGGCAAAGCGCTTGGTTGGTCAATTTCGACTAGTAAAATATACATCGGTCTCTCAAATTACACTCGTAACCCGCTGGTTTTACTTACAGACCTCGGGCCCTCGGTTTCATTACGCCTGTATTTTACGCGTTGTTTCCGATTACGAGTAAATTACACTTGTATCTTAATACAGTTGTGAAATAAACCAGAGCTCCCAAGCGCAGCCTTACCATTTCATGATGTCTCAGTCTCTCGAAGGTGCACATAGGTGTCCGATGATCCTGTCTTCCTGAATAAGCAGCGGGCGTTGTATCAGACCATCAATAGGGCCCGCGAGACCCTCTCCGTCGACCTTCGAGTTGTTGCGCTTGCCGTGGCGCCGAGCATTGTTAACATGGTCAATGAACATGAGGATTTAGGAGATGACTTTATTTTGATTGGTTGATAGTACGGACCCACTAGGGCCATAGCCATACGTACGCAAGTGCCTCCTTATTATGTACAACTATATTTTTTTGCTTCCTCCTGGTTTCTTGACATCATGGTCCCACACCATTGTCAACCTATGTGGTCAATAAACGAGAGAATTGCACAAGGTGCGGCCGACAGCTGGGACCAAGCAGCTCGAGAAGTATTTGTGTTTTTGAGGCATAAGCACTGAGAGTTTTTCTTGGCGATGTTTTCGTTGTTGTTTAGAAGAGAGTAGGGTATTAACTGGGCGGCTGTGGCCCTTCTAGCCCAGGACAGATATCCAGCCCAGATATTAATTTTTTTCAAGATGGAAATGGCTAGCCCAGCTATACGTTTTTTTGAGGAAACCCAGGCAAGGTCAACTTGTTATTCTCCGCCCCGCTGGGCTGCAAATCTTTCCTAGGAGGGATGCATTAGCCTTAATAGGAAAATGGGCTTTAAAAATAATAAATGAAATGTAATTATAAAAACTAGGCAGTAACTATAAAAAAGGCACCAAGCATGGAATTAGTTTATAAAATATTTTTTATGGATTTTGAAAATCTTAATTTTTAATTGTTGCGCGCGCAATGTTTCGTTAGATTTTTACGTACTAAAAATTTATATTTAATCTAACTAGAAATTTCGGGATAAAAATATTTTAGATCCCATCAAAATGTGGGAAATTTTATTGAGTTCTGTCTTGAACGGATGGTTGAAATTATTAATCATTGTCCTAGCTAGAAAATGGGTTGTACTTTTAACAAACTGTAAATGGGTTGTAGTAAATTCCATTAGAATTCAAAAATGGGTTGTACATTCTTACAAATCGCAAATGGGCTATAAGTTCTCTCCCACACACTTGTGGGCCTACTAAGTTGACGCGTCCCCTAAAAAAAGAAGTTGACGCGTATGCAAGGCTTTATGAACTTATTATAGTCAACACACGGTTCTAGCAGCAGTGGCCGTTGGATGTCCATCCAACGGATTTCGTGCTTCTTCTTCAATCTCGGATATTCTAGCTTCACCCTCCCAAAAAATGATTCCTCCCCCTAACATCTGGGGCGCACCGTTTCGGAAGCTGACCTGTGGGCCCACTAAGTTGACGCGTACCAAGGGCTTTGTCAACTTAGTCAATATGAACGATTCTAGCTGCAGTGACCGTACGATGTCCATCCAACGGCCGGAGTGCTTCTTCAACCTCTGGTCTTCTTGCTCCAGCCGCCTAAAGCAGTGCTGGTCGTGCCGCATGCTCCTGCCTCCCGTGGCCGGCTGTGATGCCACGGAGGCCTCACCGCCCCCTACTACTCCCACCGCTGCCCAGGCCATCCCTCTACTCACCCACACCCCTCATTATTCCGAGGCGACGGTAGCCTCACAACACAGCCGAACCAGTGAACCGTCGTTCTCCTCTTCACGCGGGCTTCCACTGCCGCGTCTTCCCCGGCTCCATGTCGTCCCCTTCCTAGGCCTCGCCGTCGTCCACCGCCCTGGTGCTCTCGGCACAGCGTAGTCAACGTGGTCAAGGAATGGCTTCCATCGGACGTGGACTGTACGTGGAGAGGCTAATAGCTGGGTCCACGACGACAGCAAGGAAGTGCCTCCTTATTACGTGGAAAATAATTATTCCTCCACCTGACAGGAGGGACCCACCGGATGGGCCACCGTATTTCTCAAAAGAAACGTTTTCCCCTGACTGCTGGGACCCACCGGACGGGCCACCGTATTGCGCAAAATAAACATTGCCCCCGCTGTTAGCTCGGACCCACCGGAAGTGCCTCCTGATTACGCACAAAAAAATGAATACTCCCCCTGCTGGTTGGGACCCACCTTGGTGGGAGGGTGACTTGTGGGCCTACTAAGTTGACGGGGACGGAGTGCTTTGTCAACTTAGTCAATATGAACGTCTCTAGCTCCAGTGACTGTACGATGTCCATTCAATGGCCGTAGTGCTTCTTCAACCTCTGGTCTTGTTGATCCAGCCGCCCAAAGCAGCGCCGGTCGTGCCGCATGCTCCTGCCTCCTGTGGCCGGCTGTGCTGCCATGGAGGCCTCACTGCCCCCTACTACTCCCACCGTTGGCCAGGCCCTGCAGCGACGGTAGCCTCACACCGCCAGCCGAACCAGTGAACCCTCGTACTCCTCTCCGCGCGGGCTTCTACTGCCGCGTCTTCCCCGGCTCCGTGTTGTCCCCTTCCTAGGCCTCGCCGTCGTCCACCGCCCTGGTGCTCTCGGCGCGGCGTGGTCAACGTGGTCAAGGAACGGCTTCCATCGGACGTGGACTGTACATGGAGAGCCTGACAGCTGGGTCCACGGCCACAGCAAGGAAGTGCCTCCTTATTACGCGCAAAATAATTATTCCTCCACCTGACAGCAGGGACCCACCGGTTGTGCCACCGTATTTCACAAAAAAAATGTTTCCCCCTGACTGCTGGGACCCAACAGCTACATCTTCGCACACAAGGAAGCGCCTGACGTGTACGTACATACTGGTCGATGTAGAGGCACGCACGTGTCGTAGCATAGGCGCACACGTAGCATGTACACATACGTACAACGGCCAGGGTGCAAGAAAGTAAATACGGCCACATATGTACATACGAGCGGGGTCTCGAACACCTACTCGCGCGTACGTACGGCCAGGGCTTGTGTACATGGCTGGGTCGGAATGGAGAAACAGTGTCGTCGTCATGTTCATGGGGAGCCAACCAGCTGGGTCAGAACGGAGTGCGTCATCGTATTCATCGGGGGGGCTTAGACGGAACAGCAGATGGAAACGAGGCCTGGCGTACCGCAGAACAGAGGAAACGGCCTTGTGTTCGACTGGCCACGTTCGAAATGGGAACCTGTTCATCGGGAGAGGTCTGGCGTACCGCAAAATGGAGGAAACGGACCTCCTACGGTCGAAACGCGGGTCCTGTTGATCGGGAGGGGTGTGGCGTACCGCAACAGAGGAAACGGACTTGTGTTGGAGCGCTACGGTCGAAACGGGGGTCTTGTTCATCGGGAGGGGTGTGGCGTACTGCAAAACGGGACTCCACGAGATACTGTTCATCTCCACCGTCGACCCCGTCTAGCCTCCACGGGCTACTGTTCATCCACTGTCGACCTCCTCCAGCCTCCACCTGCGACTATTCATCCACGGGCTCCTGTTCATCCAGCCTCCACCGCGCTACTCCACCAGTTACTGTTCAACCAGCCCTCTCCACGGGCTCCTGTTCAACCACCCCTCCACGGACTACTGTTCATCCTGCCCTCCACGGGCTCCTGTTCAACCACCCCTCCACGGGCTACTGTTCATCATGCCCTCCACGGGGTCCTATTCATCCAGCCCCAACCGACTCGATCGATTGGGGTACTGCTCATCCAGAGGCAACACCACGGGGTCCTGTTCATCCACCCCCACCGGGAAC
>NC_041392.1:394938690-394948959 GCF_002162155.2 Triticum dicoccoides
CTTCAGTTAGCAGTAGTAGCGAAGGAATCGCTCGATCAGGTTCAGTTAACAGACATAGATCAATCACTCGGGTTCAGTAACGCGTATCCTGCAGTGCAATCGCTCGGGTTCAGTTAGAGCCCAACACCTCACTCGAGATCGGTTAGAGCCCAACGCCTCGCACACACGTGCGTACGTACGAGAGAAACGCGCATCCCTCGGCCCTCGACCCCCCACCGTAACCGGGGACTCCTCGATATTTTCCACGCCCTCGCTTCTACCATGGTTTTTCCGTCATGGACGGCCCAAAGAATGTCATGTAGCTGCGTCTCCGGCCCTCCTAGGATGAAAAGCCCATTTTCTATGATGATTTTTTGTCATAGAAGTAGGACCCCACCACATCTATGATGATATCGGGTTTTGTCACAATTATCGTCATAGAAGTTTCATAAGTATGACAGAAAAAAATCGTTCGGCCCAAAATGTCACAAATGTGTCTTTTTTTGTAGTGGCGCTCCGTGTCGAGTTGAGCCTCCGCAGCCCGGTTCACATCCATGACATCCGGTTCCGCCTGCAGGAGAGCCTCCATGGCAGCGGCATGCACGTGCTCCGCATCGAGTTGAGCCTCCGCCTCCCGGTCCTCCTTTAGTATCGCCAGGTTGAACCGCTAGTCCGCCTGCACCATGGGGGACCCGGATGTCGGCACGAAGTCGATGTCCATCGTCTGATACCCATCGAGGGCCTTCTGTGCCGCGACCTCCGCCATGAACATTGGATCGGCTTCCTCCTCCTTGTAGCTTGGCTCCGGAGAACTCGGGGATTGGCCCGCCGCAAAGAGAGCTTGGGAATGGAGGTCTGTGGCACCGATCGCCACCACGATTTTTGCGCAGCGCTCCGGCGTTAGCATCTTGTAGTACGTGATCTTGCGGCGCACCATGGCTTTCTGGCAAACTAGGGGACGCTTGATGCAGGCTAGGGGATCGAAAGGTGGGGGAATGGGCTGGAGATGAGGTGTGGTTTTGGAGCTGTGGCTGGCGTAGGCCGAGCAGCGAAGGCTCTGGTGTGAACAGTGGTTCCTGTGAAGCACCACCAATCGGTTTTGACTGTACATCGCTCTTGTCGTGTTCGCATTGCACCCCCCGCACGCTGGACCCTCCATGTCGTTCACCGAATGGAACACACTTCGTCTTGCGTTTTCGCTCGCTTGTGGGACCGCAGTTGAGAGCAAACTGACATCCTTCCCCCTCCCCGCCTGCGTCATTTATACTACCACTCCCTCCATTTTATGTGGAGTAAATAAAAATAGAGGGAGTATACTACGGATGAGGATCCCTTGACGTGGCCAAACCCATTGAGTAATTGACACGCGAGGCCTAGCAAGCATGGGCTCTGCCAGTAAGTGACCGAAAGGGAGGGTAAGACAGGGATACCTACGTTAGAGGATCCACTTCCACTACTACTCCCTCCTTCCATCTACAGTGCCTAATGCGTTTTTTGAGGCTAACTTTGACCAAATGTTAGAGTAATAATATATGACATGCAACTTACACAAAGCATACAGTCAAATTCGCATGTGGAAGGAGCTTCCAATGATATAATTTTCACATTATACATCTCATATACTATTAATCTTGTCAATAGTCAAAGGCGGTTTTGAAAAACGCATTAGAGCATGGTTAATAATATAGCCAGCCGATGGCTATAAGGAACTGCCATGTCATCTATATGCACTCATACAATAGTGTGGGCTATAAGGTTGGCTATTTCCCACAAAAAAATATAAGGTTGGCTATTGTATTAGTATTTTTTCCCATCTCCTCTCTATCTCTTTCTTCATATTTATTGTATTTACCTAGGAATGCGTATATAGCTAGGCTCTTGCATGAGAGCTCACTCCCCTTACTTTTTCACATCTCTCTCCTTCACATAGGAAAAAGTGCCATGTAAGTTGGCTCTTAGAATGGCTATTAGGTTGGCTCTAAGCATTTAATATTTGCATGAGCAAGGTATATGATTGGAAGAGAGTTTCATGCATACTACTTTTTCTTGACTATAGAATATAAGAGCCCGCTTCACTCTCTCTACTCTCTTCTCACTCCTCCAAGTAGGATTTTAATGACATGACAAGTCTTATAGCCTGCTGACTAGTCCTTATTAGACTTGGTCTTAGTCCCTATAGAAATGGAAGGAGGGAGTACTATGAGCACTGCATACTCTACTACAGATGTTGTCAGTACTCCACTAGTACTATTGGAAAGGGAGCTTAAAAAAGTTACTATTGGACTGGCTATACGTGGAGAAATCCTAGTAGGAAGAGCATGTGCGAGAACAAGCACATTCACGTGGTTGAAAACAAATTGGAAACCATCTCTGTTTGAATACAAATCTATGAGTGCGTATGAATCTAACAATATTGATTGGGAGTTGTTGAATGTTGATACTTTTTCTGTAAGTTTGATCAAAGTAGAGATACTTTGACTACACATAAAACTTATATGTAAACTAAAAAGGACTAGAGGGAGTATATTGTATGTTCAAAAGAGAAATGAACATTCAATACCCTTTATACATGATTTGCGGATACTATGATCACCGGTTCAAAATTCTGAATCCGCCTTAGGTATCACACATGCACCCACTCGTTTTCTCTCGATTTCATCTCGGGGTCCGGAGATTGGTTGAAAGAGGACTAGGGTGAGTACAATACGTTCGTTTCGCTTATGAATGTACAATATACTCACTCTGATCCCCACAGACACCCCCCCTCCGCGGGTCATTTCTATCATAGAAACAGACCAAATCTTTATATCCTTGCACGACACGCAATTGATCTCTCAACATCAATCGATCTCGTCAAGATGTGTTGGGGCATGAACCGAATGGGATGTCAATACTAAGACGGGAAGCAACACGTAGTGGAGGCAAAGTGAAACTTTAAATGAATCATTTTTTTGTATGCATGTCGGACAAATTACAACATTGGAAATACAAGCATGGTGTCGGTGTCAAAACCGGCGAATCTCGGGTAGGGGGTCCCAAACTGTGCGTCTAGGTCGGATGGTAACAGGAGGCAGGGAACATGATGTTTTACCCAGGTTCGGGCCCTCTTGATGGAGGTAAAACCCTACGTCCTGCTTGATTAATATTGATGATATGGGTAGTACAAGAGTAGATCTACCACGAGATCAAGGAGGCTAAACCCTAGAAGCTAGCCTATGGTATGATTGTTGTATATGGAGTTGTATACTATATCGACTAGCCTGGCCCTAGTTTATATAATGCACCAGAGGCCTAGGATAACAAGAGTCCTAGCCAAATACGCTGGTGGGGAGGAGTCCTTCTCTTGATCGCCAAGTCTTGTGGAATCTTCCTTGTATGCGGTAGCTGTCCGAACTGGCCCATGAGTATACGGCCATGGGGGTCCTCGGCCCAATCTGACAGATCGGGAGATGATGTGGTGAGTACCCCCTAGTCCAGGACACCGTCAGTAGCCCCCTGAACCGGTCTTCAAGTTAGGGACGCTCCTCGATTCTTCCGAACTGTTCTTCATCTTCGGCCGTCGGTCTTGAAAACTAGTTCAACAAATCTTCTCATCTTCGATCTTGAGGATCGCCGAAATGCATTCGACGAGTTTATACGCCGGGTATCCGAGGAGCCCCTTTAAGTTTCCAGCCTTTATCAATGCCTTATTGTTTTTATGCCACACCTCGGGTTTGAAGTTGTTCCCGGGAGGCAGTGTCCTCTTGCGTTCGAGCTCTAACGCCGGACTGTATTCGAGGTATCTTTTGCAGCCGAGCACCAATGCCGGACCGCTTCCCAGCTCTAACACCGGAATGTATCCGAGCTCTAACGCCGGACTATGTATCCGAGCTTCAACGCCGGACTGTATCCGAGCTCCAACGCCGGACTATATCCGAGGTGTCATATCACCTTGGTTCAAAAAAGTTTGAAGGAGTTTAGCCGAGCTTAATGCCAGAAATGTCCTCTATGGAGCCAGCCACTAGCGCCCGAGCTTTATGCCGGACTGCTTCCGAGGTGGTGCACCACCCCGAATGTGGGTCGATTTTTGTGAATATTTTTTATTGGTGCAATTTATTCTCTGCCGAGATATATAGCCAGTAGCCCTCAAGGTGTGTATCGGTCTAAAACCCGAGATGCACCTAAAGGATGACGTAAGACCGCTGATCCCAGTAGCCGCTGAGACTCAGGTTGATTTGCAAAATCGTCCTGAGGATCAAGTCCTAGCTCGGCAGAATACTTTGGGACACAAAAAGCGGCGTGCTTAGTCCTCGAGACTCGGGTTGGGTGCGGCCGGCCAACCTGAGGATCAAAATCTCCTCGGCAACTGTATGGCACTTAAAATTTTCTGCATTGAACATGCAATGCAGTAGCCCTCGAGACACTGGTCGGGTGGCAACACCAGATCAGGGGATCGATGTGCCCCTTTAATATTTGTAAATAATAAGGCCAAAGCCCAGTAGCCCCGGAGCCTTAATGCGGGCACGGGTGGCCGAATTAAGGATTGATATCCATAGTAAAATCACAAATTATGTGTAATGACTCTATGTATCCAAGTACTTTACGTCATTAATGCTTGGATCCGCATTGTACAAAACTTTGTTGACAGACCATCGGCTTCCACCTCCTCGGCTAGTAGCCGAGGAGTGTTTGTCGTACTTTATAAAGCCTTTATGAGGGCAAAGATTTACGACAAACAAGGCAATCTGGCCATACGGTTTTATAAACAAAGGTACGCAGAGAGTTATATTACTGTTTAACAGAAGAAATGTCTTCCAAAGAAAATAGCCCCGCTATCGGTTCCTTTCTTTGGGTTGTCATGCTAAGCATGATCATTAAACCTCAGCTCTAATGTAAGAGAAAAATATTGAGGATTTAGTTTGGGAGGCCAGTTAATAGCCCCCGGTAGTGTTCGACGACAGTCGGGGTCAAGCCGTAAATACTTCGGCCAATGTTATGAACGGCCCATCATTTAACATAGTCATCGGATCGCTGACCAGTTTACGCTTATTGTGAAAGTCAGTTTTCGGCTTTGTCCACTGAGGTGCTTAACCATGTGAGCTGGAAGCACAATCGCAGTGGTTCTCCCTTTGCACGCCTAGCCGAACAAAACGGAACGTAGGAAGCAAGTGCAGGAGTCGGGCAACCCAACTATTGATCGAAGACACAATTCGAAACCGATGCATATATAGCAATATCTGAGAATGTTTTTGCCGAATCCGTAAAGGTGTCCAGCGTTGCACTGCGAGACTAATGCTGGAAAAGCACAAATAGTTTAAAAGTGCCATAGGCTCGAAAAGCCAAAAAACGTCAGTAAAAACTTGACGTCCGAACAAGATCAAGTGTTCGGTGCCAATCCAAAAATTGGTTTTAGAAGAAAAAAAAGTGCTTCTGTCGTGCTTTAACATGATACATCCTATCTCAAGACTTCGAGCGGGTCAGCTTACGGCTTCAACCTCCTATCCCGAGGGCGGAGTACTTCTCATCAGGCCAGTTTAGCAAACTAAACTCTAGCGGCTTTGAGAGAGAAATTAGGCTCCCCGGCTAGTGACCGCACACTCGTGTCGAAAAAAGGAGTGATAAATAATAATAAAACTTTGCAATGACTAAGAAGAAGAACACTTATTATAAAACGACTCAAATAAACTTAAGAGCCCCCAAGTGACTTGGGTAGAAGAATGATTGCATGTACCAAAGTACTTATATCATATCTATGTTCAACCGAACTTTAAACGCGTCTTAACCGACTGTCAGCTTCTCCCTCTTCGGTCAAGGACCGAAAAGTGTTATGTACTCCATCGGGCGAGAATATCGACGGTGTTTCCAATAACCAGGCAATCAGGCCATAAGGCTGTAACAGACAAAGCGCGCTCAGTGAACTTATGCTATATTACCGTGAAGTGTAAGAAGCATCTTCGAAGAAAATAGTACCCCCAACGATACCTTTCTTCGATGCTCATTGTTATTATGAGACTTGTGCAATAGATTTTTTGTACTCATGAGTTCCGTTGTGTGCTGACCATCATTAAAAACTATAAGAGCGCTAGCTTACGGCTTCACCCAGTCTGAGGTCCGGCTCCCGATCGTGAAAATCGCAGAGGTGCTCCCTTTACTCCCTAGCCGAACAATCGGGAATGTAGGGGTAAACACAAGAGCGAGGCAACCCATCTTGCAAATCGCTTAACTCAATATGGTGCATATTGTGGCATAATACACGAACAAGGAACGAAGCCGTACAAGTATAATCATATGCAAGAGGAAAAAGCTTCATAAAGGAAGCCCCCAAGTGAATTGGGTCCTTGAATTTGTGTGTCACAAACAAAGTTTGGACAAGGAAAATTTTTTACAAGCAACTTTTTTCCAAAAAAGTATAATGCTTGGTCGAACCGAACACAAGTTAGAAATTAAAGCTTTGAGCATGAAAGCGACTTAGCTGGCTAATGTGTTCGGTATTGATAACGCGGTCGGAGCTTGATGCGGGGCAAGGTTCCATCCCCCAAGCCGGTCCCGAGGTGGCGGAGCGGAGAGCTCGACACGATGAAGTGGTGACATAGCACGGTCAATGCAGACCGGCAGAGTGACGCCGAAGTCCCCGGATCATTTTCCTGTGCACAAAAAATAGTGCAAACCGGAGATAATAGTAATAATGATAATTAAATTAAAAAAACATTGCATAATAAATAATTTATGCAAAGTGAGTAATAAAAGAGATATGGCCTGGCGCCGAAGTCATTGTCGATGCAGGGTGTCGGCGTGATGCGGTAAAGGCATGGCAAAGCCTGAATTCGCAGGTCGGTCCGAGCTCCGGATGCGGCGTTCGCCGGACTATGTACGGAAACTGACCGAACCACCATGCGACTGTTGTTAATGCGGCCACCATTTGATAGACCTGTGTACATATGATAGACAAACCAGAGTAATAATTCCTTGGAAAAAATGAACCCAAACAAGCAAAAAATATTAGGGATTGATAGCATCTGGTTTATTTGTTGTAGCAATCCGAAGGAAGGTGATTCCCAAAATTGGGACTCGCTCCGCACACTCATTGCCTGATGGGCGATAAAACGACGGCATGGCAATGCTGGTAAAGGTTGGCTCGCCGAGGCAAAGCCCTCGGCCCAGCTAATGTGACGGAGCTGGTCGGCTAGTGACGCCGAAGTGTCCGGAGTAGGTTGATGAAGAGATGGCGAAGCCCCCGGTCCAGCCGAGATGTCGAAGCCTCGATGTCAGCCGCTGAGTCGAAGTAGGTCGGCGTGATGGACACCAGCTTGAAGAAGCAATAGTGCGGCCCCGTCTATGCAGGTCGTGACGTGGTCGATGCCGGCTTGATGGAGCGACCGTGCGGCGATGCCGGTGTGCCCGCTTCGTGTAATACATGGGGCGGCGATGTTGGTGATGATTTTATTCTTTGCGATGCCGAACTGTTGTTCACCTTGCCGAGGTGATGATCTGAAGAAGTTGAGCTCGGCACAATAAAGTGACGACGTGTCTAGCGCAGGTCGGCAGCCGTGGAGCAATATTGCCGGACTGGTTTGACACCAGCATGATATTGAAGATCATGTTCAAAAGATTTTAAAGTTAGTGGGATGTGTTCGGGAACAAAACACAATACCCCATACAAAACTTCCTTCAAAAGGGATGTCCGAAATCTTGTTCATCAAGAAGACGAACTCGGGTCGGATTCGTTTTCGCGCAGAAAACAGATCCAAAAAGTGATGCACTAATCGGAAGGTTCCTGGAGTTTGGACGGTCGGATCGAGCTGAAATTTTGAGAGGTGGTACATATAGGAATTCCGCAGCCGAGCAACGGTTGGATCTTTCAAAGGACGTCCGAGCTAGAAGCTGGACACCACGCCCTAAACTCGTCCAGATTCCCGTCCAGATTTGACAGGGCTCCGGTATATCATAGATTGCCGGAGATTCCTCCATCGGAACTCGACGAAATTTTCCAGGGTTTTGTTGACTCGATTCCACACAATTCCACCGAAGCGATCCTTAAAGTGATGCTCGAGGAGGCGGTGGCGGCGGATACGCGTTCGCTGTCCGGAAAAACAGCACGGTCGCCCGAGGGCAATGTTGACGTTGAGCCCCCGAGCTCCATGGACGATTCCTCCATGATCTTGATAGATATCGGAGTTGGTGTTGATGAAGGCCCTCGTCCGAACGTGGTGATCCAAACACGGGGCGCAGTTCTTGGTCGAACCAAGGTGACCAGTCGAGCTGGTGACGAAGATGCCGAAGTCGCAGTTGATCTGCAGGCGAGCCATCGATCCTTTTGTCGATCACACAGCGGAACTCTCAATGAAAGCACCAATGTCGGTGTCAAAACCGGTGGTTCTCGGGTAGGGGGTCCCGAACTGTGCGTCTAGGCCGGATGGTAATAGGAGACAGGGAACACGATGTTTTACCCAGGTTCGGGCCCTCTTGATGGAGGTAAAACCCTACGTCCTGCTTGATTAATATTTATGATATGGGTAGTACAAGAGTAGATCTACCACGAGATCAAGGAGGCTAAACCCTAGAAGCTAGCCTATGGTATGATTGTTGTATATGGAGTTGTATATTCTATCGACTAGCCTGGCCCTGGTTTATATAATGCACCAGAGGCCTAGGATAACAAGAGTCCTAGCCGAATACGCCGGTGGGGAGGAGTCGTTCTCTTGATCGCCAAGTCTTGTGGAATCTTCCTTGTATGCGGTAGCTGTTTGAACTGGCGCATGAGTATATGGCCATGGGGGTCCTCGGCCCAATCTGACAGATCGGGAGATGACGTGGTGAGTACCCCCTAGTCCAGGACACTGTCACATGGTCTAGGCCCACATGCGAATGATACTCGGTGGAATGTTCAAATGACGCATGCGAGGGGATGGACTCGACCTAAGGGCGGCATGATCGATGGAGAATATGGGTGGAGAGGACTGAGAAATAAGCAATGCCACATGATTATACTTGAATGGCTCAAAAAACAATAAGTTGTCTCGTTTTCCTTCCGTCTTGGTCACGGAGTAAAATACTCCTTCTATTTTTATTTACTCTGCATATTAGGTTTGATTGAAGTCAAACTTCATAAAATTTGGCCAAGTTTATAGAAAACTAGCAAGATGCCCGTGCCTTGCATGGGACATCAAGGTCTTGTAGGAGAAAAGGATGAACGAGGGAAGGCCTTATCTGCAAATGTGGAGAGGAGTGCGGGTAAATTGTCATAGTTTCCTTCCTATCCATTAGATATAGATCGGACGACCTATATTGCAGGATGGCACACACACACCATCATCACCAACTCTGCTTTTTATGTACCCTAGCAAGATCCATGTGCGTTGCACGGAACATCAAGATGCATTTGTATGAGTAATTGTCTTGTGGGAGAAAAGGATGAATGAGGGAAGGCCTTATTTGCAAATGTGGAGAGGGGTGTGAGTATCTTTTTGCAAAATTACCATAGTTTCCTTCATATCTGTCAGATGTAAATGGGTTTAGGGTTCGTGAGGGGACACACGGTGATCCTCTCACTCCCACAGTATGCTCTCGCAGACTGCCGTCCTCGAGCCGCGCCGCCACCAGTGGCGACTTTCTTGTGGAGGCGCATGGCGGTCAGTGCCTGTAACACCCCGAATGTAACTTTCCCAATTTGTACTCCAACTCTTGCTGTTTCCGGTGTTAAGTTATAATTATTTCTCGGGTTCGGGTCTTTGCCTCCGTGTGTTATTTTCGTTGTCATGCATCTCATATCATGTCTTCATGTGCATTGCATTTGCATACGTGTTTGTCTCATGCATTCGAGCATTTTCCCCGTTGTCCATTTTGCATTCCGGCGCTTCGTTCTCCTCCGGTGGCCACTTCTAGCTTTCTTTCACGTGTGGGGATTAAACATTTCCGGATTGGACCGAGACTTGCCAAGCGGCCTTGGTTTACTACCGATAGACCGCCTGTCAAGTTTCGTACCATTTGGACTTCGTTTGATACTCCAACGGTTAACCGAGGGACCGAAAAGGCCTCGTGTGTGTTGCAGCCCAACACCCCTCCAATTTGGCCCCAAACCCACCAAACTCTGCTCCATGTCCTAGAGCATTCGATCACGATCGCGTGGCCGAAAACCGCACCTCATTTGGACTCTCCTAGCTCCACTTATGTCTATAAATAGACCCCTCCATTTTCGGATCTCTCCCTCTCCCCGAAACCCTAAAAAAATCCCTCTCCGCCACCGTCGGACGTGTCCGGACGAGCCGGACAACGTCCGGATTCCGCCGCCGCCACCCAGCGCCCGCCACATAG
>NC_041392.1:394949513-394958828 GCF_002162155.2 Triticum dicoccoides
CGGGCGAGCCCGCCACGGCCACCGCCGCACTCGCCTGCGCCGCCTCCTCCTCCGGCCGCGCCGCCCACTCCGCCGGCCGGCCGCGCCCCTCACCACCCCGGCCTTCTCCTCCTCCTCCGGCCGGCGTGCCGCGTCAAGTCCGGCAAGGCTCCGGCGAGCTCGGATCTCGCCTCGGTTCGCGTGCCCGCCGGTCAAACCCTAGATCTGGGGTAGTTTTTTTCACTAAGTCCTAGGATTTTCAGTCCATGTTACCCTGTTCGAGGCCTCGTAACTTTTCATCCGTAGCACCATTTTGGGAATACAATATATCAAAATGTTCGTCTCGACGAGTAAATTATTTCATTCCATTGCATCATTTTCATTTGAGTTCATCTTGATGCCCGAAATGCTGCTAGAAGGAGGCTTCGTGAGTTAATTGTCAGATCTGCTACTTCATTTTAGACTTTTGTCTTTTTTGCCATGATTATTTTGTGCATGCTACGCCTGTGAGTCCTTCATATGTTTTGTTAAGAATTTTGTCTTCTTTCCAGAGGTGCAACCCATGCATTTTTAGGATGTGTGTGGTGACTTGTGCAAGCTTGCAAAGTGAGGCACCCGGTAAATCTGTTTTCAGGGACTTTGTAGTTTTCACTAAGTCTGGGATTATTTAGTTCATGGTGCCATATGTTCAGCTTGTTTCCTAGTGATCCGTGCCTCTTTTGAGGATGATAAGTAAGGGAGTTTTGTTAATCATCTTATGCTCTATCCATCCAAGTCTTTGTTTGCAATTATGGAGCACCCTAACTTGAGTCAATCGAGTTCCACTTTTGCTTCGTGGTGAATCTGGGCAGATCGTCAACTTGTTTGCGATTTTGCCGGCGTTGTTGTAGTTGATCCGTGCATGCTATGCCATTGTTCTTGCCATGCCTAGCTAGAATTTTATGCCTTCTTAATGGATGTATGCTTACCTTGCCATGACTTGCACCGTAGTGAGTGCATCGAGCTCGTTTACATGCCTTCGTGAGTTATATTTCAGCATGTCTCAGTTTTCACCAAGTCTGAAAACTGATTGTGTTTGAGCTATATTCGTGTGCTTGTTAGTATATTTTGTGATCCCTTTTGGCCCCAGGTCACTTTGGGACTTTTGTTAAGCTTGTTGAGTAGCTCCATTCCATGCTCTTCTTTGTCTTGATCAGGTCATGTATCATGTTGTTTTGCTGCTCCGAAGAGGGCTTCGTGATCTGAAATTTCAGACAAGTGTTAATTTCACTAAGTCTGGAATCTGTTTTGCATTTGCGTTTTTGCCATGCTTGTTTGAACCTCATAATGGATGAATTGGCCGTGGCTCAGTGCTAGTATTTTGTTAATAATCTTGTGTGCATCCCTGCCATGTATTTTGTTGTCATGTTTGGTGGATGTAGCATGTTCATTTCATTGCATTTAGATGCCTACTTGCTGTAAATCGCAGATCGGTGTCATTCTTAAAACGCTTGCCAATTCCAAACCGTAACTCCGATTCCGGCGTTCTTTATACCGTTTTCAAGCGATTTGATCTCATCTTTCCAGTGGCACCCTTGGAATTCCAAGTTGAGGCTAGGTTCATGCTTTTCCTGTCATATCTTGCATTTTGCATCCCGCATCGCATCCCGCATAGCATATCATCATTTCATCATATTGCTTGAGTTTGCACGTGGTTGATTGTATCCTTGTTGCTTGTTTGTCTTGTTTGGGTAGAGCCGGGAGACGAGTTCGCTAACGAGGAGCCCGTTGAGTTCGCTTTTGAGGATCCAGTCAACTCTGACAGCTTTGTAGGCAAGATGATCATACCCTCGAAATCACTACTATCTTTGCTATGCTAGTTTGCTCGCTCTTGCTATGCCAATGCTATGATGCCTACCTTTTGCTTGTCAGCCTCCCAATTGCCATGTCAAACCTCTAACCCACCTTGTCCTAGCAAACCGTTGATTGGCTATGTTACCGCTTTGCTCAGCCCCTCTTATAGCGTTGCTAGTTGCAGGTGAAGATTGGAGGCCGTTCCTTGTTGGAACATTTACTTACTTGTTGGGATATCATTATATTGCTATGTTATCTTAATGCATCTATATACTTGGTGCTCCTCTGACTGTTGGTCCACCTGTCAGCTACCAGTGGCCACCAGGGGCAACTCTGGGCTGGCCTACCCGTACCTAAGACAATTTGAGTGTGCCCTGAGAAAGAGATATGTTCAGCTCCTATCGGGATTTGTCGGCACATTCGGGCGGTGTTGCTGGTCTTGTTTTAACCTGTTGAATTGTCTTGTTGTACCGGGTTACCGAGTCTGATCGGTGTGTCTCGGGTGGAGGTCTATTCCTTTGTTGACCGTGAGAGCTTGTCATGGGCTAAGTTGGGACTCCCCTGCAGGGATTGAACTTTCGAAAGTTGTGCCCGCGGTTATGGGCAGATGGGAATTTGTTAATGTCCGGTTGTAGATAACTTGAACCTTAATTAATTAAAATGAATCAACTGAGTGTGTTACCGTGATGGCCTCTTCTCGGTGGAGTCCGGGAAGTGGACACGGTGTTGGAGTAATGTTTGCGCAGGTTGTTCCCTAGCTTCTCGCCCGTGCTTTGCCTCCTCTTCTCGCTCTCTTTTGCGTATAAGTTAGCCACCATACTTGCTAGTCGCTTGCTGCAGCTCCATATACATTTGCCTTACCCTTCCTATAAGCTTAAATAGTCTTGATCGCGAGGGTGCGAGATTACTGAGTCCCTGTGGCTCACATATACTATAACTCCAGATGCAGGTCCAGGTGATTCCGCTCCGGGTGACGAGTACGAGCTCAAGTGGGAGTTCGACGAGGAATCTTAGCGTTACTATGTCTCTTTTCCTGACGATCAGTAGTGGTGCCCAGTTGGGGGTGATTGGGACCGTGTCGCATGTTGGGTTCTCTTCTATTTTGGCACCGTAGTCGGGCCATGAGTGTTTTGGATGATGTAATGTTATTTATGTTCTTCATTGACGTGGCGAGTGTAAGCCAACTATGTTCTCCCCTTATTATTCATATCACATGGGATGTTGTCAAGATTGCCTAACTTGCGACATATGCCTTCAATGCGATTATGTCTCTAAGTCGTGCATCTACACGTGGGAGCTATAGTCGCATCGAGGGTGTTACAAGTTGGTAATCAGAGCCTTCCCCGACCTTAGGAGCCCCATTGCTTGATCATTTTTAGTGGCCGAGTTGTGTCTAGAAAAATGTTTTGAGTCATTTAGGAATTATATATCGGAGAGATTAGGAATTCTTTTTATTTCCCAGTCTCCTCATCGCTCTGGTAAGGCATCCTGACGTAGAGTTTTGACTCTTCTCTTCTCAAATTTCACTAAAAAAAATTTCTTGGATCACGCGAGTATCTTGGAATCGTTCCGATGACTTATGCTGAGAACATTGTCTTGGTGCCTCCTGTCAGGGGTTTAGTGGAAGTGTCCCGGGGAGTTGAGCTCTGAGGTGTTGTCATCATAATTTTATCGTTGCAATTCTGGAATACTTGAGATATGTTCGCCGACATCAAAAATCTCTTTTATGCAGTTCGTTGGTGAGATAACCTCGACGCCACCCAGTACTGGGGCAGGAGTTCGGGAGTATCGCCATAACTTGTATAACGGATGCTTTTCGAAGGTTGAGGTAGATGGTTTCCGAAGTTTTCTTGGTTATGTGTTGAAGGATGGATACAGCTGGATGTAGGATTTGCTAGTCTGGGTGAGATGTTATGCTTCCCCTGTATCCCCAACACCTGATTGCATAACCGGAAAGGTTCGGGAGTTTCATAGGTGGGAATTCTAGTAGCTCTAGTTCTTCTTCCACGAATATTGGTTTGAGATTGGGATTTCTTACCGATTATTCGTTCTTGATCCGTACCTTGTTGATTTATTTCTCTACCTTCATTCTACGTGGCTTCTCAATTTATGGTTATGTGACCATTTGAAGAGGAATGCATTCGTTCATTTTGTTCGGATGTGAAGACTATATGTTGCAATTTTCATTCCATTGGATTCAACTTCAATATTTATCTGTCAAATGTGCTAATGGTGGTCAACCTCTTCAGGATGGCTCCTCCAACGCGCACGACTCCGAATCCTGATCCGCCACCACCTCCACCTCCTCCAGAGGCATGGCAAGCTGTGATGACTGCAACCAATGCAAACACTCAGCTGATCATGCAAATTCTTCAAGAGCGCTAACAAGGCAGTCAAGGGAATCAAGGCAGCAATCAGAGTCACTTTGCTACACTCAACCAGTTCCTTGCTAACGGGCCAAAGACTTTCAGCAATTGTGTTGAGGCAACCGATGCTGACGATTGGCTTGTGGATTTGTGTAAGCATTTCGAGTGCAGTAATGTCAGGCCTGAGGACTTTGACAAGTTCGCTTCCTTCCAACTCAAAGATCAAGCTGCAGAATGGTTCCAGCAGTACAGGGACTCCAAAGGTGGATGTGTTATCACTTGGGATGATTTCCGTCGAGATTTCCGAGCTCGTCATATTCCGCAGAGCATGGTTGAAAGCAAGCGCGAGGAATTCCGCAATCTGAAGCAAGGCTCTTTGTATGTCTATGACTACAACAAGTTGTTCCAGAAGCTTGCCCGCTTTGCCAAGCAGGACGTGCCTGATGAGAAGAGCATGATATATCAGTTCAGGGGTGGTCTCAGAGAAGATATTCAGCTCGCTCTTGTCCTCTTTGAGCCATTGAGATACGATGAGTTCTACAACATGGCACTGAAGCAAGAGGTTGCTCAGTTGAGGTGTGATGCTTCCAGGAAGCGAGTCAGAGATGTTACACCTTCTTCCTCTACTCAAGTGGCCAAGCAGCAGAAGTTTTGGCTTCCTCCTCCTCCGTTCCGTCAGCTGTTTCAGCAGAAGAGCAAAGGTGGCAGTGGTTCTTCCCACCCACCCAACCCTGGCTTTCAGAACAAGACTTCGTCTCAAGCTCTAAGATCGAGTGCTCCGTACCACCGTCCGCTTTCAGAGGTCACGTGCAACAAGTGCCAACAGAAGGGTCACTATGCCAACAAGTGTTTCAACCAGAGGCGTCTTCCTCCTCCTCCTGTCAGATCGGCAAGTACAGCTGTGGTCAAGCATAACCCCAAGCATGCCAAGGTCAATTTGATGAATGCAGCTCAGGCACAGGACTCGTCAGATGTGATCATGGGTAACCTTCTTGTTAATGATATTCCTACAAAAGTTCTTTTTGACACGGGTGCATCGCATTGTTTCATCTCGAGACCGTTTTCATCTAAGCATGGTTTGCCTTTGCAAGTTTTGCCTAGTCCTTTAGCAGTTGTCTCTCCCGGTAAGCGCATGCAGGATAACTCCATTGCTCCGGATGTTTCTATCACTTTGGGTGACTACAAGTTTCTATCTTCTCCAACGGTTCTCGGTGACTCGGATATTGATCTTATTCTCGGCATGGATTGGCTTTCTAAGCACAAGGCTCAGCTTGATTGTGCAGCCAGGCAGATTCAATTGACTCATTCGTTTGAGGATGTAATTGTCTTTGCCGCTCGGGATAATACCATTCGTCTGTTTTCTCTCAATGAGAAGGGTGAATTGGATGCCATCTCTCAAATTCCAGTCGTTTGCGAATATCAAGACGTCTTTCCAGAAGAGCTCCCAGGAATGCCTCCACACCGGCCAGTTGAATTCGTTATTGATCTTGAGCCTGGTACGGAACCTGTGTGCAAACGTCCTTACAAGCTCGGACCTGAAGAGTTGAAGGAGCTGAAGAAGCAACTTGATGAGCAAGAAAGAATGGGTCTCATCCGGCCTAGTTCTTCTCCGTGGGGTTGTGGTGTTCTTTTTGTGAAGAAGAAGGATGGAACGGACCGACTTTGTGTTGATTACCGTCCAGTGAACAAGAAGACCATCAAGAACAAATACCCACTTCCCAACATCAATGAGCTGTTCGAACAACTCAAAGGTGCTCAAGTATTCTCCAAGCTTGATCTCCGTATGGGTTATCACCAGATTCGCATTCGTGAAGAAGATATTCCCAAGACAGCATTCAGAACAAGCTTTGGTTCATATGAATACACTGTCATGTCTTTTGGCCTTGCCAACGCTCCTCCGACGTTCTCTCGCATGATGAACTTCATCTTTAATGCCTACACCAATGAATTCGTTTTGGTCTATCTCGACGACATTCTGGTTTTCTCCAAGAACAAGGAAGATCATGCCAAGCACTTGCGTTTGGTTCTTGATAAGCTCAGGGAACATCAGTTTTACGCCAAGTTCTCCAAGTGTGAATTTTGGCTCGATGAGGTTCTTTATCTTGGCCATATCATCTCTGCCAAGGGCATTGCCGTGAATCCTGAGAAGGTGTCCGCAATTGTGAATTGGGAACCTCCTCAGAACGTGAAACAACTCCGCAGTTTTCTCGGTCTCGCAAGCTATTGCCGAAGATTCGTTGAAAACTTTTCTAAGATCGCGAAGCCTCTCTCAAATCTTCTTCAGAAGCACGTCAAGTATGTTTGGTCTCCGGAGTGTGATATTGCTTTCAACACTTTGAAAGAGAAGTTGATCACTGCTCTAGTTTTGACTCCACCTGATGAATCCAAGCCGTACGAGGTCTTTTGTGATGCCTCCCTCCAAGGTCTTGGCGCAGTTTTGATGCAAGAGAAGAAAGTTGTTGCTTATACATCTCGCCAGTTGAAGCCTAATGAGAAGAACTACCCCACTCATGATCTCGAGTTGGCGGCAGTTGTGCATGCTCTGTTGACTTGGAGACATCTTCTATTGGGAAGAAAAGTGGATATTTTCACTGATCACAAGAGTCTCAAGTACATCTTCACTCAGCCTAATCTCAACCTCAGGCAAACTCGATGGGTCGAAATGATTCAAGAGTATAATCCGAGTATTGAGTATACTCCAGGCAAGGCTAATGTGATTGCTGACGCTTTGAGCAGGAAGGCCTACTGCAACAGTCTGATTCTCAAGCCTTATCAACCCGAGCTTTGTGAAGCTTTTCGCAAACTTAATCTGCAAGTTGTTCCTCAAGGTTTCCTTGCCAACCTTCAAGTCTCTCCTACCTTAGAAGACCAGATTCGCCAAGCCCAGCTTCTTGATGCTATGGTGAAAAAGGTGAAGATTGGGATTGCCAAGAGTCAGTCCAAGTACAAGTGCTACCGCCTTGATGACAAGGACACTCTCTTCTTCGAGGATCGTATTGTTGTGCCCAAAGGTGAATTTCGTAAAGTGATCATGAACGAGGCTCACAATTCTCTCCTCTCCATCCACCCTGGGAGTACGAAGATGTATCAGGACCTTAAGCAAGCTTATTGGTGGACTCGAATGAAGCGCGAGATCGCTCAGTTCATGAACGAATGTGATATCTGCAGAAGAGTGAAGGCAGAACACCAAAGGCCAGCAGGTCTCCTCCAACCTCTTGCCATTCCAGAATGGAAGTTTGACCACATTGAAATGGACTTCGTGACTGGGTTTCCAAAGTCCAAGCGTGGCAATGATGCTATATTTATTGTCATCGACAAACTCACCAAAGTGGCTCACTTTCTGCCTATCAAAGAGTTGATCACCGCGGCTCAATTGGCGGAACTCTATACCTCTCGCATTGTCTCTCTGCACGGTATTCCTCAAGTGATATCTTCAGACCGTGGCAGCATCTTTACCTCCAAGTTTTGGGATTCTTTTTCAGAAGGCCATGGGCACGAACATCCGCTTCAACACTGCTTTCCATCCTCAAACAAGCGGTCAAGTCGAGCGTGTCAACCAGATTCTTGAAGATATGCTCAGGGCTTGTGTGATCTCCTTTGGCATGAAGTGGGAGGATTGTCTCCCTTATGCTGAATTCTCATACAACAACAGTTTTGAAGCAAGTTCGGGCAAGGCCCCTTTTGAAATTCTGTATGGCAGGAAGTGCCGTACCCCTCTCAACTGGTCTGAAACTGGTGAACGTCAGCTTTTGGGTAATGACTTAATCACAGAAGCAGAAGAAATGTGCAAAGTCATTCGTGATAACCTCAAAGCAGCCCAATCCCGCCAGAAGAGCTACTATGATAGTAAGCACCGTGATTTGGCTTTCGAGACCGGAGATCATGTTTACCTCCGTGTCTCTCCTATGAAAGCTACTCGTCACTTCGGTATCAAAGGGAAGCTTGCCCCTAGATATGTGGGACCTTTCAAGATTGTCAGCAAGAGAGGCGACCTCGCCTATCAACTCGAGCTTCCTTCAAACTTTGCAAATGTTCATGACGTGTTCCATGTCTCTCAGCTTCGAAAGTGATTCAAGACTCCTGACCGCACCGTCAACTTCGAGGACATTGAGCTCCGAGAAGATCTCTCCTATCGTGAGCACCCAGTTGCTATTCTTGAAGAGACTGAAAGCAAGACTCGCAACAAGTCAATCAAATTTCTCAAAGTCAAGTGGTCACACCATTCCGACCGTGAAGCTACCTGGGAACGTGAGGATCACCTCCGTTCTGAGTACCCGGAGTTCTTTTAGTCCTAGATCTTGGGACGAGATCTTTTCGTAGTGGTGGAGTGTTGTAACACCCCGAATGTAACTTTCCCAATTTGTACTCCAACTCTTGCCGTTTCCGGCGTTAAGTTATAATTATTTCTTGGGTTTGGGTCTTTGCCTCTGTGTGTTGTTTTCATTGTCATGCATCTCATATCATGTTTTCATGTGCATTGGATTTGCATACGTGTTCGTCTCATGCATTCGAGCATTTTCCCCGTTGTCCGTTTTGCATTCCGGCGCTTCGTTCTCCTCCGGTGGCCACTTCTAGCTTTCTTTCGCGTGTGGGGATTAAACATTTCCGGATTGGACAGAGACTTGCCAAGCGGCCTTGGTTTACTACCGGTAGACCGCCTGTCAAGTTTCGTACCATTTGGACTTCGTTTGATACTCCAACGGTTAACCGAGGGACCGAAAAGGCCTCGTGTGTGTTGCAGCCCAACACCCCTCCAATTTTGCCCCAAACCCATCAAACTATGCTCCATGTCCAAGAGTGTTCGATCACGATCGCGTGGCCGAAAACCGCACCTCATTTGGACTCTCCTAGCTCCACTTATGTCTATAAATAGACCCCTCCATTTTCGGATCTCTCCCTCTCCCCGAAACCCTAAAAAAAATCCCTCTCCGCCGCCGCCGGACGTGTCCGGACAAGCCGGATAACGTCCGGATTCCGCCGCCGCCACCCAGCGCCCGCCACGTGGCACTTCGCCGCCACCGCGCTGCCGCGGGCCCGAGAGCCCATCGCCGGCCCGCCCCCGAGCCACTCCGGGCCGCGCCCCGCGCCTCCTACCGCCGCTGCCTCGCCCAACTCCGATGCCCGACGCCGCCGACGC
>NC_041392.1:394959373-395048533 GCF_002162155.2 Triticum dicoccoides
GCCGCACTCGCCCACGCGCCTCCTCCTCCGGCAGCGCCGCCCACTCCGCCGGCCGGCCGCGCCCCTCACCACCCCGACCTTCTCCTCCTCCTCCGGCCGGCGTGCCGCGTCAAGTCCGGCAAGGCTCCGGCGAGCTCGGATCTCGCCTTGGTTCGCGTGCCCGCTGGTCAAACCCTAGATCTGGGGTAGTTTTTTTTTCACTAAGTCCCAGGATTTTCAGTCCATGTTGCCCTGTTCGAGGCCCCGTAACTTTTCATTCGTAGCTCCGTTTTAGGCATATAATATATCAAAATGTTAGCCTCGACGAGTAAATCATTTCATTCCATTACAACATTTTCATTTGAGTTCATGTTGATGCCCGAAATGCTGCTAGAAGGAGGCTTCGTGAGTTAATTGTCAGATCTGCTAGTTCATCTTAGACTTTTGTCTTTTTTGCCATGATTATTTTGTGCATGCTACGCCTGTGAGTCCTTCATATGTTTTGTTAAGAATGTTGTCTTCTTTCCAGAGGTGCAACCCATGAATTTTTAGGATGTGTGTGGTGACTTGTGCAAGCTTGCAAAGTGAGGCACCCGGTAAATCTGCTTTCAGGGACTTAGTAGTTTTCACTAAGTCTGAGATTATTTAGTTCATGGTGCCATATGTTCAGCTTGTTTCCTAGTGATCCGTGCCTCTTTTGAGGATGATCAATAAGGGAGTTTTGTTAATCATGTTATGCTCTATCCATCCAAGTCTTTGTTTGCAATTATGGAGCACCCTAGCTTGAGTCAATCGAGCTCCACTTTTGCTTCGTGGTGAATCTGGGCAGATCGTCAACTTGTTTGCGATTTTGCCGGCGTTGTTGTAGTTGATCCGTGCATGCTATGCCATTGTTCTTGCCATGCCTAGCTAGAATTTTATGCCTTCTTAATGGATGTATGCTTGCCTTGCTATGACTTGCAACGTAGTAAGTGCATCGAGCTCGTTTACATGCCTTCGTGAGTTATATTTTAGCATGTCTCAGTTTTCACTAAGTCTGAAAACTGATTGTGTTTGAGCTATGTTCGTGTGCTTGTCAGTATATTTTGTGATCTCTTTTGGCCCCAGGTCACTTTGAGACTTTTGTTAAGCTTGTTGAGTATCTCCATTCCATGCTCTTCTTTGTCTTGATCAGGTCATGTATCATGTTGTTTTGCTGCTCCGAAGAGGGCTTCGTGATCTGAAATTTCAGACAAGTGTTAATTTCACTAAGTCTGGAATCTGTTTTGCATTTGCGTTTTTGCCATGCTTGTTTGAACCTCATAATGGATGAATTGGCCGTGGCTCAGTGCTAGTATTTTGTTAAGAATCTTGTGTGCATCCCTGCCATGTATTTTGTTGTCATGTTTGGTGGCTGTAGCATGTTCATTTCATTGCATTTAGATGCCTACTTGCTGTAAATCGCAGATCGGTGTCATTCTTAAAACGCTTGCCATTTCCAAACCGTAACTCCGATTCCGGCGTTCTTTATACCGTTTTCAAGCAATTTCATCTCATCTTTCCAGTGGAACCCTTGGAATTCCAAGTTGAGGCCAGGTTCATGCTTTTCCTGTCATATCTTGCATTTTGCATCCCGCATCGCATCCCGCATAGCATATCATCATTTCATCATATTGCTTGAGTTTGCACGTGGTTGATTGTATCCTTGTTGCTTGTTTGTCTTGTTTGGGTAGAGACAGGAGACGAGTTCGCTAACGAGGAGCCCGTTGAGTTTGCTTTTGAGGATCCAGTCAACTCTGACAGCTTTGCAGGCAAGATGATCATACCCTCGAAATCACTACTATCTTTGCTATGCTAGTTTGCTCGCTCTTGCTATGCCAATGCTACGATGCCTACCTTTTGCTTGTCAGCCTCCCAATTGCCATGTCAAACCTCTAACCCACCTTGTCCTAGCAAACCGTTGATTGGCTATGTTACCGCTTTGCTCAGCCCCTCTTATAGCGTTGCTAGTTGCAGGTGAAGATTGGAGGCCGTTCCTTGTTGGAACATTTACTTACTTGTTGGGATATCATTATATTGCTATGTTATCTTAATGCATCTATATACTTGGTAAAGGGTGGAAGGCTCGGCCTCTCGCCTAGTGTTTTGTTCCACTCTTGCCGCCCTAGTTTCCGTCATATCGGTGTTATGTTCCCGGATTTTGCGTTCCTTACGCGGTTGGGTTATAATGGGAACCCGTTGATATTTCGCCTTGTTTAAAGCTTTTCCAGCAATGCCCAACCTTGGTTTTACCATTTTCCACCTAGCCTTTTCTTTCCCTTGGGTTCTGCAGACTCAAGGGTCATCTTATTTTAACCCCCCCGGGCCAGTGCTCCTCTGACTGTTGGTCCACCTGTCAGCTACCGGTGGCCACCAGGGGCAACTCTGGGCTGGCCTACCCGTACCTAAGACAATCTGAGTGTGCCCTGAGAAAGAGATATGTGCAGCTCCTATCGGGATTTGTCGGCACATTCGGGCGGTGTTGCTGGTCTTGTTTTAACCTGTCGAATTGTCTTGTTGTACCGGGTTACCGAGTCTGATCGGTGTGTCTCGGGTGGAGGTCTATTTCTTCGTTGACCATGAGAGCTTGTCATGGGCTAAGTTGGGACTCCCCTGCAGGGATTGAACTTTCGAAAGCCGTGCCCGCGGTTATGGGCAGATGGGAATTTGTTAATGTCCGGTTGTAGATAACTTGAACCTTAATTAATTAAAATGAATCAACTGAGTGTGTTACCGTGATGGCCTCTTCTCGGCGGAGTCCGGGAAGTGGACACGGTGTTGGAGTAATGTTTGTGCAGGTTGTTCCCTAGCTTCTCGCCCGTGCTTTGCCTCCTCTTCTCGCTCTCTTTTGCGTATAAGTTAGCCACCATACTTGCTAGTCGGTTGCTGCAGCTCCATATACATTTGCCTTACCCTTCCTATAAGCTTAAATAGTCTTGATCGCGAGGGTGCGAGATTGCTGAGTCCCTATGGCTCACAGATACTATAACTCCAGATGCAGGTCCAGGTGATTCCGCTCCGGGTGACGAGTACGAGCTCAAGTGGGAGTTCGACGAGGAATCTCAGCGTTACTGTGTCTCTTTTCCCGACGATCAGTAGTGGTGCCCAGTTGGGGGTGATTGGGACCGTGTCGCATGTTGGGTTCTCTTCTATTTTGGCACCGTAGTCGGGCCATGAGTGTTTTGGATGATGTAATGTTATTTATGTTCTTGATTGACGTGGAGAGTGTAAGCCAACTATGTTCTCCCCTTATTATTCATATCACATGGGATGTTGTGAAGATTGCCTAACTTGCGACATATGCCTTCAATGCGATTATGTCTCGAAGTCGTGCCTCGACACGTGGGAGCTATAGTCGCATCGAGGGTGTTGCAGTGCCGCCACCGCTGGCGACATTCATGTGGAGACGCACGGCGGTTAGCTTCTCCCACGGTATGCGCATTCTAGAGTGAGGCCCCGTGAACATCGGTGTAGCGCTTAACGTTAGCTGATAGACGTTGTTAATCTCACTGTTTGCCGAAGTAGTTTACAGTCAATATGCTCTGCTTAAGAAGCTTCCTTGCCCTGTTCTGCACTCAATCTACTTAGCTGAGATGGAATGCCAAGCCCGATTAGTTGCTAAAATATCCTGCCATATATTTATTGTGACGTAGATTGCCATGGTCTAGTAACCAATCTGTCAGGTGAAATAGCTCTACACCGTTTTATACTCGATCTTTGTTGCTGTGATGGCCTTCGATAGTTCGATGGCTGTGTGCTCGGCCTCATTGACTGCTGAAACAGCCTGCCATAATTTAGCACTCAAATTTGTTTGCTGAATTAGCTTTAAATATATTTCGTTACTTAGATCTGCTCGTCCAAATATATTGCCATAGCTTTACACATCGACCTAGGTATTTTTTCTGGACTTCATAAAAAAGCATATATTTTTTCCTGTAATATCTAGTAGAAGGACTTGGATAACTTCTGCTCGAAGATTCTCCGCTGCATATGTCGAGGGGGTTGAAAACTTCATGAACTTTATCGCAGCTGAGTACGGTGGTCTGAAATCAGATGTGCTCTGCCCGTGTAGCAGTTGTATGAATCCAGTTACAAGACCGCAGGCAACTGTGCAAAATCATCTACACTTGTATGGGATGTCGGTCACATATACTAGGTGAGTTCATCATGGTGAAGCTGTGAACATTAATGTTACTGACCACGTGGAAGCAGCAGATCGCCATCTTGATCTGCCTGATGCTCAGGTGAAAGAGGAGGAGGAGGTGGTGGTGGCGGAGCCAGTGAGTTTGACCAACATTGAAACAATGCTACGAAATGCTCGTGCATTTCATGATCTTTCACCTGCAGAAGAAAAACGGTGGGCCCGCATGTTGGAATAATGCAACATGGTCGTCACCCCAGGAAATAAGTTGTCAGTATTCTCAGCTATGGTCACCTTTCTTCAGGTGAAGACATCTGAGTGGATGACCAACAAATCATTCGATGTGATGTTGGCTGCTTTTCGCAAAGCTTTCCCAGATGCTTCTGAGCTGCCACACACCTACAGTAAAATGAAGAATTTCCTTCATGCGGTTGAAATTGGATATCATACGATCCATGTTTGTAAGAATAATTGTGTTCTGTTCCGGAAGGATTATGCCAACTTAAGTGAATGCCTGAAATGCAAATCATCAAGATGGAAAGATGGCGATGTTGTGAAGAGAATTCCTCATAATGTTTTGAGACATTTTACAATTACACCAAGATTTCATAGGTTGTTTCATGATGTTGAAACAAGAGAGGATGTACTGTGGCATTCTAGGAACCAGGAGTACAGAGATCAGAATGTAATGAGCCATCCATCACATGGTAGTGAGTGCAAAAGCTTCAATCAGAAACACAAAAAGTTTGCTGCTGACCCGAGAAACATTAGACTTGGCTTAGCTTCAGATGGATTTAACCCATTTGGCCACTAGAGCGCCACATATAGCATATGGCCAGTGCTTGTTATCCCTTACAACATGCCTCCAAATGTTTGCACCAAAGAATCAAACTACATGATGGCCTTGCTCATCCTAGGTCCAAAAAGTCTTGGAAAGGATTTTGATTTATTCATGGAGCCTCTTGTGGAGGAACTTCAACAGCTATGGAAGGGTGTTCTCACTCGAGACCTATATAGCAGCCCACTAGCGTCCGACAAAATACCGAAGACATGTGTTCAATGCAAATCATGAAAACCACGATGCGCTAAAGAGGCTCACCGCCGATGAGTTGCAAGTGGAATTAGGGAAGGTCAGGCATATTACACCAGGAAACCATCCTGGTAATGGTAGCGGGAAAAGGAAGCATTGCAGGGCAGAACAGAGATTATTGTTTACCCGCAGGTCCACTTTGTGGGACTTGGAGTATTGGAAAGATTTGGATCTACGGCATAATCTTGATGTGATGCACATCGAGAAAAATATATGTGACGGAATTATCGGCACACTTCTTAATATTGAAGGCAAGACTAAAGATACGTTAAAATCTAGGATTGATTTGACACACCTGGGTATCAGAAAGGATTTGCAGGTGGAAGATGAAGGTAAACCACGGGATATGGCACCAGCTGTGTACGTCTTGGACAAGGTAAAAAGAAAAGAATTCTGCGAGGTCCTGTCACGTGTGAGATTCCCACATGGATTTGCTTCCAACCCTGAAACGAGAGTCAGTGCAGATGGAAACAAGGTACAAGGGTTGAAAACTCATGACTGTCATGTCCTACTTCAAAGGGCTTTACCTGTTATCCTTAGAGGATTGGGCCGTCCTGACTTATACAGAGCAGTTGCAGAGTTGGGACAATTCTTCAGGGAACTCTGCAGTAGAAATATCAAGGTAGATGCTTTGGAGCGTCTTAGAGACAAGATACCAACTATCCTATGCGACCTTGAGAAGATATATCCTCCAGCCTTATTTGATGCGATGGTGCATTTGGTTGTTCATCTACCTGATGAGGCACTACTTAGAGGTCCAGTACAGTATGGCTGGATGTACCCTATTGAAAGGCGGCTAGGCACTTTCAAGGGCTATGTTAGGAACAGAGCTAGACCCGAGGGTTCCATTACAGAGGCCTACATTGCTATAAAAGCGTTGACATTCTGCTCAAATACATTGAAACAACTGATCAACTTAGCAAAGAGGTGGGTGAAGACAATCCAGGGCTCAATGTTTTCGATTATTCTGTTCGAGTTACAGGGAAGAGTCGACAAGAGGACAAACCTAAAGATTTGGACAAAATGGTTTGGTATGTGTTGAATAACTGTCCTGAGATACTACCTTATATGAAGTAAGTGCTAAGTATTCCAGCTTATACATCGTAATCTATTAAACTTGCAGCACATTCTTATATATTTAGGTGTTTGACGCGATCACTATGTTGTGCAGCATCTACAAAAAGGAGTTACTGCCGCAAAATCCAAGAAACATTGACAAACTAGTTATGGCAGGATTTGCGAAATGGTTCAAGAGCCATGTAAGCTTTTGAATTGCACTGTCAGTTTTTTTAATATATTGAGTACATAAGATGATCAACTTGTCTATTTTCTAACCATAGGTTAAGAAGATGCGGGAGGATGGGCAGGCAGTTGATGATGCCCTTTACGCACTAGCAATTGGTCCTGATACTCGGGTAAGACATTATGAATCTTGCATTGTTGGAGATGTGCGCTACAACACCCTTGCACGTGGCGAAGGCAGGAAGACACAAAACAGTGCCATCATGAGCACAGATACATACGACAGAGAGACAACTAAAATGTATGCTAACATAGCAGACATTGTTCAATTGCAGTACTCTAGTTTTGAGGATCATCGGTGTGTGGTTCTGTTGTGCTGTCGTTGGTATAACCTGTTTTCCAGGATCGCAAAACCCAGAGTTGATGATTATTTCAAATCCATCAATGTCAAGGCAGCGTACCAGACCAACGAGCCTTTTATTTTGGCAAATCAAGCAACACAGATATTTTTCTTGGAAGTCATATTTGCATGTAGCGATGATTGGAGAGTATTGCGAAGGTTTGAGAAGAGGAATTCGTTTAATCAAGTTGCACAATAAGATGATGCTTACACTACTCCTGATGTACTAGATTCCACAGATGTTCATAATATCTTTGAGAACCATCACATCAATGCCGCTGGTGAAAAGATTGTCTGTCGTGCTGTGGACATACAAGAGTTGATCAAGAAGAAGCCAATGTTCGAGGACACTGAGGATGAAGAAGAAGATGACACTCTAGGGAATTACGATTCAGATTGATACACATGGCGAAGATGTTGACGCTGCTGCTGCGGATGATGATTAGATTTCTTTTGCGTATTTGCCTGTCAGAAGACGTTTTTTTATCTACTATGTGAAATTGTGTTTGCTATGACAACTGAAACCTGATAAACGTGTTGTTTAGTATTTTGCTATGTGAACATCACTTGTTACGTATGTTCATTTGTGTTTGGTGATTGTATGACGACTAAAACATGATGACATTGTTGTTTAGTTGTACTCATATTTGGCTATGAAACTTGAATTTGATGACATAGTTTGTTGTTGGACTGCAATTTGCTCGACGTCTTCGAATGGGAACAAAGCTGACACGACAGAGCCTCTGCTAATTTATTTATTTATTACCAAAAGGGCCTATGCTATTTATTTATTTATGAGAAAAAGGGGATACCCCCGATTTCTGTTAATAGAAATAATTAGATGTTCACAACACTATGCCAAGCCTGTTACACAGATTTCATTCATTACTAGTTTCATCAAAGTGCTCATGTCATAGCCACTAAATACATCACGAGTGCTACATACACTTCAAATAAAGAGACAATCATCCTACAGAGCACATCGATTTTTCCCATTATCTTCACAAGCTCTTTCATCTCCTCATTGCTGTGAAGGCCGTTCAGCAGCTGTTGCTTGGCCATGATCAGAGGAACTTCATCTTTAACCTTCTACTCTGCATCTTCCTCTTCTGTCGTTCCTTCAGTTACTTGTCCAACACCCCAAACTGCTGGTATTGGGATTCCTTGGCTAACCAAATAATCAGCGTAGTTGCGTTCCCCCACATCAGCAACTTCCTAGAAATACAAATAACACGAATCTTCCTTTTTGCATGAATTAAATTGGAAGATCATCAACCAAACTATTAAAAAAATCAGCAACTGAAAGCAGCAGAACAACACTTAAACATATTATTACCCCATGATTCAGGCACTTGTAGAAGACTCGGCCAGTGTTGAGGATTGTGGTTGAGATGCGACGGATGACTCTGCGTGATTTGTAGCAGTGGCACCACACAAATGACAGCGGGTTGCGATGAGCAACCGGCTGCGGTGCGTGTGCCAGTGGGGGTGTGATGAGACCCACAGGCGATGGTACAGGTGGCGACTTGGCACATATCTAGTTGTTGCCTGCTGAAGAGCACGTGGATGAGCAGCCAGCGGACATGGTTGCTGCGGCCAGAGCTTCTGATGCTAGGCAGAGTAAGTAGAGAAGAGGAGAAGCGAACGTTGGATATGCCAGTTTCATTACTTGCAGAGTAGCATAGCACCATATATAGTCATAGTCCAGGTTTGGATTTGAACCAGCTACAGGACCACGTCTCTATTTTTTCTAAAACTCAGCAACGTCTCTTTACGGTACACTAGCTTGTTCTGTACGCCTTCTCAAGTCTTTGATTTTCTTTCTTTTTTTGCAAGGAAGGAAGGAGGACAAAATTGAGAGTTCCTGGGACTCAAACCCAAGACCTCTCGGTTGAAAAGCAAGGGTGCTAGTCACTTATGTGGAGAACGTTCCCTGGGAGGAGGGCAGCAGACGAACGCATTTTCCTCGCAGTTTTAGTTGCGACGCAACATCGAACGGTCGCAGTTTCGGGAATGTTGTCAGGCAAACGAGCCCAGTTTTTCTTTTCTTCCTATATATAAAAAAGTATGCTACTTGGTGTCAGCTTAGTCAACAAACGATTGTGCCAACCTTGACTGTTTGATTGACATTCAACATCTGTCTTGTTTCTTCAGTATCTTCTTCCTCCAGCCGCCAAAGCCAAACCAGCGCCGGCGGGACCGCCTGCTCCCGCCTCCCACGGATGGCTGTGTAGCCGCGCACACATCATGGCCACATCGTACCCTAAAACTCCGCGCATCTTACCCGGCTCCTATTCCTTCCCGTACGAGGCCTCACAATCGTCCTCCACCTTGGTTCCCTCACCGCGGTGCCGCCCTCCGGTGTTGTCAACATGGTCAACAACTGAGAGGAATAAGGAGATGACTGTACATGGTGACGATGACAGTAGGGACCCAGCAGCGCGCAGTAATTTTGTTTTTTCGGGACGAAGAAGGGTATCAACTGGGTTGTTCGTGATCTGTGGCCCGTCTAGCACATGACTAGCCCAGTTTGTTTTTTTCCTTTCTGAAAATGGCTAGCCCAGCTATTTTGTTTTTTGCAGAATAACCAACATAGGCCTACTTGCTTTTCTACGCCCTGCTGGGCCGGAAATCTTTCAAGATGAGGAGGGATGCATTTTGCCCAGAAAATGGGCTATAAGTAATAATAAATGGGCTATAAGTAATATTAAATGGGCTGTAAAATGAAAAAATACTGCAAACAGGCAATTAGTTCCAAAATACTTTTTCCTTTCGGATTTCGGTATTTTTAAATTTTATTGTTTTTGTGCGGGTAAAATTTCATTAGATTTAAATTAAGGTATGTTTAGTTTTTAAATTAATTTGAATCTGGCCAGAAATTTTGGGTTGTATGCTGTTTGGGACAGATTTGGAGGCTGACTTGTGGGTCTACTAGGTTGACGTGTACGAAAGGCTTTGTCAACTTAGTCCGCAAACGATTCTAGCAACAGTGACCGTTGGATGGGTGTTAATCCAACGGCCGTGCTGCTTCTTCAATATCTGATCTTCTTGCTCCAGCCGCCCAAACCAACACCGGTGGGATTGCCTCCTCCCGCCTCCCGTGGCCGGTTGTGCTGCCGAACAAGCTGCACCGCCCCACCCTACTCCATTGCTGGCCAGGCCATTCCTCTACTCACCCACACCTCCTGTTATTTTCCAGCGACGGCAGCCGGACCAGTAAACCCTCGTATTCCCCACCGCGTGAGCAACCACTGCGAGTCTTCCCCGGCTCCGTGTCATTCCCTTCCAAGGCCTCGCCATCGTCCACTGCCCTGGTGCTCTCGGCGTGCCGTGGTCAACGTGGTCAACGAACAACATCCATCGGATGTGGACTGTACGTGGAGAGGCTGACAGCTGGGTCCACGGCCGCACACAAGTAAATGCCTCCTTATTATGCGCAAAATAATGATTCCTCCACCTGACATGTGGGACCCACTGGAAGGGCCTCTCTACTTCACGAAAAAACATTCCCCCCACTGACAAGTCGGACCCACCAGCTATATCTTCGTACGCAAGGAAGTGCCTCCTTATTACGCACAAAAAATGAATACCCCGCTGCTAGCTGGGACGCAGCATAGTGGGAGGCTGACATGTGGGCCTACTAAGTTGACAAGGACGGATGGCTTTGTCAACTTAGTCAATATGAACGATTCTAGCTCCAGTGACCGTACGATGTCCATCCAACAGCCGTAGTGCTTCTTCAACCTCTGGTCTTCTTGCTGTAGCCGCCCAAATCAGCGCCGGTCGTGCCACCTGCTCCTGCCTCCCATGGCCGACTGTGCTTCCGCGGAGGCCTCACCGCCCCTACTACTCCCACCGCTAGCCAGGCCCTGCGGCGACGGCATCCTCACACCGCAGCCGAACCAGTGAACCCTCGTACTCCTCTCCGCGTGGGCATCCACTACCGCGTCTTCCCCGGCTCCGCGTCATCCCCTTCCTAGGCCTCGCTGTCGTCCACCGCTTTGGTGCTCTCGGCACGGCATGGTCAATGTGTTCAACGAACGACTTCCATCGGAAGAGTACTGTACATGGAGAGGCTGACAACTGGGTCCACGGCCGCAGCAAGGAAGTGCCTCCTTATTACGCGAAAAATAATTATTCCTCCACCTGACAATAGGGACCCATCGGACGGGCCACCGTATTTCGCGAAAAGAACATTTCCCCCTGACTGCTAGGACCCACCAGCTACATCTTCGCACGCAAGGAAGTGCCTGACAGTGAGGACCCACCTGGTCAAAGTGTACGTATCGTTGTCATTCTGGTCGCGAACATGTACGTACATACGATCAGTCTGTCTGCAGGCTGCATCGATGAACCGTGGCCCTGTAAGGAAGGGCACATGTCATAGTAGAGGCGCGCATGTGTCGTAGTAGAGGCGCACACGTAGCATGTACACGTATGTAAATCGACCAGGGTGCAAGAAAGTAAATACGACCACGTACGTACATACGGGCGGGGTCTCGAATGCCTACTCGCGCATACGTACGGCCAGGGCTCGTGTACATGGCTGGGTCGGAACGGAGAAACTGTGACGTCATTGTATTCATGGGGAGGCAACGGAATGCGTCGTGTTCATCGGGAGGCAACGAAACGCGTGCTATTCATCAGGAGCCAACCAGCTTGGACGGAATAGCCGATGGAAACGAGGCCTGGTGTACCGCAGAACGGAGGAAATGGCCTTGTGTTCGACCGACCATGGTCGAAACGGGATCCTGTTCATCGGGAGGGGTCTGGTGTACCGCAAAAAGGAGGAAACAAACCTCCTACGGTCGAAACGGAGTCCTGTTGATCAGGAGGGGTGTGGCATACTGCAAAACGGAGGAAACGAACTTATGTTGGAGCGCTACGGTCGAAACGGGGTCCTGTCATTGGGGGGGTGGCGTACCGCAAAATAGGACTCCACAGGATACTGTTCATCTCCATCGTCGACCTCCTCTAGCCTCCACGGGCTACTGTTCATCCACCGTCAACCTCCTCTAGCCTCCACCTGCGACTGTTCATCCACGGGCTCCTGTTCATCCAGCCTCCACCGCGCGTTCCTCCACTGGTTACTGTTCAACCAGCCCTTTCCACGGGGTCCTGTTCAACCACCCTCCATGGGCTACTGTTCATCCAACCCTCCACCGGCTACTATTCATCCAGCCCTTCATGGGGTCCTGTTCATCCACCGGCTCGATCGATCGGGGTACTGTTCATCCAGCGGCAACGACCTCTACTACCACGGGGTCCTGTTCATCCAACCTCCCACCGGGAGCTATTCATCCAAACCCCCCAACAACGCTAATTGTTCATTAAGGGAAGAGGTGGCAGTGTTCGACCGGCTTCAGTTAGCAGCAGTAGCAAAGGAATTACTCGGGTTCAGTTAACAACAAGGGATCGATCGAGGTTCAGTAACGTAGCTAGTGCAATCGCTCTGGTTCAGTTAGAGCCCAATGCTTTCTCGGGTTCAACTAGAGCGCAATAGCTCACACACACGCACGTACGTACGAGAGAAACGCGCATCGCTCGGGCCCCGACCACCCACCGTAACCGGGAACGCCCCCGATATTTTCCTCGCCCTCTCTTCTACCACGGTTTTCTCCGGCATGGACGGCCCAAAGAATGTCATGCAACCGCGTCTCCAGCCCGCCCAGGAAGAAAAGCCCATTTTCTGTCATGATTTTTGTCATAGAAGTAGCAGCCCACCACATCTATGATGATACCAGGTTTTGTCACAATTATCGTCATAGAAGTGTCATAAGCATGATAGAAAAAATTCATTCGGCCCAAAATGTCACGGATGTGTCTTTTTTTGTAGTGCCTAGGGTCCATACTTTCACTAGTGCGATCTCTCAACAATGCTAACATAGGTGGATCATATGATTATCCCTCAAAGTGTAACGAAGAATCACTCACGAGTTCCTATTAGTGGAGAACAAAAGATAGGAATTATTTGTAGGCTACTAAACCACCTCAAAGCTATTCTTTCTGATTGATCTATTCAAGAGTTCGTACTAAAATAACACAAAGCTATTGTTTCCGTTTGATCTATCATAGAGTTCGTACTAGAATAACACCAAAGCATATTCATATTCATAATACTCAATCAACACAAAGAACTACAAGAGTGCCACAAGATTTCTACCGGAGAAACAAGGACAAGAACGTGCATCAACCCCTATGCATAGACCACCCCAATGTCACCGTGGGAATCCGCAAGTTGAGTGCCAAAACATATATCAAGTGAATCAATACGATACCCCATTGTCACCATGAGTATGAAATTGCAACACATATATCAAGTGTTCTCAAATCCATAAAAGTATTCAATCCAATAACCACGAAATCTCAAAGGGAAAAACTCAATTCATCGCAACAAGATAGAGAAGGGAGAACACCATATGATCTGACTATATTAAGAAAGCTCGTGATACATCAAGATCGTGACATCTCAAGAACACGAGAGAGAGAGAGAGAGAGAGAGAGAGATTAAACACATAGCTACTGGTACAAACCCTCAGCCCCGAGGGTGGACTACTCCCTCCTCATCGTGGTGGCCGCCAGGATGATGAAGATGGCCACCGGAGATGATTCCCCCCTCCGGCAGGGTGCCGGGATGGGTCTAGATTGGTTTTTGGTGGCCACAGAGTCCTGCGGCGGCGGAACTTCTGATCTATGTTAACCCCTAAGGGCTTTGGAATATTTGGGAATTTATAGTGCAAAGAAGGGGTGCGGGAGGCCACCGAGGTGGGTACAACCCGCCTGGGCACGCCAGGGGGCGCTGGCGCGCCCTGGTGGGTTGTGCCCCCTCAAGGCACCCCCTAGGTGCAGCTCTGGCCCATCGGGAGTCCTTTGGCCCATAAAAAACCACAAAAAGTTTCGTGATGTTTGGACTCCGTTTGATATTGATTTTCTATGATGTAAAAAACAAGCAAAAAACAGCAACTGGCACTGGGCACTGGGTCAATAGGTTAGCCCCTAAAAATGATATAAAGTTGCTATAAAATGATTGTAAAACACCCAAGAATGATAATATATTGGTATGAATACTTCATAAATTATAGATACATTGGAGACGTATCACACCTGCGCGATAGGCGCAGATGCTCGGCCTTGAGGTGCGAGTCGACATCGCAGAGCTCTGCCTTGAGCCGGTCTAGCACGCCCCTCGCGTCCTGAAGAAGGCCATGCCGGATGGTGCTGCGGCCGCGCGCGAGCTCCAATGCTTGTCCAGGACCCTGTTCGACGCTCCCGGCCGCGCTGGGCGGGAATACGGGGCCAGCAGGCCTGGCGCCCACTTCCCTTGCCCGTGGTGCGGCGCAGTGCAAGCCGGATGCTAGGCCGCCCATCGGCTCATGGCAGACCCAAGTGCCGCCGAGGGATAGCGGGATAAACGACATCACCTCCCATGTGAGCCTGATGCCGCCCCCGTCAGAGGATGCGGGGGCCGTGGGATTGAGCACCGCCAGGGGTCACCTCGGGAGGAGTGCGACTTCTCTGGTGCGCATAAGCTCGGCCGCCGAGATCGCAGGGTGTGCGGTTGTGGAGCGTCTCGACACCCCCAGAAGTAACAATGGGACCATCCTCGTCCCTTCACCTGGAGGAGACCTGAGAAAAAAGGGCTCAGGGAGGCTTGTCAAGCGAAGGTCAGGGGGAGCGGAGGACTTACTCGTCGGTGGCGACCCACTTCCTTCTCTCCAGGGCCCGTGGGGGCCAACCGGTGCCACCCTCAGGCTGCCTCTTCCTTGAAGGGGAGCGGACCCGGGGGGATGGTGCAGTGAGGTATACCTGGCCACCCCGTGAGCTCGCGACAATGGTCACATCCCCCGGCAAAGGACCACAACCACCGTCCAGGGGTGCGGGGGCGAGTTGGCTCACGGCAGGCGGTTCGGCAGGCCACCCGATCCCCCCAGGGACGCCTCGCCCCTGAGGCCCTCGGGGACTGGGACCACCAGCGAGGGGTTATCGCGAGGCCCCTCACGACCGTCGGGAAGCAACCCCCATTCGTCGAAGCGAGGCATCCCCCTGGCGAAGTCCCTCAAGTTCATGTAGTTGTACAGGGGGAGTCCCCCATCAGGAAGTGCACTGGCTCCCCTGCTGGTCAGGAGGCGGAGTATCCCGTTCAGCACACTAGGAGGTAGGGAGGCCTCCTAGAGCCTCATGGGGTCTTAACGGCCGGCAAGGTCCCACATCGGGCGAGAATGATGCTGGAGTGGGGCGGTCCGCCCTCGCACGAACTCCCTCACCACCATCGCCACCGTCATGCCCGCCGCTCTTAGGACAACCAACCTCTCAGTGACTCGCGCGAGCCTCGGATCGAAAAACTTCTCGTGCATCCATCCGGAGCTCAGCATCACTGGGGACGACAGGGTTTGGAGCCGGGGCTATACTGGGATGCGTCGACATACACCCATTGCCTCTGGAAACCCTCCGTGTCTGGGCGGATCATCATGCTGACGCCCTCGCTCGTTGTTGCGCTTGTTGCATGGAAAGACATGCAGCCAGAGCATTGTGCACCGGTGGTCAGTCTCATGGAGAAGAAATGGCGAGTAGCGCTACCGAGGGGGCAATGCCTACGAAGGCCTCGCACAAGAACGCGAAGGCGGAAAGGAGGGTGATGGATTCTGGGTCGAGGTGCGGCACGTGGACCTGGTAGTGCGATAATACGACATTGAAGAAGTTTGAAAACGGGGGCAATAAGCCGGAGAAGAGGGCATGAAGATGGAGGGGAATGGTGGTCGCTTCCAAGTCAGTGGAGGATAGTGAAGCGGGCCAGATCTTCATCGCCTTCAACTCGTTGGAATCGGCCGCGATCACCGGGAGGACCTTGTCCAGGCCCTGGCGGTTGAGCACCATGGATCGACCAAGGGCGGGGGGTGGCCCCGTCTGGCGGACCACCGCCGTCGAGGCCCTATTCTTCCCACTCCCACGGGACATGACGGCGCAAGATCTAGGGGGCGAGGCACGAACTTGCGTGAGAATAAAGGGGTGGAAGATGAGTACACCGTTGAGCAATTATGACCTCGAGGCAAGCGCTAGACTTTTGTCAGTCTGGGTAGTTGCTAAGGCGATGTGGGGAAGTGGGCGCGTCCATGTCCCGTCGTGCGCCACGCATCAAGCCTGGCCCAAAGGCAATTGGGGCCCACGTCGCTTCGCCCTCCCTTCACTACCTTTGCCTCGATGCCAGGCCGAGCCTGCCTTGGTCCAGGGTGCTACTGTTGGCATTCTGGATTGGGGGTACCTAGGCCCGCTTGCTTGCGGCCCATCACGTGGCTCCATCGACGGCCCGGCTACAAGGACTCACAAGCATGACCCTCGCGAGGGCCTCCGCCTCCCGAGGCGTACGACACCAAGACCTCCCGAGGAGCAGCTTCCCGAGCCTGCCTCCCGAGGAACGGAGACCTCTATGCAAGTACCTCACCTCGTGAGGCACGTGATGACGCGAGCCATGACGACCAAGGCTAGGTGGGCGCCAGCATGCGTAGTCAAGGACAGTTTCCTCTTTCATGCTAAGGAGGCAAGGACGTATGCGAGTTCCCAAGGAATCCACCAAAGGTTTCCATTCTAGTGCAACAAGACCAAGGACACCCCACGTGGCCAGGGGGTGGCCACGCCCCCTTCCCTTGTGGCCCCCGGTGGCTCCTCTCCGGTAGTTCTTCATTCTAGTATTATTTTTATATATTCCAAAATAATTCTCCAAATATTCCCGTCCAATTCCTAGCACTTTTATTTCTGCACAAAAACAACACCATGGTAGTTCTGCTGAAAACAACGTCAGTTCAGATTAGTTTCACTTGAATCATGCAAATTAGATGCCAAAACAAGAGCCAACATTTTGGGATCAGTTGATACGTCGGAGACGTATCAACTCCCCCAAGCTTAAATCATTGCTTATCATCAAGGAATTCAGTTGATAAACTGGAAGTGATAAAGAAAAACTTTTACAATTTCATTTGCTTTTGTAGATGTACAAAAATTTAACTAGTGATCAAATTTCAACATAGATCATGGTGTAACCACATATATGATAACACTTAGCAGCGACATTTACTCATATCAATAACATAAACAACTAGCGAGCAATAATACTATATCTCATACATCAACACTTCGTCAAAATGACTATGATACAATATGATAGAATTGTGTCTCGCTGGCCGTTTTTTAAATCACAAAACATAAATGCAGAGCACCTTTGAAATTCAATCAGCAACTAGAAATTGTAATTCAATGTATAAAACATCCAGTCATGCTCTCATCCAACATTAATTAGACCAAATGCATTTTAAACTAAGAATTACAATAACACTATCTATGTTGGTGCTTGAATGAGAAGGTGGTGGCTCATCAATAAATGAAAAGAAGGGCCCTTCACAGAGGGAAGTAGGGATTTGCTTATGTACCAGTGCTCATTGCTTTAAAACCAAATATTTCATTTTGGGAGGTGTACTTTTCAGTCAATGGTTTAGGATAGAGAATCTCGTCATCTTACATGATAAACATTTGTGAGAGCGGTTCCCATGCTTAACACTCCCTGTCCACCTTTGTCTTTCCACAAACCATGGCTAGCCGAATTCACAGGTGCCTGCCAACATACCCCAGGGAGGAGTGCCTTTTATCTATCTAATTAATTCAGGGTTGGGCGTCCCATTTACTAGCTCTTTATGCAATATTAAAACAAGTAGATGTCATACTTGTCAAGAGGAACACATTACTTATAAAAGAAGATGGCGCTCTCCCCCACAGGTCCATGAGCTTTATGGGCACACAAAGCAGATATTCATTTGAAAATTTAGAGGTGGCACATGCAAATTTACAATGAAAGAGTAATACTGTATATATGAAGATGTAGTGGACTCTTTATGACAAAGGGGTTAGTTTGGATCGTAAAGTCGTAGAATTGTATAACAAATTCGTGATTCTGACAACCTTGGTGATATCTTCCAGTGTGTCCCTGATCTTGATCATACACATTTGCATGTATGATTAGTGTACGATTGAATCGGGGGCGTCACACCTACCCTCCTGTGGCAGCGAGGTCATGATGGAAACTAAAGGTAATAACGGTGCTCCTTTTATTAGAGAACCAGAACAAAGCATTAACAAATTGTGAATACATGTAGTCCTCAAAATTACAGTCATCCCCATAGAGTATCCTAGTTGTTGTCACTTTGGGGTCTAGGGTTCAGGACAATAACGTGTGCATACTACTTGCAGGTAACATCAAGAACACAAATATATTTATGAAAACACAATAGGTTCAGATCTGAAATCATGGCACTCGGGCCCTAGTGACAAGCATTAAACATAGCAAAGTCATAGCAATATTAATCTCGGAACATAGTGGATATTAGGGATCAAGCCCTATCAAATCTGACAACGCTTACATAAGAAATCTCATCCAAATCCCATCTACCTCCATTATACCTACAAAGAATTACTCACACAGGGGTGTGAGCATCATGAAATTGTTGATGGAGAAGAGTTGGTGATGATGATGACGACGATAATCCATCTCCCCGGAGCCACAAACAGACTCCATTTAGGGCTCCTAACGAAGAACAGGGGGTGGTGGCGGCTCCATATTGTAAACCGCAATGAAACTTCTCTCTATTTTTTTGGATCAGAGATGTGAATTTATAGCGCCGAAATCAGGTCAAGGCGGTGGCCAGGGGCCCCACAAGGACACCTCATGTGGCCAGGGGGTGGACACGCCCACTTCCCTTGTGGCCCCTGGTGGCTCCTCTCCGGTAGTTCTTCATTCTAGTATTATTTTTATATATTCCAAAATAATTTTCCAAATATTCCTGTCCAATTCCTAGCAGTTTTATTTGTGCACAAAAACAACACCATGGTAGTTCTGCTAAAAACAATGTCAGTTCAGATTAGTTTCACTCAAATCATGCAAATTAGATGCCAAAAGAAGAGCCAACGTTTTGGGATAAGTTGATACGCCGGAGACGTATCAACTCCCCCAAGCTTAAATCATTGCTTATTGATACGTCTCCAACGTATCTATAATTTTTGATTGCTCCATGCTATATTATCTACAGTTTTGAATCTTTATGGGCTTTATTATACACTTTTATATCATTTTTGGGACTAACCTATTAACCCAAAGCCCAGTGCCAGTTTCAGTTTTTTACCCTGTTTTAGGGTTTCGAAGAAAAGGAAAATCAAACGGAGTCCAATTAACCTAAAACTTCACAGAACTCCTTTTTGGAAGGAAAGAAGCCCAGAAGACTTGGAGTGCACGTCGGGGGATCTGCGAGGAGGTCACGAGGCAGGGGGGCACCCACCCCCCTGGGCACGCCCTCCACCCTCGTGAGCCCCTCGTGGCCCCCCTGACATACTTCTTCCGCCTATATATCTCCATATACCCTAAAAACATCCGTGAGCATAATAGATCGGGAGTTCTGCTGCCAGAAGCCTCCGTAGCCACCGAAAGCCAATCTAGACCCGTTTTTGTCGTGATTCTCCGGTAGAACTTTGGGGCACTCTTTGAGTCCTATGTGTTGGTTGAATAGATGAATCTGAGATTGTGTGATGCATATCGTATAATCATGCCCACACATACTTGAGGTGACATTGGAGTATCTAGGTGACATTAGGGTTTTGGTTGATTTGTGTCTTAAGGTGTTATTCTAGTATGAACTCTAGGGCTGTTTGTGACACTTATAGGAATAGCCCAACGGATTGATTGGAAGGAATAACTTTGAGGTGGTTTCGTACCCTACCATAATCTCTTCGTTCGTTCTCCGCTATTAGTGACTTTGGAGTGACTCTTTGTTGCATGTTGAGGGATAGTTATGTGATCCAATTATGTTAGTATTGTTGAGAGGACTTGCACTAGTGAAAGTATGAACCCTAGGCCTTGTTTCCTAGCATTGCAATACTGTTTACGCTCACTTTTACCATTAGTTACCTTGCTGTTTTTATAATTTCAGATTACAAAAACCTTTATCTACCATCCATATTGCACTTGTGTCACCATCTCTTCGCCGAACTAGTGCACCTATACAATTTACCATTGTATTGGGTGTGTTGGGGACACAAGAGACTCTTTGTTATTTGGTTGCAGGGTTGCTCGAGAGAGACCATCTTCATCATACGCCACCTACAGATTGATAAACCTTAGGTCATCCACTTGAGGGAAATTTGCTACTGTCGTACAAACCTCTGCACTTGGAGGTCCAACAACGTCTACAAGAAGAAGGTTGTGTAGTAGACATCAAGCTCTTTTCTGGCGCTGTTGCCGGGGAGGTTAGCGCTTGAAGGTATATCTTTAGATCTTGCAACCGAGTCTTTTAGTTTCTTGTTTTATCACTAGTTTAGTTTATAGAAGAAAATTAAAAAATGGAATTAAGTTTGCCTCATACGCTTTATCTTTTTAATATCTATCGTGAGAATAAGGATTCCGATAATTGTGCTCAAGTGCTAGAAGAAGAAATCTATAAAATGTTTGGCACTAAATATTTGAATGATGAGCATGATTGCAATGTTGTTAGTATGAATTCCTTGAATATCCATAATGCTAATGATATGTAAAGCCACAAGCTTGGGGAAGCTATGTTTGATGAAAATGATATTTTTTGTCCCCCAAGTTTTGATGAGCAAATTTATTATGATGAAAGCATGCCTCCTATCTATGATGATTATTGTGATGACACGTATGCTTTGAAGAAGAATAATAACAATGAACCTAGTCATCTTGATCTTAATTTTCAATCACATGATAGTTATTTTGTTGAGTTTGCTCCCACTATTATTCATGAGAAGAATTTTGCTTATGTGGAGAGTAGTAAATTTTCTATGCTTGTAGATCATGAAAAGAATGCTTTAGGTGCTGGTTATATTGTTGAATTCATTCATGATGCTACTGAAAATTATTATGATGGAGGAATATATGCTTGTAGGAATTGCAATAATATCAAGTTTCCTCTCTATGTGCTTAAAGTTTTGAAGTTATGCTTGTTTTGCTTTCCCATGCTAGTTGATTATTGTTCCCTCAAGTTGTTTGCTCACAAAATCCCTATGCATAGAAAGTGGGTTAGGCTTAAATGTGCTAGTCATATTCTTCATGATGATCTCTTTATGTTTCAATTCTTATCCTTTATGTGAGCATCATTGAAATCATGATGCCTAGCTAGGGGCGTTAAACGATAGCGCTTGTTGGGAGGCAACCCAATTTTATTTTAGTTCCTTGCTTTTTGTTAATGTTTAGTAATAAATAATTTATCTAGCCTCTGTTATGATTGAGTTTTCATGTTTTAATTAGTGTTTGTGCCAAGTAGAACCGTTGGGAAAACTTGGGGAAAGTCTTGTTGATCTTGCTGTCAAAAACAGAAACTTTAGCACTCACGAGAAATGCTGCCATTTTTATTTGGATAGTGCTATTTAGTTAATTCGTTTTGCAGATGATTAATAGATAAATTCCTCAGGTCCAGAAATTTATTTTAGAATTTGGGGGGTTTCAGAAGTTTGCGTTAGTTACAGATTACTACAGATTGTTCTGTTTTTGACAGATTCTGTCTTCCGTGTGTTGTTTGCTTATTTTGATGAATCTATGGCTAGTAAAATAGTTTATAAACCATAGAGGAGTTGGAATAAAGTAGTTTTAACACCAATATAAATAAATAATGAGTTCATTACAGTACCTTGAAGTGGTGTTTTGTTTTCTTTCGCTAACGGAGCTCATGAGTTTTCTACTTTAAGTTTTGTGTTGTGAAGTTTTCAAGTTTTGGGTAAGGATTCGATGGACTCTGGAATAAGGAGTGGCAAGAGCCTAATCTTGGGGATGCCCGAGACACCGCAAGGTAATATTCAAGGATAGCCAAGAGCCTAAGCTTGGGGATGCCCCGGAAGGCATCCCCTCTTTCGTCCTCGTTCATCGGTAACTTTACTTGGAGCTATATTTTTATTTACCACATGATATGTGTTTTGATTGGAGCATCAATTTTTTTTTAGAATTTTCTTGCTGTTATTTAGAACAATGTTTTTCACCTTTTATTTCAATAAAAGTGGCATTGATAGCCTTTACTATGCCTATTTTAGAAGTCCACATGTTGCTGTTTGAAAACAGAAAGTTTACCGCTGTTGCAATAATTCCCTAGAAAAGTCAGAATGTGATAAAATGTTGAAACCTTTTGCATATTAAGCTCTGATAAATTTACTACAGTGGGAATTTTCTTTAATAATTTTTGGAGATAGGGAAGTACGGATGTTGCAGCCTTCTTTACAGACTATCCTGTTTAGGCAGATTGCTGTTATGTTTGCATTGTTTGCATATGTTTGCTTCTTTAATGATTCTATTTGAGGATAGGACTATTAAATATGCATAGGCATTTAGTATGCAATTTTGAATAATAATTTTAGTGATTTTCTACAGTAGAGTATGATAAGGTCTTTGCAATGGTTTATACTAACTTATCTCATGAGTCCTTGTTGAGTTTTGTGTGGATGAAGCTTTTGAGATTTAGGGAGACCGTGATATGAGAGGAGTTAAGGAGACACAAAATCTCAAGCTTGGGGATTCCCAAGGCATACTAAGATAATATTTCAAGAAGTCTCAAGAATCTAATCTTGGGGATGCCCCGGTTGGCATCCCACCTTTCTTCTTGAACAACTATCGGTTAGTATCGGTTGATCCTAAGTTTTTGCTTCTTCACATGATGTTTGCTATTCTTAGAATGTCATTTTCTTTTGCTTTGCTTGCTGTTTCAATAAAGTATCAAGGTATGAAATTATTAAATGGGAGAGTCTTCACATAGTTGCATAATTATTCGACTACTCATTGATCTTCACTTATATCTTTCGGAGTAGTTTGTCGTTTGCTCTAGTGCTTCACTTATATCTTTTAGAGCATGGTGGTAGTTTTATTTTGATGAAATAGATGAACTCTCATGCTTCACTTAGATTATTTTGAGAGTATTAAATAGCATGGTAATTTTCTTAAATAATCCTAATATGCTAGGCATCCAAGAATAGTAACAAAATTCATATAAAGTATTGAATACTAAGAGAAGTTTGATGCTTGATGATTGTTTTGAGATATGGAGGTAATAATATCAAAGTCATGCTAGTTGAGTAGTTGTGAATTTGAGAAATTCTTGTGCTAAAGTTTGCAAGTCCCGTAGCATGCATGTATGGTAAACATTGTGTAACAAATTTGAAACATGAGGTGTTATTTGATTGTCCTCCTTATAGTGGCGGTCGGGGACGAGCGATGGTCTTTTCCTACCAATCTATCCCCATAGGAGCATGCGCGTAGTGCCGAGGTTTTTGATGACTTGTAGATTTTTGCAATAAGTATGTGAGTTTTTTATGACTAATGTTGAGTCCATGGATTATACGCACTCTCACCCTTCCATCCTTGCTAGCCTCTTCGGTACCATGCATTGCCCTTTCTCACCTTGAGAGTTGGCGCAAACTTCGCCGGTGCATCCAAACCCAGTGATATGATACGCTCTGTCACACATAAACCTCCTTATATCTTCCTCAAGACAGCCACCATACCTACCTATTATGGCATTTCCATAGCCATTCCGAGATATATTGCCATGCAACTTTCCATCATTCCGTTCATCATGACACATTCATCATTGTCATATTACTTAGCATGATCATGTAGTTGACATAGTATTTGTGGCAAAGCCACCGTTCATAATTCTTTCATACATGTCACTCTTGGTTCATTGCATATCCCGGTACACCGCCGAAGGCATTCATATAGAGTCATCTTTGTTCTAGTATCGAGTTGTAATCATTGAGTTGTAAATAAATAGAAGTGTGATGATCATCATTATTAGAGAATTGTCCCAAGTGAGGTATAAAAAAGGAAAGGCCATAAAAAAGAGAAGGCCCAAAAAAGGAAAGGCCATAAAAAAGAGAAGGCCCAAAAAAATTTGAGAGAAAAAGAGAGAAGGGACAATGTTACTATCCTTTTACCACACTTGTGCTTCAAAGTAGCACCATGATCTTCATAGTAGAGAGTCTCTCATATTATCACTTTCATATACTAGTGGGAATTTTTCATTATTGAACTTGGCTTGTATATTCCAACAATGGGCCTCCTCAAGTGCCCTAGGTCTTCATGAGCAAGCAAGTTGGATGCACACCCACTAGTTTCTTTTGTTGAGCTTTCATACATTTATAGCTCTAGTGCATCCATTGCATGCAATCCCTACTCCTTGCATTAACATCAATCAGTGGGCATCTCCATAGCCCATTGATTAGCCTTGTTGATGTGAGAGTTTCTCCTTTGTGTCTTCTCCAAATAACCCCATCATCATATTCTATTCCACCCATAGTGCTATATCCATGGCTCACGCTCATGTATTGCGTGAAAGTTTATGAGTTTGAGATTACTAAAGTATGAAACAATTGCTTGGCTTGTCATCGGGGTTGTGCATGATGAGAGCATTCTTGTGTGATGAAAATGAAGCATGACTAAACTATATGATTTTGTAGGGATGAACTTTCTTTGGCCATGTTATTTTGAGAAGACATAATTGCTTAGTTAGTATGCTTGAAGTATTATCATTTTTATGTCAATATGAACTTTTGTCTTGAATCTTTCAGATCTGAATATTCATGCCACAATTAAGAATGATTACATTGAAATTATGCCAACTAGCAGTCCACATCAAAAATTCTTTCTTTTATCATTTACCTACTCGAGGACGAGCAGGAATTAAGCTTGGGGATGCTGATACGTATCCAACGTATCTATAATTTTTGATTGCTCCATGCTATATTATCTACTGTTTTGAATGTTTATGGGCTTTATTATACACTTTTATATCATTTTTGGGACTAACCTATTAACCTAGAGCCCAGTGCCAGTTTATGTTTTTACCCTGTTTTAGGGTTTTGAAGAAAAGGAAAATCAAACGGAGTCCAATTGACCTGAAACTTCACAGAACTCATTTTTGGAAGGAAAGAAGCCCAGAAGACTTGGAGTGCATGTCGGGGGATCTGCGAGGAGGTCACGAGGCAGGGGGGCACCCACCCCCCTGGGCACGCCCTCCACCCTCGTGAGCCCCTTGTGGCCCCCCTGACATACTTCTTCCGCCTATATATCTCCATATACCCTAAAAACATCCGTGAGCACAATAGATCGGGAGTTCCGCCGCCAGAAGCCTCCGTAGCCACCGAAAGCCAATCTAGACCCGTTCCGGCACCCTGCCGGAGGGGGCAATCCCTCTCCGGTGGGCATCTTCATCATCCCGGTGCTCTCCATGACGAGGAGGGAGTAGTTGTCCCTCGGGGTTGAGGGTATGTACCAGTACCTATGTGTTTGATCTCTCTCTCTCTCATGTTCTTGAGGTGGTATGATCTTGATGTATCGTGAGCTTTGCTATTATAGTTGGATCCTATGATGTTTTCTCCCCCCTCTACTCTCTTGTAATGAATTGAGTTTCCCCTTTGAAGTTATCTTATTGCATTGATTCTTTAAAGATTTGAGAACTCTTGATGTATGTCTTGCCGTGCGTATCTGTGGTGACAATGGGGTACCACGTGATTCACTTGATGTATGTTTTGGTGATCAACTTGCGGGTTCTGCCCATGAACCTATGCATAGGGGTTGGCACACGTTTTCATCGTGATTCTCCGGTAGAACTTTGGGGCACTCTTTGAGGTCCTATGTGTTGGTTGAATAGATGAATCTGAGATTGTGTGATGCATATCGTATAATCATGCCCACGGATACTTGAGGTGATATTGGAGTATCTAGGTGACATTAGGGTTTTGGTTGATTTGTGTCTTAAGGTGTTATTCTAGTATGAACTCTAGGGTTGTTTGTGACACTTATAGGAATAGCTTAACGGATTGATTGGAAAGAATAACTTTGAGGTGGTTTCGTACCCTACCATAATCTCTTCGTTCGTTCTCCGCTATTAGTGACTTTGGAGTGACTCTTTGTTGCATGATGAGCGATAGTTATGTGATCCAATTATGTTACTATTGTTGAGAGGACTTGCACTAGTGAAAGTATGAGCCATAGGCCTTGTTTCCTAGCATTGCAATACCGTTTACACTCACTTTTACCATTAGTTACCTTGCTGTTTTTATAATTTCAGATTACAAAAACCTTTATCTACCATCCATATTGCACTTGTATCACCATCTCTTCGCCGAACTAGTGCACCTATACAATTTACCATTGTATTGGGTGTGTTGGGGACACAAGAGACTCTTTGTTATTTGGTTGCAGGGTTGCTCGAGAGATACCATCTTCATCATACGCCTCCTACGGATTGATAAACCTTAGGTCATCCACTTGAGGGAAATTTGCTACTGTCCTACAAACCTCTGCACTTGGAGGCCCAACAACGTCTACAAGAAGGTTGTGTAGTAGACATGACTTATCCTCAAGGAATTTAGTTGATAAACTGGAAGTGATAAAGAAAAACTTTTACAAATTCATTTTATTTTTTAGATGTACATAAATTTAACTAGTGATCAAATTTCAACATAGATCATGGAGTGACCACATATATGATAACACTTAGAAGCGACATTTACTCATATCAATAACATAACCAACCAGTGAGCAATAATAGTATATCTCATACATCAACACTTCATCAAAATGACTATGATACAATATGATAGAATTATGTCTCGCTGGCCCTTTTTTTAAATCACAAAACATAAATGCAGAGCACCTTTGAAGTTCAATCAGCAACTAGAAATTGTAATTTAGTGTATAAAACAACCAGTCATGCTCTCATCCAACATTAATTAGACCGAATGCATTTTAAACTAAGAATTACAATAGCGCTCTCTATGTTGGTGCTTGAATGAGAAGGTGGTGACTCATCAATAAATGAAAAGAAGGGCCCTTCGCAGAGGGAAGTAGGGATTTGCTTATGTACCAGTTCTCATTGCTTTAAAACCAAAGATTTCATTTTGGGAGGTGTACTTTTTAGTTAATGGTTTAGGATAGAGAATCTCATCATCTTACATGATAAAAATGTGTGAGAGCGGTTCCCATGCTTAACACTCCCTCTCCACCTTTTTCTTTCCCCAAACCATGGCTAGCCGAATTCACAAGGGCCTGCCAACATGCCCCAAGGAGGAGTGCATTTTATCTATTTAATTAATTCAGGGCTGGGCGTCCCATTTACTAGCTCTTTTTGCAATATTAAAACAAGTAGATGTCATACTTGTCGAGAGGAACACATTATTTATAAAAGAAGATGGAGCTCCCCCCTCCTCCATGAGCTTTATGGGCACACAAAGGAGATATTAATTTGAAAATTTAGAGGTGGCACATGCAAATTTACAATGAAAGAGTAATACTGTATATAGGAAGATGTAGTGGACTCTTTATGACACAGGGGTTAGTTTAGATCATAAAGTCATAGAATTGTATAACAGAATCATGATTCTGACAACCTTGGTGATATCTTCCCGTGTGTCCCTGATCTTGATCATGCACATTTGCATGTATGATTAGTGTACCATTGAATCGGGGCGTCACACCTACCCTCCTATGGCAGCGAGGTCATGATGGAAACTAAAGGTAATAACGGTGCTCCTTTTAGTAGAGAATCAGAACAAAGAATTAACACATTGTGAATACATGTAGTCCTCAAATTACAGTCATCCCCATAGAGTGTCCTAGTTTTTGTCACTTTGGGGTCTAGGGTTCAGGACAATAACGTGTGCATACTACTTGTAGGTAAGATCTAGAACACAAATATATTTATGAAAACACAATAGGTTCAGATCTGAAATCATGGCACTCGGGCCCTAGTGACAAGCATTAAACGTAGCAAAGTCATAGCAATATTAATCTCAGAATATAGTGGATATTAGGGATCAAGCCCTAACAAATCTGACAATGATTACATAAGAAATCTCATCCAAATCCAATCTACCTCCATTATACCTACAAAGGATTACTCACACAGGGGTGTGAGCATCATGAAATTGTTAATGGAGAAGAGTTGGTGATGATGATGACAGTGATAATCCATCTCTCCGGAGCCACAAACAGAATCTGGTTAGGGCTCCTGACGAAGAACAGGGGGTGGCGGCGGCTCCATATTGTAAACCGCAATGAAACTTCTCTCTATTTTTTTGGATTGGAGCTGTGAATTTATAGAGCCGAAATCATGTCAAGGCGGTGGCCAGGGGCCCCACAAGGACACCCCATGTGGCCAGGGGGTGGCCACACCCCCTTCCCTTGTGGCCCCCGGTGGCTCCTCTCCGGTAGTTCTTCATTCTAGTATTATTTTTATATATTCCAAAATAATTCTCCAAATATTCCCGTCCAATTCCTAGCACTTTTATTTCTGCATAAAAACAACACCATGGTAGTTCTGCTAAAAACAACGTCAGTTCAGATTAGTTTCACTCAAATCATGCAAATTAGATGCCAAAATAAGAGCCAATATTTTGGGATAAGTTGATACGCCAGAGACGTATCAACTCCCCCAAGTTTAAATCAATTCTCATCCTCAAGGAATTCAGTTGACAAACTGGAAGTGATAAAGAAAAACTTTTACAGTTTAATTTGCTTTTGTAGATGTACATAAATTTAACTAGTGATCAAATTTCAACATGGATCATGGAGTAACCTCATATATGATAACACTTAGCAACGACATTTACTCATATCAATAACATAACCAACTAGCGAGCAATAATACTATATCTCATACATCAACACTTCGTCAAAATTACTATGAAACAATATGATAGAATTGTGTCTCGCTGGCCGTTTTTTAAATCACAAAACATAAATGCAGAGCACCTTTGAAGTTCAATCAACAACTAGAAATTGTAATTCAGCATATAAAACATCCAATCATGCTCTCATCCAACATTAATTAGACCAAATGCATTTTAAACTAAGAATTACAATAGCGCTCTCTATGTTGGTGCTTGAATGAGAAGGTGGTGACTCATCAATAAGTGAAAAGAAGGGCCCTTCGCAGAGGGAAGTAGGGATTTGCTTATGTACCAGTGCTCATTGCTTTAAAACCAAAGATTTCATTTTGGGAGGTGTACTTTTCAGTCAATGGTTTAGGATAGAGAATCTCGTCATCTTACATGACAAACATGTGTGAGAGCGGTTCCCATGCTTAACACTCCCTCTCCACCTTTGTCTTTCCACAAACCATGGCTAGCCGAATTCACAGGTGCCTGCCAACATACCCCAGGGAGGAGTGCCTTTTATCTATTTGATTAATTCAGGGCTGGGCATCCCATTTACTAGCTCTTTTTGCAATATTAAAACAAGTAGATGTCATACTTGTCACGAGGAACACACTATTTATAAAATAAGATGGCACTCTCCCCCCTGCTCCATGAGCTTTATGGGCACACAAAGCAGATATTCATTTGAAAATTTAGAGGTGGCACATCAAAATTTACAATGAAAGAGTAATACTATATATAGGAAGATGTAGTGGACTCTTTATGACACAGGGGTTAGTTTGGATCGTAAAGTCTTAGAATTGTATAACAGAATTGCAATTCTGACAACCTTGGTGATATCTTCCCGTGTGTCCCTGATCTTGATCATAAACATTTGCATGTATGATTAGTGTACGATTGAATCGGGGCGTCACACCTACCCTCCTATGGCAGCGAGGTCATGATGGAAACTAAAGGTAATAACGGTGCTCCTTTTAGTAGAGAACCAGAACAAAGCATTAACACATTTTGAATACATGTAGTCCTCAAATTACAGTCATCCCCATAGAGTATCCTAGTTGTTGTCACTTTGGGGTCTAGGGTTCAGGACAATAACGTGTGCATACTACTTGCAGGTAAGATCAAGAACACAAATATATTTATGAAAACACAATAGGTTCAGATCTGAAATCATGGCACTCGGGCCCTAGTGACAAGCACTAAACGTAGCAAAGTCATAGCAATATTAATCTCAGAACATAGTGGATATTAGGGATCAAGCCCTAACAAATCTGACAATGATTACATAAGAAATATCATCCAAATCCCATCTACCTCCATTATACATACAAAGGATTACTCACACAGGGGTGTGAGCATCATGAAATTGTTGATGGAGAAGAGTTGGTGATTATGATGACGACGATAATCCATCTCTCCGGAGCCACAAACAGACTCCGGTTAGGGCTCCTGACGAAGAACAGGGGGTGGCGGCGGCTCCATATTGTAAACCGCAATGAAACTTCTCTCTATTTTTCGGATCGGAGATGTGAATTTATAGCGCCGGAATCAGGTCAAGGCGGTGTCCATGGGCCCCACAAGGACACCCCATGTGGCCAGGGGGTGGCCAGACCCCCTTCCCTTGTGGCCCCCGGTGGCTCCTCTCCGGTAGTTCTTCATTCTAGTATTATTTTTATATATTCCAAAATAATTCCCCAAATATTCCCGTCCAATTGCTAGCACTTTTATTTCTACACAAAAACAAGACCATGGTAGTTCTGCTGAAAACAACGTCAGTTCAGATTAGTTTCACTCAAATCATGCAAATTAGATGCCAAAATAAGAGCCAACGTTTTGGGATAAGTTGATACATCGGAGATGTATCAACTCCCCCAAGTTTAAATCAATTCTTATCCTCAAGGAATTCACTTGATAAACTGGAAGTGATAAAGAAAAACTTTTACAATTTCATTTGCTTTTGTAGATGTACATAAATTTATCTAGTGATCAAATTTCAACATAGATCATGGAGTAACCACATATAGGATAACACTTAGCAGCGACATTTACTCTTATCAATAACATAACCAACTAGCGAGCAATAATACTATATCTCATACATCAACACTTTGTCAAAATTACTATGATACAATATGATAGAATTGTGTCTCGCTGGCCGTTTTTTAAATCACAAAACATAAATGCAGAGCACCTTTGAAGTTCAATCAGCAACTAGGAATTGTAATTCAGTGTATAAAACATCCAATCATGCTCTCATCGAACATTAATTAGACCAAATGCATTTTAAACTAATAATTACAATAATGCTCTCTATGTTGGTGCTTGAATGAGAAGGTGGTGACTCATCAATAAATGAAAAGAAGGGCCCTTCACAGAGGGAAGTAGGGATTTGCTTATGTACCAGTGCTCATTGCTTTAAAACCAAAGATTTCATTTTGGGAGGTGTACTTTTCAGTCAATGGTTTAGGATAGAGAATCTCATCATCTTACATGATAAACATGTGTGAGAGCGGTTCCCATTCTTAACACTCCCTCTCCACCTTTGTCTTTCCACAAACCATGGCTAGCCGAATTCACAGGTGCCTACCAACATACCCCAGGGAGGAGTGCCTTTTATCTATTTAATTAATTTAGGGCTGGGCGTCCCATTTACTAGCTCTTTTTGCAATATTAAAACAAGTAGATGTCATACTTGTTGAGAGGAACACACTATTTATAAATGAAGATGGCACTCTCCCCCTGCTCCATGAGCTTTATGGGCACACAAAGCAGATATTCATTTGAAAATTTAGAGGTGGCACATGCAAATTTACAATGAAAGAGTAATACTATATATAGGAAGATGTAGTGGACTCTTTATGACATAGCTTTGATTTAATGATTTGGATGCACAAGCAGTGTTTTCTCTTAGTACAAGCGAAGGGTAGCAATAGACGGGGAAGTGACCAACTAGAGAGCAATAACAGTCATAATCATGCTCTTTTAGTAACCAACATTGAACGGTTGCATGGTGAGGATATAGACACGCTGAACATAAATATCATAGACGCAAGACTGGATTTGAATCAATTACATGAGTGAACATGTGCCAAGTCAAGCCACTTAAGTTCTTCAGATGAGGATACCATTCCAACATACCACATCATAATTAATTTAATGCATGTTGACACCCAAGACAACATATTATCCACTCCCAGCTAATTAAGCATGGCATAATAGAACATGAACTCTAATTATCATCATACATATGTTTATTCATAATATGCTGAAACAAGATCACAAAGATAAACATATGTACAAAAGAAAAAACAAGCAGAGTTCATACAAGCATTTCTTCACCACAGTCAGTTCATCAAAATCGTCATTATTGCCTTTCACTTGCATGATCAATGATGTTGAAAATAAATAACATAGTGCAAGTGTCATCGTGGACTAAGATGAAATGTTCAAGCTACATACAAGGAGAAGATAAAGCACGTAAGAACCAATTTGTTTTTTTTTATTTTCAACTCCTTTCGAAATAGGACTCAATAAGACACAAAGAAAAATTAAAAGAAACAACGAAGAAAAAGAGCAAAAAGAGGCAAACAAGAAGAATCGCAAGAGAAACTAGAGAAATACTTTTGTTCTTTTCATAATTTTTTTAACAACAAAAGAAGAATTAGAGAAACACACAGAAATATTTTTGAACTTTTTGGTTTTTCTGAAGAAAGCAAATAAATGAAAGCTCAAAGAAAAATGAAAAGAATGGATTTTTTACATGAAGGACTTCAAACAAATAAAAACAGAAATGAGAAATCTTTTTGGAATTTTCAGTTTTAACAAACACACAAAGAAACAAATGAACGAAAGTGAAACATGGACATACAAAGATAATGAGGTGTACCAACAAGTGTCCCGAATGCGTACGATAACATGAATGAAATTTTGGTGAGAATACGTACTCCGCTTAGGCTTTTGGTCTAGCTTGGCTCACTACCATGGATCAAATCTTGTCGGTTCAACAAGATATTGGTTATAGTGTCCGAGTTGTGGTACCTACGCCTCCCAGGGGTTAATCTCCTCATCATGTGATGTTGCCAATTCGTTCTTGTAGTTGGTGATGTCTGCTGGTATAATAAAATATCTTCCCCTGACATGTAGATTAAACAATGCAGGAGCAGGCAAAGTAATAATTTCATGGGTAACCTGACTGAACACCAGGTTATGCTTGGAATCGTTAGGTGCAACATACACTGGTGCGACAACATCCTAAGACGAAACGTCTATGGAACACCAGTCAATTGAACTGTGTGCAATGCATGAATCACAAACGGTATGGTAATAAAATCATCTCCAAGAAAATGAATTGTGTGTGATGGCTGACCCATCAGCCACGATTCAGATAAGAGTTGTGTGTGTGATACATGGCATACAGTTGATCCATATGAACTGTTTCCGATGAACCAAAATAACACAATCGGTTACCCAGATCAAGATGTGTGTGATAGATGGCATACAGATCACTCAGATGAACTGTTTGTGACGAGCGAAAATAAGACAAATGATTCGCCACAACAAGATGTGTTTGATAATCGGCAAACATGTCAGCAATCAGAATTGTGTGGGAAGATCGATAATAATACAGACGATTCCTGCTAATAAGTTGTGTGTGTTGTGGGAAAATGCTTGCTAGTATAGAATTTTCTGTGATTGTTGAAATAACTACCGACGTGTCCCTTTATTTAATCACTTTCAATGTGATTTTCTGTGTCTGCACAACATCTATGCGCTGTCTACATAACAACAACATGTATACTTATAACAACATGATTGCATAACCAAATTTAACATCCAATTACATAACTGAGTACACATAACATTTGCACACCTCAATAAGCAATTACATGCATAATAAACTAGAAAAAATGATCATCAAATCATCTACTTCTTATGACACTTACCCATGCTCTACTTGTCGCTCGATCCATCGTTGTCTTCGGGAAGGAGACACTTCCTCATGTCAACAATCCGCATGTACATATTGTAGATTGTGTATACATCATTGGCCGCGTCTTCATCCAGTTTCTCCACCCAAGCCTTGTGCCATACAGGCTTGTTCTTGTTGTAGGCACCCTTCATGTTTCTGTAGTAGGGTTCGATGATGGCCTCAGCAAGGTCAACCAAGGACTCCTTCTGCTTCTTGTTGCCCCTTATCTTGTAGTGGCCCTGGATGGCGACAAGCTTCCGGCAGGCCATGCCTAAAGTCTTGAGCACCTTTACATCATTGTTGGTGTCCACCTTGATGAAACTATAGTCGGGGTTGTTGACAAACCTGACGAAACATTCGCATGGCCTTATGGCAAGGTATTAGTGGCAGATGAGGATGTGATAGCGTACGCACAACTGGGCGATGACTACCTTTTGATCATACTCGGCAGGACCACCGTTGGACTCGTGGTCGAAGCTGACCACTATGTACTTGTCCTCATCAAGCAACTGCTCCAGTGTTGATGGAATTCTCCACCTAGATCGAGTCGTTGGTGTACACCACCTAGAGGTCCATGTGCCTTCTGTGGGTGTCCACTACAGGAAGCAAGGTTAACTGCCACTCATCATCGTCAACCGCTGAGAGCGCCATTAGAGACGCTTGGAGCGCCATTGGTGCTGCTGGATATCCTCTTTGCATGTGTCGTAATGAGTGTGATACTTGTGTTGTGGAGCGCGATCGAAAGGTTGAAGAGACAAGGTTAAATTTCCACGGGAGTATATCGGGGCCAGACGTCCTGGAATATGGGTACATCTGCACGACAGTTTTTGCAGCGTGTAACTGCAAGGTGGCAGTGCATGCAGCGCAAACGTATGCATATGGCTCCCCAACCGTAATCACGCACCAGCCCCAATTGCTAGCAGCGTGCGCGGAGAGACACGAGAGTAGAGCGCGCAGAGGGACACGAGCATAGCGCGTCGCGGATGCCTCAACCATGAGCAACCACATGCATAGAGTAGTTGAACACGTAGGGAATGGCCATCTACAAGCCTATGATTGCGAGCCGCCGGCATCCTGAGAAACAACGTTGCATTTCACATCACACATGGTTCTGAAGGGGAACGGTGGGCGAATAATCATACACGATGCTGCATAGAGAATGACCCTTTGCTAAGTAATAAAACCGCAAATGTTGTTTATTATTAAACGTCAGCCTACGCGTCACCCCGTCTTCCTGTCACACATCTTATCACTGCGTTCCCACCGGAGGATTCTAGTGCACACTAGAGCACCGCACATGCATTTCATTTGGCCACGTGATACTTCCTTTTTGTGTGATCCGGTAATGGAACAGAAAGTACCCCACACTTATTTCCCCAAAGAGGTGACCTTGGGTTATCGAACCCACGAGAGGAAGGATCCCTTGAAGTGGTGGTCTCTAGCAAGTTTCTGTTAAAGAAATACTTCTAGCTTTTGACTAAATCAACACAAACTGTGATAATAACACTTAATTAAAAAGAGGTACAAGTATGAGGTCTTAATGCTTACAACCATGTTTACATTGGGACCAAATATGATCTTAATCTGTGCACTGGGAGTTACCCATTGAGATGTGCTTGTTATGAACCGAAGTGTGGGATGTGTCCAAATAACATCTTGACTAGCACACGTACTGCATCAAGAATCAGTTGTCCAACCGAAGGCCCTATCCGTCGTGCGGGGTTGCCTCGATAATTAAGATTATAATAATCAGAAAAGAGCTTTGTAATTTTAATGATTACACCTCATGAATCCCCAAGGATTGGACCCGTGTTACCATGCTAAGCCCTTCTGTCACAAGTGTTTCGAATAACACTTCAGATTCTCCCTGCCCTTAGCCTCTCCGTGGCTCGATCTCCATGATCCTGGGTACCTGCAGGGATGAAGATCGCGGACAGGACAAGATACATCTACGAAACAATTTTATTTCACACATACGGGATGTTAATTCAAAGCCCTTCCATTGATCCCCACAACAAACACAAAGGGTTGCAAGGCCTATGCCTCAACCCATACCTTATCAAACTAATCACACATGGAGATCAGATCGCATGAAGAAAACATTGAAGAACACATCTTGAAGATCAATCGATTATTAATGTGTCTTACAATGGGTGCCTTGTGCGATGCATGATTACAAGTATGAACTAGAGGGAGATGGCCTATGGTGGTGATGGCGGCTAGCATGCATGTATCATCGTACTTTTGTTATCAATTTTTCCCACATATACATCATTGCTATCTTGGTTTGAATATTTTGCACAAGACGCCATAGAAAAATAGCAAAACAAAGAAAAGCTTTTAAGCAAAGAGAAAGCAATGAGCTTGTAAGGAATAGCCAAAGCATCGCCACATTGCATACAATATTGCTATATTTGATCATCTTGGATCATCGTGACACAATCACAAGGAGCCATACATACATAGCATAATTGAGATAGAAAGTCGACATTTTTGTCTCTTGTAGGTTGTGCACAAGTTTCGTATCCGCTTATTGAGCAATCATGCTAGCGTCTCTCTAGTGTTGTGCAACACGAGAATTTTCCATGGATTCCACATTTTGTGCTCATTCCTTAGTTTCATGACCTCATTTATATTTTTGCGTGTGTGTTTTGTGTCCCACGTATTGCTATTGGTCTACTTATTTCACTTGCAAATTTGTGAATCTCTTTTAACATTATTGACTCTTGCTAACACTTGCATAAATGTTGTGCCACCATCCTCACCAAGCTACTACAAAAGCTTGACTTGTGTAGGTGTGAGAATTAGATCTGGTACCAATTGTGCTACTTCCATAATACTACATTGGGTGATCTTTGAACCATCTTCAACATCAGATAAGGTACATTTGGTCTAGTTCTTTCCTTTCTTCCACTCACATATTTGCTTGGGATGATGAATAGGCTAACACTTTTACCAACCCACTCTTCAAGGATCCAAACAACTACATCACCAAGAATCAACTATTCGGGGCACATAGAGCTTTGCATCAAGTGAATGAAGCATTGGGCGACCACATCGATCAACTCGCCACCGACTTGCGACAATACGAACAACGCAAAAGGGACTACCTTGATGACAAGCTATCATCTCAAATGAAAGAGTTCCGTGCCTTGATGGTCAATCGCTCTTTGACAACATCGTCATCATCATCAAGATGGTGCAAGTCAAGCCGACACTCTTTGGACACTTCTTCGGATGCATGTCTTCCCCGAGCTTGTCCGCATTGTCGCCAAGACCATGAAGAACATCAAGCTCCACAAAACCCATTTCATGGCAATGGTTTACAACACCGCCTTCGGGAATGTGAACAACATCATCACCACGAAAATGATCCCATGGAACAAGAGCAAGCTCCAATACGCCAAGATCACCAAGAAACCCAAGATGGCAATGCCCTCCGACAAGAGCAACAACACTGTGAGGAACAAGCCCTTGAAGCCCAATGTGCTCTACGCGACGCAACTCATGCCATACAAGAGCGCAACCACCAAGTACGTCTACAAGAAGTGGCCCTCTGACGAGAATGATAAGAAGCCACATGTCTTGAGGAGTGCCAAGAGATGAGGAACCATGCAAGAATTCCACGCCCTCAACACTAGGCTAATCAAGCGGAGCACGAGGAACAAGCGGTCGATGACCCTCAACCACAACAAGAGCGTCATCACCATTGCCCCCAACACATCGAAGAACAATGCTATGGCAAGCTCAAGTTCACCATGCCTAAGTTCTTCGGAAGCAACGATCCCGGAGACTATCTATCATTAGCATTGAAGGTCGACAAGATATTCCGTATGCACAATTATGAAGAGGAAAAGATGATTGCCATGGCCTCACTGGAGTTCCAATACTATGTCCTCATTTGGTGGGAGCAAGTCAACGAGTGACGCCAAGCCAAAGGTGACCCACCTATCACCACATGGAATCAAATGAAGGAGGTCATGAGAGTGTGCTTTGTGCCTACTTACTATAACCACAACCCCTTCAAGAAATTGCAACTTCAAGCAAGGCTCCAAGTCCATTGAATAGTATTACAAAGAGATGGAAATTGCCATGATCCGAGCCAATGTCACGGAACATGAGGAGCAAACTATGGCATGATTCTTCAATGGACTGAACCACCCTAGCAAGAAGATCGCCGATTTCCAACCATACAGCAACCTCCTCGAGCTAGTACATCAAGCTACCAAGGCGGAGTGACAAGTCCAAGACGACTACAAGTATGCCAAGTACTCTTCCAAGACCTATGGTTCATACACTCAAGCTTCAACGACTACGCCACCTTCTCCCTCGACGAAAGCTTCATCAAGCAATGGTGACAAATCCAGTTACAAGAAAACTTCGACATCTTCGAGTTGTCCTCCTACTACAAGCAACTTCAAGCCGAGAGCTTCATCATCAACTACTCCAAGGAATTAGACCGTCAAGACAAGTTCCATAAAATGCTTCACATGTCAAGGGCGCGACCACAAGACATTTGAGTACCCCACTCGGCACACCATGATCGCCAATGATGACGGCACCTATGAATCCATTAGTGAGGAAGAAATGGAAGCACTTGAGCACATAGCCATGCACCATCAAGTGAATGAAGAATAAGATGACCAAGTCTTTTGTGACAATGATTCAAGCCCCGCTCTTGTTGTCTTCAAGGTCTTGACACTTCACCAAAAACAAGATTGAAGAGCTATGTTTGAAGTTAGAATTGGTCAAGATTAAGCATCCTCATCCCTACAACGTCCAATGGCTTAGCGACTCCGGCACCATTCAAGTGGAGCACACCGTTCACGTATCCTTCAATATTGGCACGGTTCAAGTATCCTCCTCCCTACAATGTCCAATGGCTTACCGACCCCGGCACCATTCAAGTGGAGCACACCGTTCAAGTATCCTTCAAGATTGGCACCTACGAAGACACCTTGGAGTGTGATGTGGTTCCTATGTCCGTGTGCCATCTCGTCTTAGGAATGCCAATTCTATCGTGGCTTCATCCACAATAGGCGTACCAATCACTAGAGCTTCAATATGAAGGGCAAGGAGTACATGCTACGACCCATGTCGCCAAGTCAAGAGATCACCGATAGGCAAGCATCTACCCATCATGGAGAGAATAGTGAGCGAGTGAACCACCCAAAAGAGAGTGAGGGCCACAATCCAAAATTGAGTGCCTCCACAATGAGCGACAAGAAAAACTTAGTGGTTTTAGCCACCAAAAGAGACATGAGGGATGTGACTGAGAGCCCATCGAGTGTTCTTCATTTTGTGCTTGTGTGCAAAGAAGAAGCGGTGAGGACTAATACTTCACGGCATCTACCTTTGGTGTTGTCAAGTTTATTGCAAGAATTCAAGGACGTGTTCCCCGATGAGCTACCTACTGGACTTCCTAAACTTCATGGCATCGAACACTGCATCGGCCTAATTCCTGGTGCACCTTTAGCGAACAAGGCACCATATCGCATCAACCCCTATGAGACAAAAGAGATTCGATGGCAAGTCCAACATCTCATGGAGAATGGGTATGTATGTGATACGTCTCCAACGTATAACTTTTAATTGTTCCATGTTGTTATATTATCATTCTTGGATGTTTTACAATCATTTTATAGCAACTTTATATCATTTTTGGGACAAACCTATTGACATAGTGCCAAGTTCCAGTTGCTGTTTTTTGCTTGTTTTTTTACTTCGTAGAAAATCAATACCAAACGGAGTCCAAACGCAGTGAAACTTTTTAGAGATTTTTTTTGGACCAGAAGACACACGATGGGCCAAGGAAATACCAGAGGGGGGCTCCAAGGAGAGCACAACCAACCTAGGCGCGCCTGGGGTCTAGGTGCACCCTGGTGGGTTGTGCCCACCTCGGCCGCCTCCCGCACCGCCTCTTTGCTCTATAATACCTCGAAAATCCAAAACCCTAGGGGAGTCGACGAAACACAATTCCAGCTGCCGCAAGTTCCAGAAACCACAGATCCAATCTAGACACCATCACAGAGGGGTTCATCATCCTCATTGCTGCCTCTCCGATGATGCGTGAGTAGTTCATTGTAGACCTTAGGGTCCATAGTTAGTAAGTAGATGGCTTTCTATCTCTCTTTTGATTCTCAATACAATGGTCTCTTGGAGATCTATTTGATGTAACTCTTTTTGCGGTGTGTTTGTTGGGATCCGATGAACTTTGAGTTTATGAACAAATCTATTTTGTCCATGAAAGTTATTTGAGTTTTGATTTCTTATATGCATGATTGCTTATAGCCTTGTATTTCTTCTTCGAATCTTTGGTTTAGTTAGGCCAACTAGATCGATTTTTCTTACCATGGGAAGAGGTGCTTTGTGATGGGTTTGATCTTACGGTGCTCAATCCCAGCGATAGAAGGGGACATGACACATATGTATCGTTGCTATTAAGGATAACAAGATGGGGTCTATTCCTACATGAATGGATCTTGTCTACATCATGTCATCGTTCTTATTGCATTACTCTGTTTCTCCATGAACTTAATACACTAGATGCATGCTAGATAGCGGGCGATGTGTGGAGTAATAGTAGTAGATGCAGGCGGGAGTCGGTCTACTCATCTTGGACGTGATGCCTATATAATGATCATTGCCTGGATATCATCATAATTATTTGAAGTTCTATCAATTGCCCAACAATAATTTGTTTATCCGCCGTATGCTATTTTTCTCGAGAGAAGCCACTAGTGAAATCTACGGCCCCCGGGTCTCTTCTTTATCATATTTGCCTTCAAGATCTATTTTTATTCGCTTTTATTTTCAGATGTATTCATCCAAAAATCCCAAAATAGCTTGTTGCAATTTTCTATTATTTATTTTATTTCGCGTTTCCGTGAGATCTATTTATCCAATCTACTACAAATTTATCTATCTTTTTACCCAGGAGGGATTGACAACCCCTCTTTCACATCGGGTTGCAAGTATTTGTTCTATGTGTGCAGGTACCGTTTACATAGTGTTGTGTGGTTCTCCTACTGGTTCGATAACCTTGGTCTCATCACTAAGGGAAATACCTAACGTAGCTATGCTGCATCATCCCTTCCTCTTTGGGGAAATACCTATGTAGTTCAAGCCGCATCAAAAGGAATTTCTAGTGCCGTTGCCGGGGAGACATCATTAGCATCTATCAGTTTCCTAATCACAAATCTCATCTCCTTGTAATTTATACTATTTGCCATTTGCCTCTCATTTTCATCACCCCCACTTCACAAAAATTGCCGTTTTATTTGCCCTCTTTTTCGTTCACTATTTCCTCGTCAGATCTATTTATGAGTGCAACCTTGCTTTCCTACTTTATCTTCAAGGCTAGCTTAACTAAAACTCTGTCACCAGATTTTGAAGTTCTATACTTCATACAAAAACAAGGAGAAAATTTGAAAGATGCTTAGTATAGATTAATGGAATTTTATCGCACTAGCAACCTTAAAGGAGATGCAAGGATTTTGCTTCAAAAAATTTATATAGGACTTTGCACCATAGACGACTTTTGGATTTTGCCGGTAAAGGGAATGTTATCGAACTTGATGCTAATGCTTCTTATGAGATTCTAGAGGGAATCTTGGGAATCCCACCAATCAAAAAGGGGATTTCTTTTACTCAAGAAGTGATGCGGAGCATCCTACGATCATCCCCATGAACTCTCGAGCATATGCCATTAGACCTAAGGTGAACTCACTCCTTTACGAATCTTCCCTTTCCGCATGTAAGACATGGATGCTACTTCAAGCGCGGACCTTGTGCATACTCATGTACACCCGAGGAGACCATGGAGAGCCCAAGGACCAAGGCCAAGCGTGCTTAGAAGCGAAGGAAGGAGAAGGAAGAAGAGCCAGCTGCTATAGAGGCCGGACATCCGGCCCCAGCCCGGACATCCGGCCCTTGCCCCGAAAATCCGACATCGGCTATCCAGTGAACACCGGAAAGGACCAGCGCAGCACGGACCTCCAGACATCACCCCGCACATCCGGACCCTGCCCCGGAAATCCGGCCCCTCCATCAACGAATGCGACTGGAAGACCCGGGCCATCCCGGACATCCGGCCCGTCGTGAAGCCCCGGTCATCCGACCCCCAGCCCGGACATCCGGCGCCTGTCTGCGCACAGTGAACGGGGCAAGGGCCCATGTATCCCCCCTCTCACTTACCCCTTTGTGGGCTAACACTATATAGAGACCCCCTCCTCCTCCTAGTTAGGGTTAGCGTTGTGATATCTCATTTGAGAGATAGAGCTTCGCTCATCCATATGGATCTATTCCTTGAGAGAGACCACGACCCCTCTTTGGAGAAGATCCACCTTGGATTCTAGACCCCCCTCTTGGGCGGCCCCATCAAGACCTCCTCACAGAGAAGAACCAGTTACCCTATGTATCGTCCTTTGTTGGATTCGGATCTTGTATCTCTTTGTGTTTTGAGGATCTAGCATATGTATGATCATACTTGTTGGTTTGAGTGTTCTCTTGTGTTCCCCTTGTGATTTTTCCCTCGTGTTCTTCGTGGGATCCACTCCTTTCGTGAAAGATCGGCCATCTAGGGTTTCACCCTACATCATCTTGGTATCATGAGCCACGTTGATCACGATTTTGGAGCCTCCCCTCTTTGTTTTCTAGCCTAATTTTGTTGATTTTGTCCCAAATTCGAAAATCCCCACCAAATATAGCCCCAATTTTTTTTTGTGATTTGTTGGTGTGATGATATTTTGTTGATTTTGATCCATGGATTTGCTTGGTTTCGAGTGGATCTAGCATATCCCCAAGTTTCCCCAGTTTCCATCGATGAAATCTCTCCAGTTTTGCCCCTAAAATCATCAATTTCCGTCCCAATTCGAAAATTTCCGCCCCAAATGAGATCTGGAATCGTCGGGCTGGACATCCGGACATCCGGGCACCAAGCCAGACATCCGGCTCCTGGAGCGCCAAATCTGCACGGTTCTGGACATCAGGTTCCGGATTTCCGGCCCCGAGCCAAGATGTCCGGCCCCTGACATCTCAGCCACCCCCGTTTCACCGTTTTGTCCATAACTAATTCATCCAGAGTCCGATTTTCATGTTCTTTAGCTCATTGAAAAGCTATTGACATCCCCCTTCCCACAAAAATACTACCATCTCCATTTGACTCCATCAAAGTTTTGGAACTTTGGCATCTTTGCCTAGGGCTTCCACCATATCATCTGCATAACCACCACCGACTTCTGCAACCTAACCCAATTTGTTCCCCATAGTATTTGTGGTTGTTTGAGTTGTGATTTGAGTCTCCAAGGTGTAGGATACTTAGGGACCATTGCATCTTAATCAACCACCACCATAACTCCTGCATAGGCTTACCCATCATACACTTCCGCCACCCCAACTTAACCCAATTTTGTTTGTGTTGTGAGTTGTGTCTCCTAAGGTGTTTCGGCTACTTAGGGACCGTGCTTCCAACTCCGACACCGTGTATAGTCCACCACCTTACATTCCATTTCCGCATTGCGTACTCCGCAACCCATCATTGCCATTCCGCAATTCCATTCAGCTTCCACAAAACCATCACCGCATCCCGCTACTACCATTTGACATTTGAGATTTTGAGTTCGTGGTTTTTCCGTTTCCTAAGGTGTTTCGGATACCTAGGGATGAGTCACCATCATCTTGGTATCTCCATTAAGATCATCGACACTCATCATCGCCTCGAGTTCGTCATCAACATTGACCACTTCACCATCATCCGTCCGTGGCTTACAAATGACAAACCCTTGACGGTAACCTCCATATCTTAGTATCGTGGTATCCCTCCATTGTATATTCCCTTGAAATTGCATCGTTAACCCCTAGCCCATTTTGCATCACTTGCATATCGAGACTAGCCATTTGAGTATTGCCGGAAACGTTACTTGTGCACATTAGTGATCTATACCATACATTGCATACATACCATATCATATTGGTATCATATCATCCCTTGTGTCACAAGATTGTTCCTGTATATACCAAATTGCTATCTTGGTTTGTGCATTTCGCATTCTGGCCATACAAAAAAGAATGAGCTTTTAAGCAAAAGAGAGAGCAAAGAAGCTTGTAAGCAATAGCCATAGCATCATACCACATTGCATATAAGATTGTCATATCCGATCGTCTTGGATCATACCACCGGAACATCATACATAGCATACTTGGGATAGAAAGTTGATACATTTTGCATCTTATAGGTTGTGCACAAGTGTCGTATCTGCCTATTGAGAAATCGTGCTAGCGTCTCTCTTGAGTTGTGCAACACGAGCGTTTCCCGTGGATTCCACATTTTTGGCTCATTCCTTGGTTGCACGATCCCATTTATCTATCCTGTGTGCGTTTCCATGTGCCATTCATTGCTATTGGTCTACTTTTTTCACTTGCGAATTTGTGAATCTCTTACAACATTATTGACTCTTGCTAACATTTTGCATCAAATTTTTGTGCCACTATCCTCAGCGAGCTCCACCATAAGCCTTATTTGTGTAGGTGTGAGAAACTGCCAAGAATTGATACCAATTGTGCTATTTCCTTGTTACATCATTGAGTGATCATTGATCCATCTTCAACATTGGTCAAGGTACATTTGTTATAGTTCTTCTCCTTTCTCCACTCATATTTTCTCGAGTATTGTGATGGATAGGCAAGGCATTTCATCTCCGGTCTTCGACAACAATGATGGCGTGAACAACTACATCACCAAAGCGTCAATCTTCGATCTACAACGACAAATGCAAGACGCACAATCAAGATTGCGAGAGCGCATCGAGAACCTCTCCAACGACATTCATCACTCCGAAGCAAGGAAAAGGGACTACATCGATAACAAGCTTTCCGCACAAAAGGAGGAGCAAGATGCAAGGATGGAGGAGATTCAGACCTTGTTGATCAATTGTTCTTCCCCTTCATCATCCTCAAGGCGGTGACGTTCAAGTCACAAGTCTTCGGAGCACAAAAATGATGCAAGCGCAAGTCGTCCACGTCCACATCTCCATGGCGACCACCATCACATTCGCGATCCACATCGTCATGAAGGGCAAGTCACCTCCAAGCATCATGTCCACGATGACGATGAACGCCATCGAGCTCAAGTACGACAATGACACCATCATCATGAAGATGCTCGCCAAGCGCAAATGCACAAGTCCCAACAAGCCCTACTTCACGCCAAGGTCAACCTTCATGAGCATAAGAGAAGACCGCGAGACGAGAACCACCAAGACGGTGCTACGGCTACTACCACCACCACTTTGGCATCTTTGCTAAGTGCTTTCAAGGCATATTTGCCTTTGGACGTACGACATCTTTGCCTACTTCCCACAAGTACACCTACAACGACTTCATTAAGTCCAAGGTGACCACCTACAAGTGAGGGCGACACTTCCATCTTCGGAAGCCCCCCTTCGGTCATGGAGATGAGCTACGAGGTGCCACATCATATGGGCCTCCGACAACAAGACGGCAACAAGAAGGTCGAGCAAGGGCCATCCCCTTCAACCACGGCGACGAGCATGAACCTCTTCAACAACATGAAGACGACGCCCATATTGGACTCATACTACGAGTCAAGCTATGAGACCGCACATGAGACCTTATCTTTGGTCTTGGAGGAGAGTGATGATGTGCCATCTTCGGCCTTCATCCATGGCTACAAGTACGACATGATTGAGCATGGAGACATTTGCACCTACATCTCTCCGATACCCACATATGAAGAGATGCCCCAATTTCCATGTGAGGAGAGCCACCACCACATGAGTGACATGAGTGACTCCACCATACGTGACACTGAGAGCATTTCCTCTGAGAGGATGAGTATGACCACCACTAGCCCCACACTTGAGAGCATGCCACACATCCTATGTGAGGTTGAGAGCCATTTGATTGACTCCACCAACCATATGAGTGAGAGCATCCAAGAGGGAGTGAGTGAGCCACAACACTTAGTGAGTGAGGTAGTTGACACGGCATGTGAGGTCACTATGATTTCTAACGACCTAACCTCTAGTCCGAGTGTGTTTTCTTCTTTGGTGCTAGGTCTCCTACATGACGACACGCCTATCCTCGACGAGTCCATACCTCCAATGGAGACGACGATGGCCATGGTGGAAGAAGATGCACCCCCACATGGTTCCATCAAGATGAAGATGACCACGACTTGGTCTTTCACACCTCACCTACAACACATGAGCGATGCTCTAAAGGTAACATAGGTGATGGTGCTTCTCTTGTCCCACTAGTGGACTATATTACCAATGATTCCTTGCATGATGTGGACACACCTATTCCCATGCTTCATGCTAGTGCGAATTCTTCATGTCATGACTTACCAATTTATGATGAATATGATGATGAGCATGTTGATTTGCCTAGTTGTGATGCTATGCTCCATAGGATATCATGTGAAAATTCTATTGGTCACATCATGTTTGACAATCCATTAAACTTGTCATATGCTATTAGTGAGATCTCACATATCGCATCATTTCAATCTCAACATAGTAACTATGCATGCCCCATTCAAATAAATCCCATTTGCACTTATGGCATAGATGACGAGATGATGGTCATTGGCTTTTGTTTTTCATGTGATGATATTGCCATGCTTCCTTTACATAATTTGCGCAATTCATCTACTATACCCTGCCATGATCACATTGTTCCAAATATGCTTTGTTTTGGATGTTTTCAATATTCTCCAAGAGATGTTTCCATTAATGCTCATGAGGAGACCCCCATAGTTTCCTCATACATCTTAGGAGATTTTGATGCATTCCATACTTTGCATGATTCTCATAATTGCTTAAACCATATGAATTCCATGCATAACAATGCTCTAGATATTTCCCATGATGCATTAGACAATTTGAGTCTCCATTATGCTATACATAATAACAAACCTCTCATGATGGATGACATGTTTCTATATCCTGCATCTCATTTATTTGAGCATTGGATATTTTGTTCTAACCAACACAAGCACGTGCGCATCATGATTGATGAAGTGTACATATACCATGCACACATAATATTCCCTTTCTCTTTGTTTTGTGTAGGTACTCATGAACAATCGTCAACCTCACAATCCCATGAGTTGACGGAACGAGCTCTTGAGAGCAAAGATGACTTGGGATCCCGTGGACTACCATTACCACCGCTCCATTCGCGCAAGAACTACGTGCATCTCTTTTACTTGGCTCTCACATGGCTTTGGGCTATTTACCATTTGTCACCTTATGCCCATTATATCGTGTTCACTTTGCATGTTATGCCTCTTTACATGATTTTGCCATGCAATTGTGACCCTTTCTTGCACCTACCCATGATTCACCATTATGCTACTCCTATGTGTATTTGCATGCTTGGTGGAGATCCTTGTTGCTATTGCCATGTGTACCATGAACCTATTTTTCTCGTATCTTGCTTCCATACTTGTGGTATATCATGTGCATTATGTGTGCCCACTATTTGCACCCATGACATGCTTGCCATGATTCCTTCTAGTATGTTGCATCTTCGCACTACTAGCTTGCTTGATTTGATCACTATGATTGCTTGCTTTGTCGTATCACCCATGTTCAACTCTTACTCGCTTTCTTGGGTTGATGACATATATGCTCTTGCCCCTCACTTGATTTGTCTTGATCATTGTCTCTTGTCTCCATTAGTGGCATCTCTCATATCCCCTATGCTTATTGATCGTGGAGACTTGGACATATTCCATGTGATGCATACTTGTTTGATTGAGCCTATTGTATTTGGTTGTTCTCACATCATATGCCTCCATACTATGAAATGCTCCTTTGTCCTTTCTTATGATGAGCATGATGCATACACTTGTTGGGTATCTTACCACATGAATGATAGGTTTTGCATTTTTGCTAACCTCATTTGTTTTTCCGAGTGTTTGTCATGTTCTTTCATTTTGAAGGATTCCCAAGGCATTTCCATCACAAGACATATTGGTTATGTGAAGGCATATATGATGTGCAACACCAACATTCTCGACATCCTCATAAAGGTGAACTCCTTCCCTTTGAGCCATCTTCACATATGCATATTGGATGGGCCATACTTTCATTGTTGCTTCCTTCTTCTTGTCTACATGATACATATATCGGATGGAGGACCAACATTGAAGATTGGCTCTATGGACCTTCACATTGAGGAGCGCTCGGACATATTGGATGCACCTTCGAGCCTCCACTCATGCCACGACATCGAGCATTGGTACACCAACACCTCCATATTTGTTGATTGTGTTCACACATGTCATGCTCGATTGACATATCATACAAATGACAAATTTGCATCTTATGCATGGATTGACTCACATCATGATTGCCTTGTTGAATCTTGTATTCCCATGTCATCCATGATATATGAGCTTGTGCACTTTCTTAGCAAATTTGTTGTGATCTTTCTTGACGGCATATTTATACATCATGATCATATTGCCCATCATCAATTGCATGATCACATACTCATATTGAGCATCCACTGCCATATTCATGCTATTGATAAACCGTCTCTCTATGACATCATTTTGCATCATGGTTGCATTGATCACATTCACAATACATTTGTGTGTGTGCAATGAATGCTTTTGCTCCCATGAATGCTTTACATCTCATTCCATATCATCTTGCTAAGCTTCATGTGTTTTGTCATGAACATTCTTGTTGCACGGACTCATACTTCCTTGATGGACACTTTGTGTGCGCTAACCAATGTATTTTTGAGTGTCGTTTGTGTTTGATTTTCTTGCATTATACTACTCCGGCGACACCTTGGAGTACTTGGATTGCGCAATGTCTTCAACTCCGTCCAACTACAAGTCTGCCCACGACAACCGTTTCCATGGTGATGAGGATCATGATCTAAAGTCGGATCTTCCTCAAGGGAGGGGAGATGATGCGGAGCATCCTACGATCATCCCCATGTACACTCGAGCATACGCCATTGGACCTAAGGTGAACTCACTCCTTTACGAATCTTCCCTTTCCGCATGTAAGACATGGATGATACTTCAAGCGCGGACCTTGTGCATACTCAGGTACACCCGAGGAGACCATGGAGATCCCAAGGACCAAGGCCAAGCGTGCGTAGAAGCGAAGGAAGGAGAAGGAAGAAGAGCCAGCTGCTATAGCGGCCGAACATCCGGCCCTTGCCCCGGATATCCGGCATCGGCTATCCAGAGAACACCAGAAAGGACCAGCGCAGCCCGGACATCCGGACATCACCCCGGACATCTGGCTCCTCCCGAATTCCCGTACATCCGGCCCCTGCCCCGGAAATCTGGCCCCTCCATCATCGAATGCAACTGGAAGACCCAGGCCAGCCCGGACATTCGGCCTCCCAGCCCGGACATCCGGCCCGTCGCGAAGCCCCGGTCATCCGGCCCCTAGCCCGAACACCCGGCGCATGTCTGCGCACAGTGAACGGGCCAAGGGCCCATGTATCCCCCCTCTCACTTACCCCTTCGTGGGCTAACACTATATATAGACCCCCTCCTCATCCTAGTTAGGGTTATCGTTGTGATAGCTCATTTGAGAGATAGAGCTTCGCTCAACCATACGGATCTACTCCTTGAGAGAGACCGCGGCCCCTCTTTGGAGAAGATACACCTTGGATTCAAGACCCCCCTCTTGGGCGGCCCCATCAAGACCTCCTCACGGAGAAGAACCGGTTACCCTATGTATCGTCCTTTGTTGGATTCAGATCTTGTATCTCTTTGTGTTTCGAGGATCTAGCACATGTGTGATCATACTTGTTGGTTTGAGTGTTCTCTTGTGTTCCCCTTGTGATTTTCCCCTCGTGTTCTTCGCGTTCTTCGCGGGATACGCTCCTTTCGTGAAAGATCGGCCATCTAGGGTTCCACCCTACATGAAGAAGGGGTCCAAATTTTATACAAGTTGAGTGATTTGCATAAACATATAATCGAGTTGCAAAAATATAATGAACCTCTCAAACACATTAGTGGAAACCTCAATTGCATGAGTACTTTGATTACTCTTTGTAATAAGCGGTTGGATATTTTAGACCTCAAGATGGTTTCCTTTCCTAAGAATTTAGGGAAGCGTAAAGAACCTCCCGGGTTTGAGAAATCCCTTACAAAACAATTTTTTAAAACCAAATTATGTTAAACTTCTAATTCAAATTTTTGAAACCAAATTATTCTCAGCTCAAATGTATGGATAGGTAATAACAATATATTAAATAACATACACACGCGCAAATTTAAATTAGTATGCATGTTTGATAGATCAATTTTGGTTCGACTATGAATTGCATGTACCATCACGTGGAATTCAAATATTTAATCCCTTTTATGTTGACATCTTCTATACACACAAGTAAACATTTGAATCTCGCTTCATGCCCATCTCTATCTAGGTCTTTGTCACGTGCTCCTTCATGTAGCTATCACTCTCTTTTCTCCATCTCACCTGCACGCTCACTACATGCTTCTCCCTTTTTTGGAAACACGATCTCTCGCCGTCTCCCTCTAGAAGTGCCACACTCTCTCTATGTTCATAGATTACACGGTTTTCATTATCTCTCATGTCTCTATCATTCTCTCGTATCACTATAGCTACCTAAGCTTTCTTTTTCACCGCCACACACACACACTCACTTGTCTTTCACTTTGCCTTTCTCTCCAGGGTTCTATCACGCACCCTATATCTTTCGAGGAAAACATGCACAATTAACCATTGGTTGAAAGGTGCACCCATAATATGGGCTTAGGTAGCATGATTAATGTTTAGAATGGTGATTCAATAACCAATACACAAGTAATGAAACTATCGTTCGTTATCTTACAAGCAATAAGGTTGCTAGTAATTTTGAATTTTACACATCATAGTCCAATCATCGGTATTTTGGTTGGAAACAACACGAGGACCAAGAGATGAATGTAGATGGGGAGATGTATCAATTTTATCAAGAAGTCTTAAGAGGTGGTGAAATTCTCACAACATTCTTGATATATAAGATGGTATTACTTTAAGATAGGACATAAGATAAGATGGATAGCCAGGAACTCAAGGTATAACCACAACACTAACAAGTTTGTGTTGGAAAGAAGGCAAGGAAGTAGTCAATGACAACACAAATTACCAAGGGGCAAGGGTGGTATTTCCCATGAAGAATTTAGTTGATATCTTGGAAGAGCTTAGAATGTTGATGATGATAATGACACATTTGTCGAGAGATTTCAAGATGTAATCAATCGGCGATGACATCAAGTCGAAGGAATGGTGAAGTGAAAGGTTATTGGAACCAAGGGTACGACACAAACTCGAAACCAAGCTCGTCGTTCAAGGAGAAATGATATGATGAGGAAGATCGACGTAAGATTAGCTCATCATCTAAAATTATGCTCCGGGAATAAGGACCAGGTAGCATAGTTAAAATCAGCATGATACTGATATAGCCGATCAGGCTAGAAATGACGTGATCGAGTACAAACTCGTAAGTAAATAATATTACTAATAGTTGTTCAATCGCGATGCAGACACGATTCAGTTATCGGTGTCCTTGAGTGTTTAATGACTCAGATCCCGTGAAAACAAATTGGAATCTGTGAGAATGTAGTGCTTGATGGAGAACTCATAAGAAGTTATGCAGTTCCGTGATCTTGTAGCGATCCAACTTCAAACCCAAACCACGTCTACGAGCATAGCATAGCAGTATAAGCACATCTAGAAGTAACTCGCATGGTTTGAAATAAAGACAATAGGTTCTACCTCATCAACTACTTCCCGATACCCACATGTTATCCAGTCCTAACCATGCAGTGTTTGAGGATTGAACTAATGCATGAAAACTGGGTAATAAGGGTATGATCAAAGTGTTACTTTCCTTGCTGACGATCTGAAAACCCTAGTGACTGATAGTAGCATGCTTTGCACTCCAGAAACTCTATCATGAACAAACAATAGCATACACAAGCACTCAAGCATAAGATGCAAGGGTAAAACTCAAATGAAAAGATCCAAACTAAAAGTGCTAAAGAAGAGCTTCGATTTGCAAAAAGAATCAACCAAATCGGAGATACGAAACTCAAACTACGATCAAAAGAATGTTAAATTCAAATCTGCTTGGAACCATATTTTAAATTATCAAAACCATGTTCAAGTAGATTATCTGGAAAGAGGGGAACAAGACGAAGATTTTGGCATTGGTTTCACTGGATTTGGATGAACGAGCAAAAATTAACGAGGGTTTGAAGATCAAGGACTAATTTGTGATAAAAGTAATCGCGAATAGGTCCCTGGCCGAAAACAAAAAAAAAAAACCCTAACGAATGAACGTTCTCTATGAAGACCTAACTAACGAACGCATTCGTTAAAACAAACTAAACAGAGAACATTCGCTAACTAGCGAACCCTTAAAAAACCGATCTAAAACCGAGAAAAACCCTAACCCAAAAAAATAAACTGAGAGAAAACCAGAAAATAAAATCGTATTGGTCTTTTTACCGGTTAACCGAAGAAAAGCACTGACGGCGACAACGACGGGATCCGGCACGGCTCCGGCGCCTTGCGGCGGCGGGGCTGGGCTTCGGCGGCGGCGACGGGCGGCGGCGCGGCTCGACGGCTTGGAGGCAGTGGCTGTGGGCGGCGGGGTGGGGTGGAGGCGGTGGGGGGGCTCCGCCTTTTGAAGGCCCGGGGGGCTGGCTTGGGCGAGGGGGCGCCGGGGCAACTCGGCCTCGAGAGGCATGCCCCGGCCGAACTCGGACGGCGGTGGTGCGGCGCGGACTCTCCCGCACGGGAGGCGGTGGCAGCCTGCTGGGCCTTCTGCCCGGTCGGTCCGAAACTTTAAAAAAATCGCCCGAAAGAAAAATCCTAATAAAATATAAAAAAATGTAAAAATACCAAAAATAATTTTCACCGTCCAAGTCTAATATTTAGAACAAGGTGAACATTTTTCTGGCCTAAAAATGCAAGTTTTCAAAAATGCACATTTTTCTAATTCAAATAAAATAGCAAACAAAATATAATTTTGATTTTAAAATTTCTCCTCCAACATTCCTCTCTTTTGAAGAAGTCATTTTATCTTCTCTCATTTATTTTTATTATTGTAAATAATTGGAGAGAAAAAATATTAAAATCAAATTGATCCTCTTTTCAAATTTGATAAAAATTCAAATATGAAAATTTGTGAAATCCCCAACTCCTCCTTGGGTCCTTGAGTTGCTTAAGATTTCTAGGATCACAACCAAAATGCAAATAAAATATGATATGCATATAATGACCTATGTATAACATCCAAATTGAAAAATGGGCATATTCTCGAGGTACCAGAGGGTATACTCAAAGGTAGAACAGAATAGAGGTTGGGCAGGTGAAATCATTTGCAGAAGGCAAGAACTTAATCTTGTCCAAGAAATGGGATCAAAGAAGGACAATATGGTCGAAACCACGATTGCAAAAGACCAAATCCCGGATATAAGATGAACTTATACCAAGGGGACAATTTATTTTAAGAGAAGCTTTCATGATAAGATCTACATCGTGTCTATGGGCATGAACACAAAGTTCAAGGTCGACTCCCACTTCTCCAATGCATAACCTTTCACTCACTGCTCTGTTAAAATTAAGTGAAGGTGAAGAACTACCTGGTGAATTACCAGAGGAGTTTTACCCATGAAATCTTTTGGGTTCACACAGATTAAGGAAGGCATAGGTTCAACCCATCGGGGCATCGTAGAAACATATACCACAAATTTCAAAACTAAAAATCACCAGCTCGAAAGCAGAGCATGGTTGGACAAATTAGAGAATAGGTTTTACGAACACCATTATCTATCAGGGAAATAATTTGCCAGAGTGATTGAATATGAAGTAAGCAGTCGGATAAAATCCAACAAGGATCCGGTGGCCCTCAAGGGATCTGATGTGAGCATCGGTACTCAAGTTGAGGAAGAAAGAATGCAAGAAGATCTGATTATAGAAATAACTGACTAATTTAAAGCCCAAATGCAAGAGAATTATGACTTCCAAATCAAGGGATCAGAAGCTAACACTCTGATTAATGATGGATAAGTTGAGTAGGCTTGGGGGTACAATCGATGGCAATTTGATTGGTCGAGATCCAGCTCATGCTTAAAATGTCATTTGAGCCGGAAGGATGAATTCTAGGATCTGGTTGAGGATGGCAAGCATTCGCAAAATATTGAATCAAGGGACTCAAAATGATAGTGACAAAGGATATCAAGGGAGATTGCTAGAAATATGTAATTAACCATAGTGTCGGAAGGCAAGGAATTCAGGAGCAATAGGCTACTGAGGATTTTCAGAAAACTAAATAGTACTTCGAAGATTTTTGTGAAATACATGAATCAACTGGGGATGAGAGGATACTCGATAAGTGCAATAAATTATCCGTAGAGGTATTTAGGTGGCAAAGAACTGCAAGGTAGTAGGCTCAAAGTATTCTCCGAAAAATAGAGAGAATTTCGGAGTATAATAAGATCAACTGGGAATAAAAGTAAGAATCATAGGTGTATGTGTTTATCCATAGGGATATATCGGTGGTAGGGAATTGCAAAAGCAATGGGCACAAAGTCTTGAGAGAACATCGGAGAGTATCTTCAGAATCCTTCAGTGCACCAAGCAATTATCTAGAGTGGTGGGCTCTTCAGGAGGAAGTATTTTCAAGAACCTAGAGTTAGAGTTAGTAAAATCATTTAACCCGAATAGAAGAGAGATCAAAGTACCAAAGTATAGGTCGAGGAAAAAAAGGTCCTAATACCACCCAATTGGTGACGCGGGCCTGTAAGACACACAACCATGTTAGTAAAAGATCTATAGTGACTAGAATTGACTTCGGCCAAGTAGTGTGGAAGGGGGATTCCTACAGGCAGTCGGCTCTCATACCAACTTGTGACGCCCCCAATTTGACCGTACACTAATCATGCACACAAATGTGTACGATCAAGATCAAGGACTCACGTGAAGATATCACAACACACCTCTAGACACAAATAGAATAATACATGCTTTATATTACAAGCCAGGGGCCTCGAAAGCTCGAATACAAATGCTCGAAGACATAAGAGTCAGCGGAAGCAATAATATCTGAGTACAGACATAAGTTAAACAAGTTGCCATAAGATGGCTAGCACAAACTGGGATACCGACCAGAAGAGGTGCAGGCCTCCTGCCTGGGATCCTCCTAACTACTCCTCGAAGTCGAACTCCATGTAGAAACATCCTCGTGATCCTCTGGCTCCTGGACTCCATCATATGTTCGCAATAACCGAGGAAAGGAAAAAAAGAAATAGCAAAGCAACCGTGAGTACTCATCCAAAGTACTCGCAAGGAAGGATCTACACTACATATGCAATGGTATCAATGAAATGAGTAGTATTTGTGGACTGAACTGCAGAATGCCAGAATAAGAGGGGGATAGCTAGGCCTATCGAAGACTACACTTCTAACAAGTATCATGACCAATTTGACCAAGTTGTACCCGAGTGTATTTTATTAACTATCCGGTTCTAATTGTCATAAGGTCAAGGTACAACTCTGAGTCGTCCTTTTACTGAGGGACACGGCTATTCAAATAGATAAACTTCCCTATAGGGGTGCACCACATTTCCCAACACGCTCGATCCCCTTTGGCCGGACACACTTTCCTGGGTGATGCCCAACCTCGGAAGATCAACATGTCGCAACCCTTCCTAGGCACAACAGAGAGGTCAGCACGCTGGTCTAAATCCTATGCGGGCAGGGGTCTAGGCCCATTGCCCATTGCACACTTGCACGTTGCGTACGCAGCTGGAAGTAGATCTAGCCCCCTTAATACAAGCACAGGATTACGGTCCAATCTGACGCGCGCTGCTTAGTCCCTGACATCACGAAGGCTTTAGCTGATACCACGACATCGAGTGCCCATAATTGTTCCTGCGTAGTTGGTTAGTGCGTATAGGCCAGTGGCCAGACTTAGATCAAATGCCAAGATCTCGTTAAGAGTGTTATTTTGAAGTAATCGCGGATGCCGACCAGGGCCAGGCCCACCTCTCTCCTAGGTGGTCTCAACCCGCCTTGCCGCTCCGCCACAAAGGTCCACTCAGAGGGCCATCAGGACAAACGTCTTTTGGTCCCAATCCATGAATCACTCGCGGGTACTCTACGAGCCAACCCGACTTTAGTCACCACAAGTAACATATATTATGTATATAAGTATATACCCGTGATCACCTCCCAAGTGATCACGGCCCGATAGCATATCATGGCAGATGGAGAAGAATGTAGGGCCACTGATGGAATACTAGTATCCTATATTAAGCATTTAGGATTGCAGGTAAAGGTAACAACAGTAGTAGCAAGGACAGGCTATTCATCCGAATAGGATTAACGGAAAGCAGTAACATGCTACACGACTCTAATGCAAGTAGTAGAGAAGAATAGGCGATATCTGGTGATCAAGGGGGGGGGATTGCCTGCAAGCTCTGCAAAAAAGGAAGAAGTGTCGTTGTCGACGTAGTCGATCACCGGGGCATCATCGGCCTCGGAGTCTACCAAAGAGAAGAGGGGGGAAGAAACAATAAATATAAACCTAACAAAGCATCATAAAGCATAACATGGTAATATGATGTGTCGGGTGTGACCTAACGTATGTCTACACGAATAGGTGAAGGGGGAATTCAACCGATAATGTTTTCCTGGTTCCGGACCTGTGTCAGATAAATGACTGGAGGGGGAATGTCCCACGTTCACATAGTTAGAGGCATCTGATAGGTAAACCGGCTGCGTATTCGGATTCGTCTCGTTGTTCTGAGCAACATTCATGTAGAAAACATTTTCATCCAACTTACGAATTATTTTATATGTTTTTCTAAAGTTTTAATCATTTTTTGAATTTATTTATCTATTTAATTCTAACATTATCAAGAATAGTGTATGCCTATGTCATCATGATGCAATGCTGAGGTCATCAGTTAACAATGCGGTTTACTGGGTCAAAGCTAACATATGGGTCCAGTGGGACCCACGTGTCATTGGCTGAACTAACTAAACAGAGTTGGTTTAATCTAATTAACCTAATTAGATTGGTGGAGCCTACTGGTCAGTGAGTGTTTAGCACTATAATTAACGAACTAACAGTTTAATTATTTATTTTAATTCGTTTAGCCATGTGGGACCCACATGTCATAGACACATGGGGCGGCCACGTCAATGTTGACCCAAGTCGACAGGTCAAAGGTGGCCCCTGCGCCCACCAGCCAGTGGCCCAGGTTGTTCCACGTGGACGCCACGTCGGACACCAGCCGGAGATGCACCGGAGCTGCCTCCAGAGAGCCAAACACGGCGGCGCGGCTCGGGAGGGGCGCGGATTTCACGCACAGGGGGTCTGCGGGGTTGTGGCTGGGCGTGTTCGATGCGGCTCAGCGTCGCGCGTCGAACGGTGGTGGATGGAGTGGCTGGAATGGACGGGGGCGAGCCCTTTGAGCTCGCCGGCGGTGAGGTGCTTCAGGTGAGAAACGACAATGGTGGTACGACGCGAGTTCGGGCAATCCAGAGAGCGAGGCGAGGGCTACGTGCACGTGTGAGCAAGATGGGCGCGAGAAAATGATCAAAAGGTCGCCGGAACAACGCCGACGACGAGCTATGCGGAGGCGCATCAGGAGTTCATCGGGTTCGGTGTTTGGGCACCGATGCGAGCAACCTAAAGGTTCTGGCGGCATCGCGACGATGCATTGAGCGCGTGGCCGTGCTTGTCGGGCTTTGAAACAGACGGCAACGGCGGTGGCGAGCATGGCATCAGTGGCGGAGCGACGGCAACAATGGTAGCAGTAGCAACGAGCGGCAAATCAAGGAGCGGAGAGGGGGGAAGGAAGCGGAGCTCACCAAGGAGCGCACGACGGCTCGGTGGAAGTATAGGAGCTGCAGGGGAGTAGATCGAAGAGGAGGAACGACGATGTCCTGAGGTTGAAGACGGTGCCGATTCGGCGTTGTGGCGACGCTGAGCTCGAACGGTTCAATGTAGACGACTTAGGAAAGGACGAGGCTGCTCATGGACACACCGGCGATATGAGAGGCAGTTGGTGGCTGCGTGGATGATGGCGAACGGCGATAGAGACACTCGGGGAGGGGCGTGTGCCGCGGCGGATCTAGCGAGGGAGAGAGCAAGAGGGGAAAGGAAGGAGGGGCGTTAGGATTCAAGGGCGCTGACGGGGTCGTCGGTATCTTGAGGACGCCGGGGATCCGCCGGATGGCCGCCCCATGGCCATCGGCGCCGTGGACGAGCGCTCTGTGTCCACGGGGATGGGGTGAATAGAGGAAGGGGAACGAGGGGGGTTTGGTGGGCCGGCCTGGTGCAGTGGCCAGCTGGGCCTGGCCCAGTTGAGGGGGTGGGGTCCTTTTGCTTCTTTTCCTTTTATTTTTATATTTATTTTATCTTTCATTTTTCACTTTTTGTTTTGTAATTACTTTTCACGCAAAATAAATTTTGTAAAGTGTGAAATTGATCTCAACAATCATTAGGCAATATATCTCACTGCCACAAAAGTTTGAGGAGCATTTGAATTCATTTGAAATTCGTTTAAATGAAATTGTATTAATGTGGTTTTTTGGTCACTATTGTAATTGTTTTCGGGCAATTAAATATTTTTTTAAATGTTGGATGCCGTTTGTTAATTAGCTAGTGAACATTTTTAATTCACTGTTTTATGAAACTATAACTTGAATTGTTATTTGTTTTTTATTTTAACTAATTTTGAAATGAGTGAAGTTTAGAAAATTTGCATCATGATGACTTGGTATAATTAAATGGGGTTTACTATAGCTTGATTATCCGGGCATCACAGCATTAGAAATAGAAACATCATTAGTAGTATGAGGAGGTTCTTCTACTTCAGGTTCACTAGAGGAATGCAAAGTCCTATCATTTTTCTTCTTGTTTTTCTTTTTGGAAGGACTAGGTGCATCAATGTTAATTCTTCGAGAGTCTTGTTCAATTCTCATTGGGTGTCCCTCAGGATAAAGTGGTTTCTGAGTCATTTTACCTCCTCTAGTTGCTACTCTAATAGCAAAGTCATTTATATTGTTGTTCATTTCATCAAGAAATTCTCTTTGAGATTTAGCAACTTGTTCTAATTGATTTTGAACCATAGAGGCACGCTTTCCTACACCTCTAACATCATTGGTAATTCTAAATAACTAGTCACTCAAATGATCAATCATATCAGAATTGTATTTCAATTGTTTCATAACATTTGCATTGAAGTGATCTTGCTTTCTAATGTAATTATCAAACTCATAAAGGCATTGACTAGGATGTTTATTATAAGGATTGTCATTGTCATTGAATTTCATTAAGGAATTTACCTCTACCGCCTTAGGTGGTGGTGGTGTATCAAGCCCATGTATTTCTTCAATAGGAGGTAAATTTTCGACATCCTCAGCTTTAATACCTTTTTCCTTCATTGATTTCTTTGCCTCTTACATATCTTCAAGACTGAGATATAAGATACCCCTCACCTTCGGAGTAGGTGTAAGTGCATCTAGTGCCACCCCTAGTTGGTTTTGGAGTATTGACGTCAAACCTGGTTGAGGGACTAATGTGTTTGTGAGAATTGCAGGATAACACAGGTAGAAGTCCCTCATTGATTCGGTTTTCCTACCAGAGATGACCCCTAAAAATGTATGAAGACATTGAAGTCAAAGGTGGTATGTGAAGACAGTCACATTGAAGACTATGACAAGAGAAGACATCGAGTGAAGACTATGGAGCGCGAAAACTTAGTTGTTTCATCGTTCTTTTTCTTCTTTGTTGAGTCATAGGAACCACCGTACTGTTAAGTGGGGTCCAAGTGAACCAGTCAGAATGACTGAAGTGATGCTTAACCAAAAATCCTATGTCTTCGGGCGAAGACAATGAGAGCAAATCTTATCCAGAGCTGGATAAGTCAGCTTTGCTTGTAGCCCAAGTAAAGTTACCGTATGTGTTTGAAATCTGACCGTTGGAACATGTGTCAGTTCCTTAGTGACCCAGGGTCATTTGGGACAAATCAGGTCAGGTTGCCTAGTGGCTATAAATAGCCCACCCCCTACAACCATAAACGGTTGGCTGCTCAGAGTTAGTGTATGGCTTTTGTCGTTTGAGAGCAACCCACCTCGAAGCCTTTGAGAGAGAAATCCTTGCGAGGATAAAGCCCTAAACACCGAGAGCCAAAGAGTGTTAGGCATCACTTAAGTCTTCCTGTCTGTGTGATCTGAAGATTTATTACACTTGAGGATTGAATCCTCCAGCCGGTTAGGCGTCACGTTCTGAGCATACAAGAGTAATTGTGGATCGTCGGTGAACGAAGTATGTGAAGGTTTGCAAGTCTACCTTGAAGACTTACCAGAGTGATTGGGCGAGGACTAGGTGTCCTTAGCTCAAGGGGAATAAGGTGAAGACACGGTCTTCTGAGTTGAATCTCAGCCTCCCTAACCAGACGTACAGTTGTCACAGCAACTGGAACTGGTCCAACAAATCATTGTCTTCAACGAGTCACTGGTTTCATCCTTCCCATTCCTTTACTTACTGTTGGCTCTAGTGAAGTCATTGTATGATTGCATTATCTTTTGTCTTCACTAATTGACCGCTTGTTCTGATTGGCTTCACACTATATTCCTACCTGATCTATACTTCCTAGCTGCTATTAGTCGTTGTGCTTTCACTTCATTGAATACTTGACTATGGCTTGCTTAATGTAGTCTACCTTCCGCTGCATGATAATAGGTTTATTTCTATCGTTTGTCTTCGAAACTTCCATGTTTTGAAGACTTTCATAAAAATCGCCTATTCACCCCCCTCTAGTCAATCACTAGCACTTTCAATTGGTATCAGAGTAAGGTACTCCCTTGTTCTGTGTGATTCGGTTTAACCACCTGAAGTTTTAGCTATGTCGACTACAGGGATAATCAAAGTCTCCGCTGCGTGCCCAGTCTTTGATGGAACTGAATATCCCTACTGGAAGAATAAGATGCGCATGCATCTTGAAGCCATTGATGTTGACCTATGGTATGTCGTCAAGAATGGTGTTCCCAAGGCTGGTGAAGGTGTCACTGCTGCTGATGTCAAGAAGTTCGTTTAACTGGACTCCACTGCCAAGAACATCATCTGTGGTCATCTGACCAAAGGACAATATGGCCGTGTGAGTGCTTTGGAAACATCTAAGCTAGTCTGGGACTGGCTCTCCAAGGTTAATGAAGGCGTCTCAACCCAGAGAGATTAGAGAATCAGTGTCCTTCGCAACCTCTTCAACCACTTCAAGAGAAACGACAATGAGAATGTCCAGCTCACGTTTGATCGACTCACTGACATCACAAATGAGCTTCAAGCCATCTGCGCTACTGAGATCACTAAGCATGAAGTCATCAAGACACTCCTGAGATCACTTGACAGCTCGTTTGACACTAAAGCCCTGATGATTCAAGAACGTCCTGACTTCAAGACACTCGATCCATCTGACATACTTGAGAGGCTCAACACACATGAGTTTCAGCTTTCTGAGAAAAGAGACATCTACAGTCCCAACTATGGGCGAACTCGTGCCTTGAAGGCAAAAGCTGTCTCCTCATCTGAAGAAGAATCTGACAGCAGTTCCGATGATCCTCAAGACATTGGAAAGGAGCATGCTATGCTTGTGAAGAAGTCCCAAAAATTCACCAAGAAGAAAGGCTTCAGATAGTCTTCACGATCAAGCTCAAGGAATGATGAAGCTTCTGCTCATGACTACAAGAAGAGAACATGTCACAAGTGCAAGAAACCTGGCCACTACATCTCTGAGTGTCTGCAGTGGGACAATGAGAACAAGAAGAAGAAGAAGAGCAAGGAGTATGATTCTGACGACAAGAAGAAGGAGAAATACTCAAAGTCTTCTTACAAGTCTTCCTCAAAGTCTTCATCACAGAAGAAGAGCTCATCTGGCAAGGCTCATGCGTTTGTTGGCAAGGAAATGGATTCAGAAGAGGAGTCCGCTTCTGAGGAGGCGGAGGTGGAGTCTGAGGAGGAGTCCGATTCTGGAGTTGCAAGTCTGGTTACAGCATATGTTGCCAAGTCCATCTTCAACACTGAAGACAATGACTTCATTGCCGACACCGATGCAAATGACAAGGACTACTCCGCTCCCACCTACTGCTTCATGGCACGCGGTGCCAAGGTAAACACACGCACTACTCACTATCAAACATCCAATGAAGATGACTCTGATTGTGGTTCCAAACCCAGCTACAAAACACTTGCTAAAATTGCAACTGAACAACAGAAAGCTATGGAACATATTGAAAAACTATTAGACAAAAGTGATGACCTGTTAGATGCTGAAATGACTCGATCTCAGTCCTTAATTGAAGACATAAAAAATCTTCATGTTAAGTATGAGGAACTTGAAAGTCATCATGAAACGCTCTCAACAACTCATGAAAAGCTTTCCAATGATTATGTTCAAAGGAAGCAAGATCTTGAGAAATTGAGAGCGGCTCATGAAGATCTTCAAAATGAAAACGAGTCACTTCGTGCCAAACAGATCAGTTCCGCTCAGGAAGGATTTGAACCACCATGTCTTAAATGCATTGAGCGTGACAATGCTACTTCTGTTGCTGGGTGTTCTACTGCTGCTACTATTGCAATATCTTCAACTGTTGATGTGGTAACTAACCCCTCTGCTGAGGATACCACTGCTATTGCTGATGAAAATGCAAGGTTGAAGACATTGCTTGAAACAGGGATGTACAAATGTCTCAAAGGGCATCAAACACTATGTGATGTTCTCAAAAGGCAGATCCTGAACCGAAACCCTAGGAAAGAGGGTCTTGGGTTCGAAAGGAAAATGAATCCTGATGGCTCTTATTGGAAACCTGAGTAGTACCCCAAAACCACATGGGTTGCTGCAAAGGAACCCTCAGTGGATCCATCCACCCTATCAGGCTTCAATTGTGATAATCCCATTGTTATTGATGAATCCTTTGATGCAAACTATAAACTATTTAAGAATCAGAATGGTGAAATGTTTGCCAGGTATATTGGTACGAACTGCAGGAATGGGCCACCTATGAAGAAAGTCTGGGTGCCGAAAAGGTTGTTTGAGAATCTTCCTGTGAATGTCGTCATGACACCACAAGTGAGGAAGACAAACCCCAGACCACAGGCTTCATATGGTCCAAAGGCTTCATACAGACAAAAGACTCACCTGAGTCGCACTAATGCAAATGTTTTGCAGGGAAGCCATACTCAGGCCTATGAATATGAGCGTGTTTCATCAAACCGCCATGTTCATAAGACCAAGAACTACTCTGCTTATTCTTATTAGTACTGTTGTCCACCTGCAAGACTTTTTGCTAGGGCTCCAAAGCCAAAGTTCTTAGATGCTGCAGTTAGACTCATTGCTTCGAAGCCACCCTTTAAAATATGGGTGGCTAAGAAAGCTTAACTCTCTTTTGCAGGGAAAGGTCTCTAGCCGAGAATCAAATTCATCTGAAGCTATTGCTGGGGACCTTAAACATCTTGTAGGGCGCAAGATCGAATGCCAAATGGTCTTATTATGTATTTTGTTCCTGAGTCGCTTGCTACTTTCCCTATCAGTCGTAACCTCGATCTAAGCTTTCATAATCCACTTTTTCGTCAAATGTTTATGGTTCAGAATTCTCTTCGTGAAGCCTATCCCCCTAACTGCACTATAGGGTACGACACCAGCTGCTTCAGAATGGATTATTGATAGTGGGTGTACTAATCACATGACTGGCAAGCGAAGTCTTCTCATGGACTCAACTTTACGTCCATCTGACAAAAGTCACATCACATTTGCTGACACTGGTAAAAGCAAGGTATTGGGTCTAGGTAGAGTTGCAATCTCAAGGGATCAACACATGGATAAAGTAATGCTTGTTGAATCCCTTGGTTTCAACTTAATGTCTGTCTCAATGCTTTGCGATTTAAACATGATTGTGATATTTGGAAAATATCGTTCCCTTGTTCTAATGGAATCTGACAAGTCTCTAGTCTTTGAAGGGTATCGGAAAGATGATTTGTACGTGGTAGATTTCTCAGAAGGACCACAACTAGCCGTATGTATTCTAGCAAAAGCTTCTGAATGCTGGCTCTGGCATCGGAGGATAGGGCATGCTGGTATGAGGAACTTGGACACTCTTGCAAGGAAGAAGCATGTCATAGGCGTCGAGGGTGTCAAGTTCAAGAAGGATCACTTATGGAGTGCCTGTGAAGCAGGAAAGATGACGAGGGCCAAGCATCCCTCGAAGACAATCATGACAACGACTCAACCCTTCGAACTGCTCCACATGGACCTTTTCGGTCCCACTCATTACTCAACTCTTACTACTACTGCTTCTCTCTATGTGAGGGAGTCCTGGACTAGGGGGTGTTCGGGTAGCCAGACTATAGCTTCAGCCGGACTCCTGGACTATGAAGATACAAGATTGAAGACTTTGTCCCGTGTCCGGATGGGACTTTCCTTGGCGTGGAAGGCAAGCTTGGCGATGCGGATATTCAAGATCTCCTACCATTGTAACCGACTCTGTGTAACCCTAACCCTATCCGGTGTCTATATAAAACGGAGGGTTGTAGTCCGTAGGCAATCAACTCCATATACAACAATCATACCATAGGCTAGCTTCTAGGGTTTAGCCTCCTTGATCTCGTGGTAGATCTACTCTTGTACTACCCATATCATCAATATTAATCAAGCAGGACGTAGGGTTTTACCTCCATCAAGAGGGCCCGAACCTGGGTAAAACATCATGTTCCCTGCCTCCTGTTACCATCCGGCCTAGACGCACAGTTCGGGACCCACTACCCGAGATCCGCCAGTTTTGACACCGACATTGGTGCTTTCATTGAGAGTTCCTCTGTGTCGTCGCCTTTAGGCCCGATGGCTCCTTTGATCATCAACAACGATGCGGTCCAGGGTGAGACTTTGCTCCCCGGACAGATCTTTGTCTTTGGTGGCTTCGCTCTGCGGGCCAATTCGCTCGACCACCTGGAGCAGATCGAAAGCTACGCCCCTGGCCATCAAGTCAGGTTTGGAAGCTTAAACTACACGGCTGACATCCGCGGAGACTTGATGTTCGACGGACTCGAGCCACGGCCAAGCGCGCCGCACTATCTCGAGAGGCATGATCTAGCTCTGCCCCCGGACAGTGTCCTAGAGGCCGCACATGCATCGGTTCCGACCCCTAACTCGGAGCCTATTGCGCCAATCGAGGATGAGCGGTTGGACGTCACCTCGGGGGCTGCGATCCCAAAAGCGATCGAGCAGAACACTAGCCCCGCACTCTGCACGACCCGTGACTCCGAGGATCCGGACTCCTCCTCGGACTCCGAACCCCCCGCGCCCTTGTCAATCGAAACCGATTGGGTGCCGATAATGGAGTTCACCACCGCAGACATCTTTCAGCATTCGCCTTTTGGCGACATCCTGAATTCTCTTAAGTCTTTATAAGGAGAGCCTTGGCGGGACTACGGTCAGCGAGGGTGGGATACAGGCGATGAGGAAATTCATAGCCCACCCACCACCCACTTTGTAGCCACTGTCGACGATCTAACCGACATGCTTGACTTCAGCTCCGAAGACATCGACGGCATGGACGACGATGTAGGAGACGAACAGGAACCAGCACCTGTAGGGCACTAGAAGGCCACCTCGTCATATGACATATATATGGTGGATACTCCAAAAGATGGAGATGGCAATGGAACAGTGGGGGATGACGCCCCCAAGAAACAGCCAAAGCGCCGGCGTCAGCGGCGCCGCTCTACATCCCGCCAAAGCAAAAACGGTGATTACGGCACGGGAGATAATACTACCCCGGATAGCGCCGAAGAACACCCACCTCAGCAAGATTCGGCACAGGAAGATGGAGAAGCCAGCCCTCATGAGAGAGCGGCAGACCGAGAGGTCGAGGATGATAACTATACGCCTCCCTCCGAAGACGAGGCAAGCCTCGATGACGACGAATTCGTCATACCATCACACCCCGCCGAACAAGAGCGTTTTAAACGCAGGCTTTTAGCCATGGCAAGCAGCCTCAAGAAAAAGCAGCAACAGCTTAGAGCTGCCCAAGATTTGCTAGCTGACAGATGAACTGAAGTCCTTGCGGCCGAAGAGTATGAACTCGAACGCCCCTCCAAGAGTTACCCGAAGCGCAGGCCGCTACCCCGATCAGAGGAGGAAGCACCTACATCACCAGCGCATGACATGGCAGACCAGCCACCTCGCGGCCGCGACAGAGAGGCCTCTCGGCCCTCCACCCAAGCCATGCCCCGAGCCGCTCAACTAAGGCACAGGAAAATGCGCCCGACCTGCGAGACATACTGGAGGATAAGGCAAGACAAACAAGATCGATCTACGGATCGCGCAGGTGCCCTACGGCATGTGACAATGATCTTCACTCCAGATACAACAAATACGGCCGGGCCGAACACAACAGACATAGCTCTTCTGAGCTGCGTCGTGATATAGCCCAGTACAGAGGCGCCGCACACCCGCTATGCTTCACGAATGAAGTAATGGATCATAAAATCCCAGAGGGATTCAAACCCGTAAACATCGAATCATAAGATGGCACAACAGACCCGTCGGTATGGATCGAGGATTATCTCCTTCACATCCACATGGCACGCGGCGATGATCTACACGCCATCAAATACCTCCCGCTCAAACTTAAAGGACCGGCCCGGTATTGGCTTAACAGCTTGCCAGCAGACTCAATCGGTTCTTGGGAGGACCTGGAAGCCGCATTCCTCGACAACTTCCAGGGCACTTACATGCGACCGCCGGATGCCTACGACTTAAGCCACATAATTCATCAACCAGGGGAATCGGCCAGACAATTCTGGACACAGTTCCTAACAAAGAAAAACCAGATAGTCGACTGTCCGAACGCAGAGGCCCTAGCAGCCTTCAAGCATAACATCCGCGACGAGTGGCTTGCCCGGCACCTGGGACAGGAAAAGCCGAAATCCATGGCAGCCCTCACGACACTCATGACCCGCTTTTGCACGGGAGAAGACAGCTGGCTAGCTCGCAGTAACAACTTATCAAAGAACCCTGGTAATTCGGATACCAAGGACAAAAATGGCAGGACACGTTGGAATAAGCAAAAACACCGCGTTAACAGCGACAGCAATGAACACACGGCAATCAATGCCGGATTCAAAGGCTATAAATCCGGTCAGCGGAAAAAGCCATTCAAAAAGAATACTTAGGGCCCGTCCAGTTTGGACCGAATACTCGATCGCTTGTGCCAGATACATGGCACCCCCAAAAGGCCAGCCAATCACACTAACAGGGATTGTTGGGTGTTCAAGCAGGCAGGCAAGTTAAGGGCCGAAAAGAGAGACAAGGGGATGCACAACGACGACGAGGAGCCCAAGCCACCGAACAACAATGGACAGAAGGGCTTTCCCCCACAAGTGCGGATGGTGAACATGATATACGCAACCCACATTCCCAAGCGGGAGCGGAAGCGTGCGCTACGGGACGTATACGCGATGGAGCCAGTCGCTCCAAAGTTCAACCCATGGTCCTCCTGCCCGATCACTTTTGATCGAAGGGACCATCCCACTAGCATCCGTCATGGCGGCTTCGCCGCATTGGTTCTTGACCCAATCATTGACGGATTTCATCTCACAAGAGTCCTCATGGACAGCGGCAGTAGCCTGAACCTGCTTTATCAGGATACAGTGCGGAAAATGGGCATAGATCCCTCAAGGATTAAGCCCACAAGAACGACCTTTAAAGGCGTTATACCAGGTGTAGAAGCCAACTATACAGGCTCAGTAACACTTGACTTGGTCTTCGGATCCCCGGACAATTTCCGAAGCGAAGAGTTAATCTTCGATATAGTCCCGTTTCGCAGTGGCTATCACGCCCTGCTCGGACGAACCGCATTCGCAAAGTTCAATGCGGTGCCGCACTACGCATATCTCAAGCTCAAGATGCCAGGCCCTCGAGGAGTAATTACGGTCAACGGAAACACCGAACGCTCCCTCCGTACGGAGGAGCACACGGCGGCTCTCGCAGCGGAGGTACAAAGTAGCCTTCTCAGGCAATTCTCCAGTCCAGCCATTAAAAAGCTAGACACTGCCAAGCGCACCCGGAGTAACCCACAGCAGGACCACCTGGCACACTCTGAGCAAGCGTAGCAATGCGGCCCCAACCCCAGCTTTCGCGACATAGCGAAACCAGTACCTCGCGTACATAACTACACCCTTGAAATACCATGGGCACAGGGGAAGGGGCACAATAACGGCACGCCCAAAACACGGCTTAAAACGTACTAGGGGCTGCCGAATTCTTTTTTTAATTTTTTCTTACTTTCAGGACTCCATACTTCGGACGACCTGTTCGGCAATTCGACTGCCGCACAAACGATGCAAGATCCAGGGAGGTAGACAAGCCATGCCGCATTATGGAACTCCCAGGTGGTCTCTATTACGAGCGGTATACCTGTTTTAAATACAATTCCGCGGCCTGCCCCTGGTCAGGACATACTGAATAGTCCAATATCTTTTGCTTACCGCACTATTTGTATAGTTCGGCTTTGACAAATAGCCTCTCTATAAACAATGCATAGCTTTTGTCTATTTTCTGCATTACTCTCTTTTATATATGTTCATTAATGACATGTTGCACCCGTACACTTTGGTACGGCAAGTACACCAGGGGCTTCAGTACCCCTCATAATGGTGTGAGAAGTCCGTACACTTTCACAAGTGCGGCACCCCAAACTTATAGCACTATATGCATCAGCTCCGAATCATGATTTGGGTCAATAGTTGGGTTTGCCCGGCTCCTATGTTTTGGTGCCTTACGTTCCGCTATATCGGCTAAGGTAGCACTAGCAGAACCACTGCGATTGTGCCCCGGTTGAGCTGGGTTAAGCACCTCAGTGGAGAAAGCTAAAACTGACTGTCATGATGAGGCGAGAGACCGGTCGCTATTCAAGAGGTTTTTCAAGTCCCTAAAGACTTATGCCGCTTCGAGCGAGGAGCCGGATTTGTCCGGCCAAGGCGTGGATAGCGCCCCGAACTCGGTCTTCCGAACTAGGGGCTTCACCGAAATTTAAAATTATAAAGTTCTATGGCTAAGTGAGAGTGTTCAAGCATTATAGTCCGATTGCCTGGTTCGTTGTGCTGAGCGCCTCCCTCGAAGGACCCAACTATGGGAAAAAGAGCGCTCAGGTTTATCCTGAACACCCCAACACTAGTGGCTTGGGGGCAGAAGCCGACGACTGGCCATCTCTCAATTTTTTGATAAACGGCCGCACAGAAAATAATATTTTAAATTTAACAAGCATTGCTTAAGCGCCTATGAACAAGTTTTCAGCGCACAGGATAAAAACGAGCGAGTTTATTCAAAAATTACATCCTTGGTACATTCGTCCGCCACAAGGCGGGCACCCGCAAGAACATCCTTGTAATAGTTCTCGGGCTTGCGATGCTCCTTCCCTGGCGGCGGCCCGTCCTTCACAAGCTTCTCACCATCCAGCTTACCCCAGTGCACCTTTGCACGGGCAAGGGCCCGACGGGCACCTTCGATGCAGACGGAGCGCTTGATGACCTTGAGCCTTGGACTCCACCAGCCGCCGCACCAGCCCGAAGTAGCTCCCAGGCAGGGCCTCTCCAGGCCACAACCGAACTATGAAGCCCTTCATGGCCTGTTCGGCCGCCTCGTGGAGCTCGACCAGCTCTTTCAGTTGGTCGCTCAAGGGCACAGGGTGTACGGCCTCAGCATACTAAGACCAGAACACCTTCTCCATCGAGCTTCCCTCTTCAGCTCGGTAGAATGCGGCGGCGTCGGATACGCTGCGGGGAAGATCTCGAATGCCCCTGGAGAACTCCAGATTCGGGTAAGTAACAAGTAGTTTGGGTCTTTGAGTTGGAGGAGATGAAGAATCCCTTACCCGCTGCTATCTTCTTCATCTCCTCCAACTCTTGGAGGGCCTTTTGGGCTTCGGCCTTGGCAGACTTGGCAGTCTCAAGGGCCGCCGCGAGCTCGGACGCTTGGGTCTTTAACTCAAGCTCCAAACTCTCATGTTTTTTCATGAGAGCCTGAAGCCCTTGCTGCACCTCGCCGACCTGAGCCCCAAGTTTCTCTCGCTCAGTGCACTCCGCGGCCGTTTTCTTTCGGCCTCGGACAGCGCCTGCTTGAGGGTCGCCACCTCAGTCGTGGCCCCTATAATATGCAGTGCAATCCTGTTATTTTTTGCAATCACGCCTCTCTATAGGCACTTTTTCTGTAAGGTATTTCCTACCTTCTTTTTCCTCGAGCTGCCGCTTGGCAAGGCCGAGCTCTTGCTCGGTCCGCTTGAGGTCCTATTTCAGGACACCCACCTCCGCAGTCAGTGCGGCGGTGGATAGCAGCGAAGCCTGCACACGCATATTGACTCTTTATTGTTAGACTCCTGCGAAATTTACTAGATCCTCTATTCGGCTTTTCTTTCCGAACGCCAAACAGAGCATCAGGGGCTACTGTCTATGTGGTACTATTTTTATATATGTTTACTTACCTCGAAGCCTGTTAGAAGGCTAGCGCAAGCTTCAGTCAGTCCGCTCTTGGCGGACTGAACCTTCTGGATCACTGTACTCATAATAGTACGGTGCTCCTCGTCGATGGAGGCGCTGTCAAGCACCTCAAGTAGATTGTCCGGCACCTCCGGTTGGACGGAGGCCGCCGGCTCAGAAGGCTTGCTCCTCTTGGAAGGAGTTCGCCTACCGCGGTCCGGAACTATTGAAGATTCTGACGCGGTGTCCGGCACAAAGCCGGACTTGGAGCCCTAGGGGGCCTTATCCCCTTCACTCCTGGAGTCTGGGAGGTTGCCTTGCGGCTCCTCCGGGACCACCTCCTCCTGCCCCGGAGCTTGTCGCGATGCCACTTCGGCGTCGTCTGCAGTGCGGGGGGAGACAGCGGGCGGAACTGAGTTCACGTCCGATGAGTCCAGGGAGCCGCCCGACGATTCGTTGAATTCGGCCCGGGGTGGGCTGCATAATTACGTTCGACATTAGGGAAAGTTGTGCAACAAAGGAACATCATGAGTTACTCTGATATACGAACTTACGATTTCGCCGGACGCTTGGCCCTGTTTGGTCACTCCTCTCCGCCCTCTTCGGTGTCGGGGGAGTAGTCCGGCGGAGGGGTCATCCTTTTCCTAGACCCCTCGGCCTCTCCCGTTGGGGCGGCCTTCCTCTTCTCTCCTCCCTCCGCTGGGGGGAGAGTTTTCTGCTTCCTCCTCCTCGTTTTCACGGGAAGAGGGCGTCTCGGACTCGTCGGATGACGAGTCCGACACCACCATGTTGCGGGCACTCTTTCGAGTCCCCGTGGTCTTCTTCTTCTTGGCCTTCTTCTCCGGCACCACGTAAGGCGCCGGAACTAGCAGCTTCACTTGTAGAGCTGGGGCTGGGTCTTCGGGCAGCGGAGCCGGACAGTTAATCGGTCCGGATATCGCCCGCCAAGCCTGTCAAAGGTAAGGGAGTTTAGATCCCGCATAGAGTCAAACTATGAAGAAAGCTTAACATCCTGTAAAAGGTGAAGATAGCTTACCTCGCTAGCGTGACGCTGCGAGCTGTATCTGCGGTCCTCGGAAGCGGATGCGGGAGCCTCGGCGCCCTTGAATAGCACCTTCCAGGCATCTTCGTACGTCGTGTCGAAGAGCCTGCTAAGGGTTTGGTGCTGCGCCGGGTCGAACTCCCACAGATTAAAATCCCGTTGTTGGCACGGGAGGATCCGGCGGACGAGCATAACCTGGATTACATTAACAAGCCGGATTGGCTTGTTCACCAGGGACTGGATGCATGTTTGCAATCCGGTCACCTCTTTTTCGCCACCCCACGATAGGCCCGTCTCTTTCCAGGACATAAGCCGCGTGGGGGGTCCAGATCGGAACTCGGGGGCTGCGGTCCATTTCGGATCGCATGGCTCGGTGATGTAAAACCACCCGGATTGCCACCCCTTTAGGGTCTCCACAAAAGAGCCCTCGAACCATAGGACGTTGGCCATCTTGCCCGCCATGGCGCCTCCGCACTCCGCTTGGTTGCCGCGCACCACCTTGGGCTTGACGTTGAAGGTCTTGAGACAGAGGCCGAAATGGGGGCGGATGCAGAGGAAATCCTCGCACACGAGATAAACGCCGAGATGTTGAGGACGAAGTTCGGGGCCAGATCGTGGAAATCCAGGCCATAGTAAAACATGAGCCCCCGGACAAATGGGTGGAGTGGAAAACCCAGTCCGTGGAGGAAGTGGGGAAGGAATACTACCCTCTCATGGGGCCTTGGGGTGGGGAGAAGCTGCCCCTCCTCGCGAAGTCGGTGCGCGATGTCTTTGGGCAAGTATCCGGCCTTCCTTAGCTTTTTGATATGGCCCTCCATAACGGAGGAGACCATCCACTTGCCTCCCGCTCCGGACATTGCTGGAGAAGGTTGAGGTGGGAAGTGCGGGCTTGGGTGCTGGAGCTCGAGTGCGCAGGAGATGGATAGGCAAAGGAGGAAGAAGGCGTAGGTAAGAAGGTGGATCCTTATCCCCTTATGTGGGCGGATGCGGTTGTGCATCCCCACCTGCCTAGTAAAACTCGCTTGCCTCCCAAGCGCCGTGATAAGTGGCGCGATTGGATTACCCACGTCCGTATTGATGAGAATCCCGTAAAGGGGGTACACGATCTCTGCTTTGACAAGACGTGCCAAGGAAACCGCCTCGCAAAACATGCTGAGGTGGAAAAGTAAAAACGATTCGAGTAAGGGACTTGGCTGTAGTGTGATGACGCACTGCGGAAATACGTCAGCAGATTTGATTTGTGTTAATATTATTCTCTCTATGGCAATATGTGGAAGCTTATTTTGCAGAGCCGGACACTACTCTTGGTGTTTACAATCTTCTATGAAGGACTTGGAGGAGGAACCCTCCTTGCAATGCCGAAGAGAATTTGCGCGCCGGACTCGTCGTCATTGAAGCCTAGTTCAGGGGATACTGAGGGAGTCCTGGATTAGGGGGTATTCGGGTAGCCGGACTATACCTTCAGCCGGACTCCTGGACTATGAAGATACAAGATTGAAGACTTTGTCCCGTGTCCGGATGGGACTTTCCTTGGCGTGGAAGGCAAGCTTAGCTTCTAGGGTTTAGCCTCCTTGATCTCGTGGTAGATCTACTCTTGTACTACCCATATCATCAATATTAATCAAGTAGGACGTAGGGTTTTACCTCCATCAAGAGGGCCCGATCCTGGGTAAAACATCGTGTTCCCTGCCTCCTGTTACTATCCGGCCTAGACGCACAGTTCCGGACCCACTACCCGAGATCCGCCGGTTTTGACACCGACACTATGGCTTTGTCATTGTTGATGATTATTCAAGATATACTTGGGTGCATATAATCCTCTACAAGACTGAAGTGCAGGATGTCTTCAGACGCTTCGCCAATCGAGCCATGAACAACTATGGCGTCAAGATCAAGCTCATCAGAAGTGACAATGGCACTGAATTCAAGAACACTGGCCTAGACACTTATCTTGATACTTTGGGCATCACACATGAATTCTCATCTCCGTACACGCCGCAGCAGAATGGCGTCGTGGAACGCAAGAACAGAACACTTATTGAGATGGCCCGGATGATGCTTGATGAATACAAGACTCCAAGAAAGTTCTGGCCTGAAGCCATTGATACTGCATGCCATATCATCAACCATGTTTATCTTCACAAGCTTTTGAACAAGACATCCTATGAACTCCTTACTGGCAAGAAGCCAAATGTCAGTTATTTCAGAGTATTTGGTGCCAGGTGCTGGATCAAGGATCCACATCACACTTCAAAATTTGCACCGAAAGCACATGGAGGTTTTATTCTTGGATATGGAAAGGATTCGCACTCCTACAGGGTCTTCAATCTCTTTCACTATAAAGTAGTTGAAACTGTGGATGTGCGGTTCGATGAGACTAACGGCTCGCAAAGAGAGCACCTTCCAAATGTGCTAGATGAAGTTCCATCCAGTGAATTGATCAAACTTATGGGAAATGGAGAAATCATACCATCTGAAGCCTAGCCTGAAGAGGAACTTATCATCTCTGCACCTGATCAACCTGAAGACAATGCTTAGCCTGAAGACAATCCTTCTAACTATGACAATGATCAGCAAGAGCAAAATCTTCGTCCTGTTCATCCTCGTGTTGCAAATGAAGTACATATTGAGAGGATAATTGATAGCATCAATGCACCAGGTCCACTCACTCGTTCAAGGGCAACATAGCTAGCAAACTTCTATGGGCACTTCGCATTCGTCTCAATATCTGAACCCAAGAAAGTTGATGAAGCCTTCATGGAACCTGAATGGATTCAAGCTATGCAAAAAGAGCTTCAACAGTTTGAGCTGAATAATGTATGGGAACTGGTTAAGCGTCCTGATCCTCGTAAGCACAGTATAATAGGCACTAAATGCATATATCGCAACAAGCAAGATGAGCATGGTCAAGTTGTCAGAAACAAAGCTCATCTCGTTTCTCAAGGATATACTCAAGTTGAAGGGATTGACTTCGATGAAACATTTGCTCCTGTGGCTAGGCTTGAAGCTATACGCATACTGCTGGCCTATGCAAATCATCATAACATTTTTATGTATCAAATTGATGTGAAGAGCGCTTTTCTCAATGGCAAGATTGAAGAAGAAGTGTATGTTGCACAACCGCATGGCTTTGAGGATCCAAAACATCCTGACATGGTGTACAAGCTCAACAAGGCACTGTATGGCCTCAAACAAGCCCCTCGGGCTTGGTATGACACACTCAAAGACTTCCTGAAGAGCAAAGGCTTCAAACCTGGTTCCTTGGATCCCACTCTCTTCACGAAGACATATGATGGTGAACTATTTGTGTGCCAAATATATGTGGATGGCATTATCTTCGGCTGCACTAATCAGAAATACAATGAAGAGTTTGGATATATGATGCAAGAGCAATATCAGATGTCCATGATGGGTGAGCTAAAGTTCTTACTTGGTCTTCAAATACGTCAGCAACGCAACGGCATCTTCATATCTCAAGAGAAATACCTCAAAGATTTCCTGAAGAAATTAGGAATGCAAGACTGCAAAGGCCACATGACGCCAATGCCAGCCAAACACCATCTGGGTCCCGACGACAATGGTAAAGAGTTCGATCAAAAGGTATACCGCTCCATGATTGGTTCTTTGCTTTATTTATGTGCATCTAGGCCAGATATCATTCTTAGTGTTTGCATGTGTGCCCGGTTCCAAGCGGCACCAAAGGAATCGCATCACTTAGCTGTGAAGCGAATTCTTAGATATTTGGCTCACACCCCAACACTAGGATTATGGTATCCAAAGGGCTCAGAGTTTGATCTAGTTGGATTCTCGGATGCTGATTATGCCGGTGACAAGGTGGATCGCAAGTCTACATCAGGCACATGTCATTTTCTGGGACGATCGCTTGAATGTTGGTCTTCAGAGAAGCAGAACTGTGTATCTCTCTCCACTGCTGAATCTGAATACATCGCTGCTGGATCTTGCTGCGCTCAGATTTTATGGATGAAGCAAACACTCAAAGACTATGGCATTCATCTGAACCAAGTGCCACTCTACTGCGACAACGAAAGCGCCATCAAGATTGCCAACAACCCAGTTTAGCACTCGAAGACAAAGCACATTGAAATTCGTCATCACTTTCTCAGAGATCATGTTATGAAGGAAGATATTGATATCATACACGTCAACACTAAAGAGAAATTGGCAGATATCTTCACCAAGCCCTTGGATGAGAAGAGGTTTTGCAAGTTACGACGTGAGCTAAATATCTTGGAATCCTCAAATGTCCTGTGATCAGGCACACATCCTAACACTTAAGCATGTTGATGACTTAGATGTGCAACACACGAAGTAAAGTATATCTTCAATCAATGAAGACTTGCATTCTGAGTGTGAATATATTAACGTGGAATTTGACTTCAGAGCGCCACGATAATTGTGCGTCATGTCTGGGTCTAATATTTCCTATAGGTGGGTAACGCCACCACCAAAATTTTCCCCTTTGAAGTGTTTTTCTCATGGCGTTACATTTGCAAAGTCTTCGCATTTTGTCTGTCTTCAATGTTAAAATGTCTTCATGTTTATCTTCGACATACTGATTTGGTTTCTGTCCTCTACAACATTCACTTATAGCTATGGCTTCTTGCTGAATCTTTTGAACTAAGTGAATGTGATCGGACCCTAACCCCTCCATGCTTCTTTCCTAAGTCTATCTATCCAAATCGTATGCATTCTATTGACACTGTCAAAATGTCTTCTCTGCATCCTTGTCAGCAGAAGACACAGAGACAAACATTAATCCGTTTTCAATGCTAAATCCTTTCACCTGAAACCCAGAGAAGTGGGAACGACCACCCGACAATCCAGGCGTGCGTGGGAACGTGGAACAACCTCCGATGTGTTGCATGATAGCCACGTGTCCTTCAGATGTGAATCGCCAGGGGCACCTGTGTAATAACACTGTGTCGTCCCTATCCCTATAAATACACGCCTCACCACAGTCATTATCCCTTCTTCCACTCTCGCACAAACTATAGCGCCACCTCTAGCCCTCGACGACGCCGACGACGAAGTGCTTCGCTGTCGCGACCTCACCAACGCTGTCTTCACGCCGGCCGCAAACATCGTCTTCTCCGCCGTCACCGTAGGTGTCCTCGGTCGCCAAGTTAGGGCACGGAAGATCGAACTGCTCGGCCTCCTCTCCCACTCCGTCTAGCAGTTCTTCGTGTGGTAAATAAAACCTCCTTTTTACAGCCCCTTTGGTCCTATAGATTCATCATTTTCTAACACAAGCAGTTTCTATTCACACAAGTTGAATCTATTTCATAATGCATCTCATAATATGCCTAGTATGTTCACTTATGCTTCACAAAGTATTTAGATTCCTCACTTGTACTTATTCCTGGATTCGTACAAATCTGGAACCAACTCTCTATCTATGAGTGAATGTCTTCGCACTATGAGGTGAATGTCTTCTAAACTGATTTATCTTCAAAATCTTCTGAGAATGCATATGACCTCTTCCCCTTCCCTCGCACCTTAATGCTATCACAGGTACATGTCCGTGGGAGAATCCCTTGGTTCTCATAGTCTGCATTCATTTGCAGAATTCATACAACATCATATAAATTCTCCTGAAGCCAATTCCTGTCTGACCAGTAGATGGAAGACTTTGACAGTGTTGAAGCCTTTCATTTTAAACTTCATGGCACCAGAAAAATCTGCAAGGAAGGGTGGCAGACAACCTCGTGGCAACACCTCAAGAGATTTGCCTCCTGACCTCTATGAGCTATACAAGATAGATCCGGAGGAGGACTACAATCAGCGAAAAACTCGAATCCAATGGATTTGAAGATATTGGGCAGAACAGTGGTTCAAGTACAGGTTCGTGACCCAGGAGTATGCTGAGAAGAATGCCATCAAGCGACCATGGGGAGACATCCTATACAAAAATCTTCAACCCAGGTCCAGAGCTGAAGCCATTGAACAAGGCTTCTATCCTTGTATGGTCCGTGGACCACAGCCTGTAGATGCGGACCCATCGTCACTGCTATGGTGTCATGACGACAATCTGTTCAAGCGCAACCTTCAGTTTGCTAGGAACTTGGCCAAAGAAAACAAGAAGTCGCGAGGCTTAGACTTCAACCCAGGTCCCTCTGCTCCTCGTGCTGATGGCTCACGCGAAGCTGAACCCAATCTTGTTGGGCCCTTCTACAACCTAGAAGCTCTCATCAGTCACATTATGGTTCAAGGGGCAGTTGTGGATCAACCTGCAGACGATGCTGAATCTCTTGAAGCGCCTGAACCAGCAAAGCCAAAGAAGCTGAAAAAGCCTAAAGTTTCAAAGCCTGCCCTTGCACCAAAGGTCTCACGGGCAAAGCCTCTGGCCACTGCACCTCCTGAACTCAGTATGTAGTCTGAAGATTTGTCACGCATCTCAAAGCCCTCCAAAGTGAAGATTCCCTTGCAACCCACTAGCCAAGCACTGACCGCTGCTGCTATTCTGCGCAATGACGCCATTGATCTGTCTAGCAACGACGATCTTGGCGATGATGCTCTTGAGCAGTTGATCAAGAGCAAGCAAGAGGCAGAAATCTTCAATGACCTTCCTCTCTGTGATGTTGAAATCATCAACACATTCATTGATGAGTGGTTTGATAGTCCAAATGTCAGCTTTGATGATCTTCAGCTTCCCATTGGCCTCAGCGTCGCCTTCCACGGAGCCATTGATGCTGAGCTGGCTCTAGCTCAGAAGATTGTTGAACTAAAGCATAAGATAGATTATGAAAAGGCTCAGTTCAAGAAGCACATGGCCAAAGCTCAATGTTGAAGACATTCAGAACTTCCAGACCATGATGCATGAGCTTAAGGAAGCATTCGGAACCAAACGCGAAGAAGACAAAGGTCCTTGTGAGCGCATGAAGGATCTTGCTGCTAAATGTGTCGAAGGATAGAATGAGGCTAAAAAGCGCAAGGCCTTGGGACGACCAGGAATCGACCCCAGAATGGAAGCCCAGAAGAAGAAGAAGCCGGCTGTGGCAGAACCCGAAGCACCAAGGCAGGAAGTACATCCAATTGTCTTCCCAGCCAGTATGACAGGCTCAAAGCCTAAGGTCCCCACAGTGGCTTTAGAACTGAAGGAAACAAGGGCTGCTGAAGCTGAAGCCAAAAGCGCAAAACCAAAGGCACCACTTATGATGCTCCTCCAACTAAGAAACGCAAAACCAAGAAGAAAGTTCGGGCTGCTCCCACAGAGCCCATTGAGGTCGAGCCAATCTCAGTGGCTCGTCCTGCGTCTGAAAATCAAGAACGCCAAGTGGTAATTCATGAGTCTGCTTCTCCAGAGGCTCCTGAAGCTAAAGACAATCCAGCTGTTGACCCCACCGCAGCTGAAGACATTGGTCCTCACGACAATGTTGAAGATGATGAAGTCCTTCCTCAGATCGAGCACCAATTGGTATCATCGCCTGTGCTCACGCACAACGAACTCATCAGCATTTGTCATCCTCTGACGCCAACTGCTCAGGATGCATCATGGGCTGATCACCCACAACGACAAGACACTCCAAGCTCTCCCAACCACAAGCTACCCCACCAGTGCAAGATGACGATGATTTTGAGTCCCAGCGCACTCCATCTCCACAAGCGTCGCCAGCATTACGCAGGCTTCGCAAAGGACCAAGGCCCCAAGTCACTCCCACTATGCACGTGTCTGAGTCCGAAGCCAAAATGGCTGAAGATATTCCGGCTGCATCAGCTGATGAAGAAGAAGCACCAAGAGTTGAAAGAGTTGCTACATCCCTATCCCACCAAGATTTTGTTCTCAAGGAAAACGTGTCCGACCCTCCAGCTGCCGAAGTGGAGACTAACAACCCTGAGGCGGCCACCAACATCACCGCTGAAGCCAACGACGTCATCATGGCTGAAGCTAATACGGTGCCTGAAGCTACTGCGGTGCCAGAAGTCCAAGCATCTGAAGCCACTGCAGCACCCGAAGTCAATGCTGAAGCACCTGAGGTACAAGCACCTGAAACCAATGTGGCCCCTGAAGCCCATGAAGACAATGCCAATGCTCCTGTTCCCCCTCCAAGACCTCATACAGTTGAGCTGGCATTTGATCGTGGTTGGCCTGTTATGGTCCACTGGCCCGTTCTGGTTCCTCCACCTGCTGAGGGTCCACAATTTGAGTATCATGTCGAGCACAGACCTCAAGTCCAAAAGCCCAAGCCAAGACTTCCACGATTCCCAGGCACTGCCACTTCACCTGGGGTCTTCAATGTGAATGGCTTCGTGGCACATAACACCTTCAACAGCTCCAAGAACCCTTATACCATACCTCGCATTTCATCAGATCGGTTTTGGAGCTATCAGCAGCGCAGCTACTATTCCTGCGTCCTATACAATCAAGAGCGAATATTTCCACATATGCGCCTCGACTCTGAAGCTATAGCTGGCCTGCCCTACCTTGAAGAAGTGTTGGATTGCTTCAGAGATCCTGGACTGATGCAGTTTGTCACAGATAAGGAACACTGGAATGAAGAGCTTCTGCTACAGTTTTATGCAACTCTTCACATTCGAGGCTACAACAGGGATCCAAAGACTTGGGTCCTTCAGTGGATGACATGCAATGTCCATCATGAAGCTAAAGCTCTTGATATCATCGAGCTCACAGGCCTGCCCATTCCTAGTGAATACTATGAACCAGGTTGTCAACAACACCAAAATGCCTTGGAAAGCATCTTTTAGAAGTCAGAACCCAACATGAGTCAAATGCTGAGCATGATGAAGCCTCTGCCTCACGACGCTAAATACCCATCTGAGTTCTTTGTTGAAGACCTAGAGTACCTGCCTCGCACCATTTACCATATCATCAGGAAGACTCTATGGCATGTCAAAGGACATTCATCTGCAGCAAAGCTTGAAGGAGCAATGAAGACTTTGGTTTTCTATATCTTCAATGGCATTAGCTTCAATGCTCAAGACTTCTTCATCTGGCAGTTGGCTGCATCTGGCTCCGACATTTTTGGGTTGAAATTCTATGCTCCATGGGTCATGCGTATTATCAAGCGTCACTCCGCCTTCAACTATCAGCCGTCTGCGTGCAATCATCTCATATTCTTGCCAGAGGTTGATCTGTCGGTTGAAACTATTTACCCAGAGCCGGCTAAGGATCCCATTTATCTTCACAATGTTGATCACCAAAGCTTCACCCATCATATTGAAGGAGTTCCAGCAGTTTCTCGTGTTTATCCTCTTGCTGGTAACACACATGCCCCTCGCGCTCAAACTGATGCCACTGGTAGCACCATTGCGCAAAGGCCTCGACGATGATCTCGTGTCCTAAATGACCGAGAGCTTCTCGTCGCGATGCATTAGAAACAGGACAAAACATCATGACTGGCTTAAGCGTCAGATGCAAAGCCTCTTGGTGGATGTCAACCACATTCACAATCTTGCCACCAAGAATGCCTTTGTCACTCATGAAACCTGTCGGAGGTCGTGGAAGAGTTTGACCTTACTTAGTGTTGAAGCTGATCTGCAAGACGATGGCTTCACCGAATGGTTCAGGTTTGACTCAACCCCTCCCAGAAATGCTCACTTGCGTCGGACTGCCTCACTTGCAGACTCTGACTACTCGTCCTCAGCTGCGACAATGAATGCCAGAGTCATCGATGACCAAGATGATGCAACTTCACCTCCTCCAACTTCAGCGCGTGTCGACACTGCACCAAGTTCTTCTGCACCACCGGACCTCAACGACGACCCTGCTGCCTCACCTGCACCTCATAGGAACTAGTAGGCGCTCTATGTCTTCAAACCTTCTTGGTCCTTACTGACAAAAGGGGGAGAAGCATATGAGTTGATAGTCTTCAAGCGGGTCCATATGGGTGGTTGCTTTACTTTTTGCTACTTTTGCCAAGTGCTTAAACTCTCGTTTTCGATACATTTGGTTCTTTGAGTTGTAACACTTAAACTCGATGGTCATCTGCTACTTATTTGCTATTCTGTGATGCGATGATAAATTCTGCATGTGCGATGATAAATTCCGCACTTAGATCATTTTGCAGATGTCCATTTTTTATTATGCATGTCATTATCTTTGTTACATCATATCATGCATGATGAATTGTCATCATAGGTTGAAGATGATCTCCACAAGTACAACCTGCCATGTGCATTTGCATTCCAAGAGCAAATTACTTATATGCACATCTTCAGGGGGAGCCTTTGCAACTTATGAATACAATACCCTATCCTTTACAATTTCACATATTTTATTCCCCGTTGAAAACTTCAACCAGTTTGTCATCAATCACCGAAAAGGGGGATATTGTAAGTGCATCTAGTGCCACACCTAGTTGGTTTTGGAGTATTGACGTCAAACCTGGTTGAGGGACTAATGTGTTTGTGAGAATTGCAGGATAACACAGGTAGAAGTCCCTCATTGATTCGGTTTTCCTACCAGAGATGACCGCAAAAATGTATGAAGACATTGAAGTCAAAGGTGGTATGTGAAGATAGTCACATTGAAGACTATGACAAGAGAAGACATCGAGTGAAGACTATGGAGCGCGAAGACTTAGTTGTTTCGTCGTTCTTTTTCTTCTTTATTGAGTCATAGGAACCACCGTACTGTTAAGTGGGGTCCAAGTGAACCAGTCAGAATGACTGAAGTGATGCTTAACCAAAAATCCTATGTCTTCGAGCGAAGACAATGAGAGCAAATCTTATCCAGAGCTGGATAAGTCAGCTTTGCTTGTAGCCCAAGTAAAGTTGCCATGTGTGCTTGAAATCTGACCATTGGAACACGTGTCAGTTCCTTAGTGACCCAGGGTCATTTCAGACAAATCAGGTCGGGTTGCCTAGTGCCCATAAATAGCCCACCCCCTACAACCATAAACGGTTGGCTGCTAAGAGTTCGTGTACGGCTTTTGTCGTTTGAGAGCAACCCACCTTGAAGCCTTTGAGAGAGAATTCCTTGCGAGGATAAAGCCCTAAACACCCAGGGCCAAAGAGTGTTAGGCATCACTTAAGTCTTCCTGTCTGTGTGATCTGAAGACTTATTACACTTGAGGACTGTGAATCCTCCAGCCGGTTAGGCATCTCATTCTGAGCATACGAGAGTCATTGTGGATCGCCGGTGAATGAAGTCTGTGAAGGTTTGGAAGTCTACCTTGAATACTTACCAGAGTGATTGGGCGAGGACTGGGTGTCCTTAGCTCAAGGGGAATAAGGCGAAGACACGGTCTTCTGAGTTGAATCTCAGCCTCCCTAACCAGACGTACAGTTGTCACAGCAACTGGAACTGGTCCAACAAATCATTGTCTTCAACGAGTCACTGGTTTCATCCTTCCCATTCCTTTACTTACTGTTGGCTCTAGTGAAGTCATTGTATGATTGCATTATCTTTTGTCTTCACTGAGTGACCGCTTGTTCTGATTGGCTTCACACTATCTTCCTACCTGATCTATACTGCCTAGCTGCTATTAGTCGTTGTGCTTTCACTTCATTGACTGCTTAACTATGGCTTGCTTAGTGTAGTCTATCTTCCGCTGCATGATAATAGGTTTATTTCTATCGTTTGTCTTCGAAACTTCCATGTTTTGAAGACTTTCATAAAAATCTCCTATTCACCCCCCCTCTAGTCGATCACTATCACTTTCAGTAGGTTTAAGCGGTGGTTTAGAAAGAGTCCAATCATCATAATTTTTTAATATGTTATTCAATAGTTCTTGAACTTCTTCAACGGTTTGTTCCCTGAAAACACAACCAGCACAACTATCTAGGAAATCCTTAGAAGCATCGGTTAGTGCATTATAGAAGATATCAAGTATTTCATTCTTCTTAAGAGGATGATCAGCCAAAGCATTAAGCAATTGGAGAATCCTCCCCCAAGCTTGTGGGAGATTCTCTTCTTCAATTTGCGCAAAGTTACATATTACCTATAAGACAGCTTGTTTCTTATGAGTAGGATAATATTTTTTAGAGAAGTAATAGTTCATATCCAGGGGGCTACGCACACAACCAGCAGCAAGAGTGTTATACCACGTCTTAGCATCACCCTTTAATGAGAACAATAATAATTTGAGAATATAATAATAGCGAATCTTCTCATCATGAGCAAAAAGGGTTGCTATGTCATTCAACTTAGTAAGATGTGCCACAACGGTTTTAGTTTCTTAACCATGGAAAGGATCAAATTCAACCAAAGTTTTTAACTCTGCTCAAAAAAATTCATAATCCTTATCATCAATAAAGATAGGTGAAGTAGCAAACTTAGGATCACATTTCATTCTAGCATTCAAAGATTTTTCTTTCAGTTTCCATAATAATTTCTTAAGATCATCCCTATCATTGCAAGGAAGAAAGTCTCTAGTTTTCTCCTCATCCATAAGATAATCTTCCGGTACCTTTGGCAATTCATATCTAGGAGAACTAGGTCTAATAGGTGTTTCAAGATTTTTAGTTTCAAGCTCTTCATCAGTTTCAGCATTCTCAAAAGCCTTAGTTGTAGCAAGTTGTTCATCAAGAAATTCAACTAGTGACACATTATCATCAAGAAAATAGCATCATCATGAATATCATTCGTAGCAGAAGTAGCATCATCAATAACTTGCGACATATTAGGATTAATAGCATGTGGTGGTGTTTCAAGTCTACTTATAACAGAAGGTGAATCAAGTGCAGAGCTAGATGGCAGTTCCTTACCTCCCCTCATTTTAGAGGGAAAAATCTTAGTATTAGCATCCTTCAGATTCTTCATAATGATAATTTGATAATAATCCCAAGTGACTCAACAAATATGGCTATGCTCCCCGGCAACGGCGCCAGAAAAAGGTCTTGATGACCCACAAGTATAGGGGATCACAATAGTTTTTGAGGGTAGAGTATTCAACCCAAATTTATTAATTCAACACAAGGGGAGCCAAAGAATATTTGCAAGTATTAGCAGCTGAGTTGTCAATTCAACCACACATAGAGATTAATTATCTCCAGGACACTGATCAGTAGCAAAGTAGTATGATAGTTTTGATAGTAGTAGCAACAACAATAGTAATGGTAACAATGATAGCAATGATTTTGTAGCAAGTGCAATAGTAACAGTAGCAATAGTAACTTAGCAGAAAGAATATAAGAGAAATTCGTAGGCATTGGATCGGTGAATTCGTTGGATGATATTCATCATATAACAGTCATAACCTAGGGCGATACAACACTAGCTCCAGTTCATAAATATAATGTAGGCATGTATTCCGTAAATAGGCATACGTGCTTATGGAAAGAACTTGCATGACAACTTTTTTCATACCTTCTTGTGGCAGCGGGGTCCTATTGGAAACTAAGGGATATTAACGCCTCCTTTTAATAGAGAACCAGAACAAAGCATTAACACATAGTGAATACATGAAATCCTCAAACTATGGTCATCACCGGGACGTGTCCCGACTTCTAGCAGTCCAGGTTTGCTGGATCATAAGAGGTAGTAGGTGACTATAACTTGCAAGACCGGATCTAGAACATAGATATAATGGTGAGAACATAAACAGTTCAGATCTGAAATCATGGCATCCGGCCCCAAAGTGACAAGCATTAAGCATGGCAAAGTCATAGCAACATCAATCTCAGAATATAATGGATACTAGGGATCAAGACCTAACAAAACTAACTCGATTACATGAGTGAAAGGAATTACTCACACACAATGGGGAGCATCATGGAATTGGCGATGGAGAAGGGTTGGTGATGACGAAGATCGAAGATCCCCCTCTCTGGATCCCCAAACAGACTCCAGACTTGGCCTTCCGGTGAAGAATAGGAGGTGGCGGCGGCTCTGTCTCGTTAAATGTGATAATTCTTTCTCCCTAATCTTTTTCTCCAAAAATGTGAATTTACAGCATTGGAATCAGGGTCTATGGGGCCACCAGGTAGGGTCAACCCACCTGGGCGGGCCTAGAGGGGGGCGCTCTGGTGGGTTGTGCCCACCTAGGTGCCCTTCTCTGGTGGTTCTTGGCTCCAGTATTTTCCATATACTACATAAAAAATCCTCGCAATGTTTCGTTCCAATCCGAGAACTTTCGTTCTGCACAAAAACAACACCATGGTAGTTCAGCTGAAAAGAGCGTCAGTCCGGGTTAGTTTCATTCAAATCATGCAAATTAGAGTCCAAAATAAGAGGAAAAGCGTTAGGAAAAGTAGATACGATGGAGACGTATGAATGACGTGTCGTGGTACTAGCCACTTTGACTCGATGGGTGGGATTCATGCGTACACATGCATGTGTGCTCAAACTATATCATCTCATCCGAGAGCATGACCTATATACCGTAATACAAAAAAGATCCCCTCCTAAGTCAAATTTAACCTCTCTCATTGTCAAGAAAATAGTGATGGACCAAGCGGGCCCACATATGGAAAGCGTCGATATCGCTGATAACCGCGTGAGTGGTGCCAGAGGACAACCACCATTGCTTTGCATGTGGGCCAAACATATGTTTAATACACAAAATGCACAACTTTGATGTGGCACATGCCTCAAAAACGGCAAAGTCCCCACACAGAGAGAGTTTTAGGAAGCGTACTACATATGTCGGCCCACTCCCCCCTCTTTGACACATACTATATGCTCCTACCATAATACAACCCAAAAAGAATCCTCCTTGATGGTGAAATTAATTAACCTCTCCCGATGTAGGTCAAAGTGATGCATGCATCGATGATGACCTCGTGGGCCCACAGATGGAAGTGTCACACGTGTGTGTCCTAGGATAACCACAGGCTGCATGCATGTGGCCCAAAGACATGTTGTGTGATGATTGAATAGCCAATGCACAACTTTGATGATTTGACAAATGTTATCTCCTTATTCACATAATTGTGGAAATCCAACTTGTTGCAATTCTCGATGCATTGTCGCTGAGTCCATCAGCCAGCTCCTCACCCTCTGCTTGGTTTAATGATGAACTCTTGTTTTAGAACTCGCTTCCATAGTACATTTCCCGAGAATCTTACAATGTCGTCTCGTTAATTTGTTTTGCACCTTTTCTTCTTAGGCATCCTGAGTCTGAGGTATCCTAACACCGATCAGATCTGAATCTCGGTCATATATGATGGTTGGAGCATATTTTCAATAGTTATAACATTGGTCTTTATATGACCCGGTAAGGTGATGTCATGCCTAGCACACTTGACTAGAGGACCTATTTTTATAGTATCCTCTTTAGAAATTTTACCAATTCTTTCATGAGGAAATAATAAGACTTATGCTATAAGTTGTTCCTGATGAATCCCTTGATTATCCAAAGTCCGACCTTTGCTTGAAGAACATGTCAAGGCTATCTCGAAGTAGGTCTGTTATACTCTGATTTTCAATAAGAACATTTGAAGCACAATGCTAAATTTTGTTTATCATTTATCCTAACACCGTTGTATGGGTAATATCATGAAATTACTCCCCCCTTACCTAAATGGTTTTCTACTTTCTGTCCTGTCATGGATATCTTGCTCTGCTTGCCCTTGGGAAGGATATACCCCTGAAATATGTGTTTAAACACATTTTCCTTTCCATTGTTTTATTTAACCTTTCTTGTGGTCTATATGATCCAAGCAGTAATATTCTCTTGCTTATGTAAACACCTTGGTGTACAACCTAGTCACTAAGACCTTGTTACTATTGTTGATGACATTCCGGTAACCACCGATGGACGAGAACTTTGCCTATCGGTCCGCCTCGTTCAACGAGCAGGAAAATGGTTCTCTTCGTCCCTCGCCCTTGGTACCGATGTTGTTGCCGACATAACTGACATGCAATCCTCTGACATGCCTTGCTATCATGACCGTGCAAGAGGTCAGCACCCTTCCTACTTTTAACCCACATGGTGGGCCCATAACCCACAATTCCATAGGATCGAAACCTGACGCTCTTGTACATCCATGTTTCAAAGTTATCCCTTGCGCTTGGCTTTGTATCTAATTCGCGAGCCACATTCCTAGTGATCTATTCTGGTATTAGACGCAATACTTATTCTTGTTGCCCTGGAACCCTTTCACCTTCTGATTAGGCATCGAATGATTGCCTGCCTGCTTGAAACTTCCCATGGTACCTTCTTAATTTACTCTCGATAATTTCTTAAGTTTCAATTCGAGAGTTACTTTCCGCCACCTTCCCTGATGTTATCTGCCAGATAGACCATCTTGTAGATGACCGTTCTTCCGAAGTTACCCCTTGTCTTTTCGTAAGTACGGTGAAGATCCGTAAGGAAGAATGACAACTTCATCATGAGGCATTTATACTGAGAAATGAAGACATCAATGCTATGGGTCAACTTCTTCGAGAAGAGCAACCAAGAACAAGAAGACTCGTTAGAATTTCGTAGCTAGAACTTTCCCCCTAACTTCACCTCTCAAATGTCGGGACGAGATTTCTTGTAGTGGAGGAGATTTGTCATGCCCGGATAATCAAGCTACAGTAAACTCCTGTTAAAGATACCAGGTCATCATGATGCAAATTTGCTAAACTTCACTCGTTTCAAACTTAGTTCAAATAAAAATTCAAATAACAATTCAAGTTATAGTTTCATAAAACAGTGAATTAAAAATGTTCAAAAGGTTACAAATATTCACAAGCTAATTAACAAACAACATCCAACATTTAACAAAATTTAATTGCCCTAAAACAATTACAATAGTGACCAAAACAGCCCCATTAATACAATTTCATTTAAAAAAATTTCAAATGAATTCAAATGCTCCTCAAACTTTTGTGACAGTGAGATCTATTGCCTAATGATTGTTGAGATCAATTTCACATTTTACAAAAAAAATTTGGCGTGAAAAGTAATTACAAAACAAAAAGTAAAAAATGAAAGAGAAAAAAAATAAAAATAAAAAGCAAAGAAGCAAAAGGAACCCCCCCTCAACTGGGCTAGGCCCAGCTGGACACTGCACCAGGCCGGCCCACCAAACCCCCCTGGTTCCCCTTCCTCTGTTCACCCCATCCCCGTGGACACAGAGCGCTCATCCACGGCATCGATGGCCACGGGCGGCCATCCAGCGGCTCCCCGACGTCCACAAGACGTCAACGACCCCGTTAGCGCCCCAGAGCCCTAACGCCCCTCCTTCCTTTCCCCTCTCGCTCTCTCCCTCGCCAGATCCGCCGTGGCGCACGCCCCTCCCTGAGCGTCTCTATCACCACTCGCCATCATCCATGCAGCCACTAACCGCCTCTCGTATCGATGGTGTGTCTAGGAGCATCCTCGTCCTTTCCTACATCGTCTACATCGACCCGTTTGAGCTCAGCGTCGCCACAACGCCGGATCGACACCATCTTCAACCTTGGGATGCTGTCGTTCCTTGTAACACCCCGAATGTAACTTTCCCAATTTGTACTCCAACTCTTGCCATTTCCGGCGTTAAGTTATAATTATTTCTCGGGTTCGGGTCTTTGCCTCTGTGTGTTTTTTTCGTTGTCATGAATCTCATATCATGTCTTCGTGTGCATTGCATTTGCATACGTGTTCGTCTCATGCATTCGAGCATTTTCCCCGTTGTCCGTTTTGCATTCCGGCGCTTCGTTCTCCTCCGGTGGCCACTTCTAGCTTTCTTTCGCGTGTGGGGATTAAACATTTCTGGATTGGACCGAGACTTGCCAAGCGGCCTTGGTTTACTACCGGTAGACCGTGTGTCAAGTTTCGTACCATTTGGACTTCGTTTGATACTCCAACGGTTAACCGATGGACCGAAAAGGCCTCGTGTGTGTTGCAGCCCAACACCCCTCCAATTTGGCCCCAAACCCACCAAACTCTGCTCCATGTCCTCGAGCGTTCGATCACGATCGCGTGGCCGAAAACCGCACCTCATTTGGACTCTCCTAGCTCCACTTATGTCTATAAATAGACCCCTCCATTTTCGGATATCTCCCTCTCCCCGAAACCCTAAAAAAAATCCCTCTCCGCCGCCGCCGGACGTGTCCGGACGAGCCGGACAACGTCCGGATTCGGCCGCTGCCACCCAGCGCCCACCACGTGGCACTCCGCCGCCACCGCGCCGCCGC
>NC_041392.1:395049108-395058569 GCF_002162155.2 Triticum dicoccoides
CTCCGGCCGCGCTGCCCACTCCGCCGGCCGGCCGCGCCCCTCACCACCCCGGCCTTCTCCTCCTCCTCCAGCCGGCGTGCCGCGTCAAGTCCGGCAAGGCTCCGGCGAGCTCGGATCTCGCCTCGGTTCGCGTGCCCGCCGGTCAAACCCTAGATCTGGGGTAGTTTTTTTCACAAAGTCCCAGGATTTTCAGTCCATGTTGCCCTGTTCGAGGCCCCGTAACTTTGCATCCGTAGCTCCGTTTTGGGCATATAATATATCAAAATATTCCCATCGACGAGTACATCATTTCATTCCATTGCATCATTTTCATTTGAGTTCATATTGATGCCGGAAATTCTGCTAGAAGGAGGCTTCGTGAGTTAATTGTCAGATCTGCTAGTTCATCTTAGACTTTTGTCTTTTTTGCCATGATTATTGTGTGCATGCTATGCCTATGAGTCCTTCATATGTTTTGTTAAGCATTTTGTCTTCTTTCCAGAGGTGCAACCCATGCATTTTTAGGATGTGTGTGATGACCTGTGCAAGCTTGCAAAGTAAGGCACCCGGTAAATCTGTTTTCAGGGACTTAGTAGTTTTCACTAAGTCTGGGATTATTTAGTTCATGATGCCATATGTTCAGCTTGTTTCCTAGTGATCCGTGCCTCTTTTGAGGATGATCAGTAAGGGAGTTTTGTTAATCATGTTATGCTCTATCCATCCATGTCTTTGTTTGCAATTATGGAGCAACCTAGCTTGAGTCAATCGAGCTCCACTTTTGCTTCGTGGTGAATCTGGGCAGATCGTCAACTTGTTTGCGATTTTGCCGGCGTTGTTGTAGTTGATCCGTGCATGCTATGCCATTGTTCTTTCCATGCCTAGCTAGAATTTTATGCCTTCTTAATGGATGTATGCTTTCCTTGCCATGACTTGCACCGTAGTGAGTGCATCGAGCTTGTTTACATTCCTTCGTGAGTTATATTTCAGCAGTCTCAGTTTTCACTAAGTCTGAAAACAAATTGTGTTTGAGCTATGTTCGTGTGCTTGTTAGTATATTTTGTGATCCCTTTTGGCCCCAGGTCACTTTGGTACTTTTGTTAAGCTTGTTGAGTAGCTCCATGCCATGCTCTTCTTTGTCTTGATCAGGTCATGTATCATGTTGTTTTGCTGCTCCGAAGAGGGCTTCGTGATCTGAAATTTCAGACAAGTGTTAATTTCACTAAGTCTGGAATCTGTTTTGCATTTGCGTTTTTGCCATGCTTGTTTGAACCTCATAATGGATGAATTGGCCATGGCTCAGTGCTAATCTTTTGTTAAGCATCTTGTGTGCATCCGTGCCATGTATTTTGTTGTCATGTTTGGTGGCTGTAGCATGTTCATTTCATTGCATTTAGATGCCTACTTACTGTAAATCGCAGATCGGTGTCATTCTTAAAACGCTTGCCATTTCCAAACCGTAACTCCGATTCCGGCGTTCTTTATATCGTTTTCAAGCGATTTCATCTCATCTTTCCAGTGGAACCCTTGTAATTACAAGTTGAGGCCAGGTTCATGCTTTTCCTGTCATATCTTGCATTTTGCATCCCGCACCGCATCCCGCATAGCATATCATCATTTCATCATATTGCTTGAGTTTGCACGTGGTTGATTGTATCCTTGTTGCTTGTTTGTCTTGTTTGGGTAGAGCCGGGAGACGAGTTCGCTAACGAGGAGCCTGTTGAGTTTGCTTTTGAGGATCCAGTCAACTCTGACAACTGTGCAGGCAAGATGATCATACCCTCGAAATCACTACTATCTTTGCTATGCTAGTTTGCTCGCTCTTGCTATGCCAATGCTACAATGCCTACCTTTTGCTTGTCAGCCTCCCAGTTGCCATGTCAAACCTCTAACCCACCTTGTCCTAGCAAACCGTTGATTGGCTATGTTACCGCTTTGCTCAGCCCCTCTTATAGCGTTGCTAGTTGCAGGTGAAGATTGGAGGCCGTTCCTTGTTGGAACATTTACTTACTTGTTGGGATATCATTATATTGCTATGTTATCTTAATGCATCTATATACTTGGTAAAGGGTGGAAGGCTTGGCCTCTCGCCTAGTGTTTTGTTCCACTCTTGCCGCCCTAGTTTCCGTCATATCGGTGTTATGTTCCCAGATTTTGCGTTCCTTACGCGATTGGGTTATAATGGGAACCCCTTGATATCTCGCCTTGTTTAAAGCTTTTCCAGCAATGCCCAACCTTGGTTTTACCATTTTCCACCTAGCCTTTTCTTTCCCTTGGGTTCTGCAGACTCAAGGGTCATCTTATTTTAACCCCCCCGGGCCAGTGCTCCTCTGAGTGTTGGTCCACCTGTCAGCTACCGGTGGCCACCAGGGGCAAGTTTGGGCTGGCCTACCCGTACCTAAGACAATCTGAGTGTGCCCTGAGAAAGAGATATGTGCAGCTCCTATCGGGATTTGTCGGCACATTCGGGCGGTGTTGCTGGTCTTGTTTTAACCTATCGAATTGTCTTGTTGTACCGGGTTACCGAGTCTAATCGGTGTGTCTCGGGTGGAGGTCTATTCCTTCGTTGACCGTGAGAGCTTGTCATGGGCTAAGTTGGGACTCCCCTGCAGGGATTGAACTTTCGAAAGCCGTGCCCGCGGTTATGGGCAGACGGGAATTTGTTAATGTCCGGTTGTAGATAACTTGAACCTTAATTAATCAAAATGAATCAACTGAGTGTGTTACCGTGATGGCCTCTTCTCGACGGAGTCCGGGAAGTGGACACAGTGTTTTAGTAATGTTTGCGCAGGCTGTTCTCTAGCTTCTCGCTCGTGCTTTGCCTCCTCTTCTCGCTCTCTTTTGCGAATAAGTTAGCCACCATATATGCTAGTCGCTTGCTGCAGCTCCACATATATTTGCCTTATCCTTCCTATAAGCTTAAATAGTCTTGATCGCGAGGGTGCGAGATTGCTGAGTTCCTGTGGCTCACAGATTACTATAACTCCAGATGCAGGTCCAGGTGGTTCCGCTCCAGGTGACGAGTACGAGCTCAAGTGGGAGTTCGACGAGGACTCTCAGCGTTACTACATTTCCTTTCCCGATGATCAGTAGTGGTGCCCAGTTGGGGGTGATTGGGACCTTGTCGCATGTTGGATTTTCTTCTATTTTGGCACCGTAGTCGGGCCATGAGTGTTTGTATGATGGATGTTATTTATGTTCTTGATTGATGTGGCGAGTGTAAGCCAACTATGTTCTCCCCTTTATTATTCATATTACATGGGATGTTGTGAAGATTGCCTAACTTGCGACATATGCCTTCAATGCAATTATGTCTCTAAGTCGTGCCTCGACACGTGGGAGCTATAGTCGCATCGAGGGTGTTACAAGTTGGTAATCAGAGCCTTCCCCGACATTAGGAGCCCCATTGCTTGATCGTTTTTAGTGGCCGAGTTGTGTCTAGAAAAATGTTTTGAGTCATTTAGGAATTATATATCGGAGAGATTAGGAATTCTTTTTTACTTCCCAGTCTCCTCATCGCTCTGGTAAGGCATCCTGACATAGAGTTTTGACTCTTCTCTTCTCAAATTTCACTAAATTTTTTTCTAGGATCACGCGAGTATCTTGGAATCGTTCCGATGACTTATGATGAGAACATTGTCTTGGTGCCTCCTGTCAGGGGTTTAGTGGAAGTGTCCCGGGGAGTTGAGCTCTGAGGTGTTGTCATCATAATTTTATCGTTTCAATTCTGGAATACTTGAGATATGTTCGCCGACATCGAAAATCTCTTTTATGCAGTTCGTTGGTGAGATAACCTCGACGCCACCCAGTACTGGGGCGGGAGTTCGGGAGTATCGCCATAACTTGTATAACGGATGCTTTTCGAAGGTTGAGGTAGATGGTTTCCAAAGGTTTCTTGGTTATGTGTTGAAGGATGGATACAGCTGGATGTAGGATTTGCTAGTTTGGGTGAGATATTATGCTTCCCTTGTATCCCCAACACCTGATTGCATAACCGGAAAAGTTCGGGAGTTTCATAGGTGGGAATTCTAGTAGCTCTGGTTCTTCTTCCACGGATATTGGTTTGAGATTGGGATTTCTTACCAATTATTCGTTCTTGATCCGTACCTTGTTGGTTTATTTCTCTACCTTAATTCTACGTGGCTTCTCAATTTATGGATATGTGACCATTTCAAGAGGAATGCATTCGTTCATTTTGTTCGGATGTGAAGGCTATATGTTGCAATTTTCATTCCATTGGATTCAGCTTCAATATTTATCTGTCAAATGTGCTAATGGTGGTCAACCTCTTCAGGATGGCTCCTCCAACGCGCATGACTCCGAATCCTGATCTGCCACCACCTCCACCTCCTCCAGAGGCATGGCAAGCTGTGATGGCCGCAACCAATGCAAAAACTCAGCTGATCATGCAAATTCTTCAAGAGCGCAATCAAGGCAGTCAAGGGAATCAAGGCAGCAATCAGAGTCACTTTGCTACACTCAACCAGTTCCTTGCTAACGGGCCAAAGACTTTCAGCAATTGTGTTGAGGCAACCGATGCTGACGATTGGCTTGTGGATCTGTGTAAGCATTTCGAGTGCAGCAACGTCAGGCCTGAGGACTTTGTGAAGTTCGCTTCCTTGCAACTCAAAGATCAAGCTGCAGAATGGTTCTAGCAGTACAGGGACTCTAGAGGTAGACATGTTATCACTTGGGATGATTTCCGTCAAGATTTCCGAGCTCATCATATTCCGCAAAGCATGGTTGAAAGCAAGCGTGAGGAATTCCGCAATCTGAAGAAAGGCTCTTTGTCTGTCTATGACTACAACAAGTTGTTCCAGAAGCTCGCCCGCTTTGCCAAGCAGGACGTCCCTGATGAGAAGAGCATGATATATCAGTTCAGGGGTGGTCTCAGAGAAGATATTCAGCTCGCTCTTGTTCTCTTTGAGCCCTTGAGATACGATGAGTTCTACAACATGGCACTGAAGCAAGAGGCTGCTCAGTGGAGGTGTGATGCTTCTAGGAAGCGAGTCAGAGATGTTGCTCCTTCTTCCTCTACTCTAGTGGCCAAGCAGCAGAAGTTTTGGCTTCCTCCTCCTCCGTTCCATCAGCCATATCAGCAGAAGAGCAAAGGTGGCAGTGGTTCTTCCCACCCACCCAACCCTGGCTTTCAGAACAAGACTTTGTCTCAAGCTCCAAGATCGAGTGCTCCGTATCACCGTCCGCTTTCAGAGGTCACGTGCAACAAGTGCCAACAAAAGTGTCACTATGCCAACAAGTGTTTCAACCAGAGGCGTCTTCCTCCTCCTCCTCCTGTCAGATCGGCAAGTACAGCTGTGGTCAAGCATAACCCCAAGCATGCCAAGGTCAATTTGATGAATGCAGCTCAGGCAGAGGACTCGTCAGATGTGATCATGGGTAACCTTCCTGTTAATGATATTCCTGCAAAAGTTCTTTTTGACACGGGTGCATCGCATTGTTTCATCTCGAGACCGTTTTCATCTAAGCATGGTTTGCCTTTGCAAGTTTTGCCTAGTCCTTTAGCAGTTGTCTCTCCCGGTAAGCGCATGCAGGCTAACTCCATTGCTCCGGATGTTTCTATCACTTTGGGTGACTACAAGTTTCTATCTTCTCCAACGGTTCTCGGTGACTCGGATATTGATCTTATTCTCGGCATGGATTGGCTTTCTAAGCACAAGGCTCAGCTTGATTGTTCAGCCAGGCAGATTCAATTGACTCATTCGTCTGAGGATGTAATTGTCTTTGCCGCTCGGGATAATACCATTCGTCTGTTTTCTCTCAATGAGAAGGGTGAATTGGATGCCATCTCTCAAATTCCAGTCGTTTGCGAATATCAAGACGTCTTTCCAGAAGAGCTTCCAGGAATGCCTCCGCACCGGCCAGTTGAATTCGTTGTTGAACTTGAGCCTGGCACGGAACCTGTGTGCAAACATCCTTACAAGCTCGGACCTGAAGAGTTGAAGGAGCTGAAGAAGCAACTCGATGAGCAAGAAAGAATGGGTCTTATCCGGCCTAGTTCTTCTCCGTGGGGTTGTGGTGTTCTTTTTGTGAAGAAGAAGGATGGAACGGACCGACTTTGTGTTGATTACCGTCCAGTGAACAAGAAGACCATCAAGAACAAATACCCACTTCCCAACATCAATGAGCTGTTCGAACAACTCAAAGGTGCTCAAGTATTCTCCAAGCTTGATCTCCATATGGGTTATCACCAGATTCGCATTCGTGAAGAAGATATTCCCAAGACAGCATTCAGAACAAGCTTTGGTTCATATGAATACACTGTCATGTCTTTTGGCCTTGCCAACGCTCCTCCGACGTTCTCTCGCATGATGAACTTCATCTTCAACGCCTACACCAATGACTTCGTTTTGGTCTATCTCGACGACATTCTGGTTTTCTCCAAGAACAAGGAAGATCATGCCAAGCACTTGCGTTTGGTTCTTGATAAGCTCAGGGAACATCAGTTTTACGCCAAGTTCTCCAAGTGTGAATTTTGGCTCGATGAGGTTCTTTATCTTGGCCATATCATCTCTGCCAAGGGCATTGCCGTGAATCCTGAGAAGGTGTCCGCAATTGTGAATTGGGAACCTCCTCAGAACGTGAAACAACTCCGCAGTTTTCTCGGTCTCGCAAGCTATTGCTGAAGATTCATTGAAAACTTTTCTAAGATCGCGAAGCCTCTCTCAAATCTTCTTCAGAAGCACGTCAAGTACGTTTGGTCTCCGGAGTGTGATATTGCTTTCAACACTTTGAAAGAGAAGTTGATCACTGCTCCAGTTCTGACTCCGCCTGATGAATCCAAACCATACGAGGTCTTTTGTGATGCCTCTCTCCAAGGTCTCGGTGCAGTTTTGATGCAAGAGAAGAAAGTTGTTGCTTATACATCTCGCTAGTTAAAGCCTAATGAGAAGAACTACCCCACTCATGATCTCGAGTTGGCGGCAGTTGTGCATGCTCTGTTGACTTGGAGACATCTTCTATTGGGAAGAAAAGTGGATATTTTCACTGATCACAAGAGTCTCAAGTATATCTTCACTCAGCCTAATCTCAACCTCAGGCAAACTCGATGGGTCGAAATGATTCAAGAGTATAATCCGAGTATTGAGTATACTCTAGGCAAGGCCAATGTGATTGCTGACGCTTTGAGCAGAAAGGCCTACTGCAACAGTCTGATTCTCAAGCCTTATCAACCCGAGCTTTGTGAAGCTTTCCGCAAACTTAACCTGCAAGTTGTTCCTCAAGGTTTCCTCGCCAACCTTCCAGTCTCTCCTACCTTAGAAGACCAGATTCACCAAGCCCAGCTTCTTGATGTTATGGTGAAAAAGGTGAAGATTGGGATTGCCAAGAGTCAGTCCAAGTACAAGTGCTACCGCCTTGATGACAAGGACACTCTCTTCTTCGAGGATCGTATTGTTGTGCCCAAAGGTGAACTTCGTAAAGTGATCATGAACGAGGCTCACAATTCTCTCCTCTCCATCCACCCTGGGAGTACGAAGATGTATCAGGACCTTAAGCAAGCTTATTGGTGGACTCGAATGAAGCGCGAGATCGCTCAATTCGTGAATGAATGTGATGTCTGTAGAAGAGTGAAGGCAGAACACCAAAGGCCAGCAGGTCTCCTCCAACCTCTTGCCATTCCAGAATGAAAGTTTGACCACATTGAAATGGACTTCGTGACTGGGTTTCCAAAGTCCAAGTGTGGCAATGATGCTATATTTGTTGTCATCGACAAACTCACCAAAGTGGCTCACTTTCTGCCTATCAAAGAGTCGATCACCGCAGCTCAATTGGCGGAACTCTATACCTCTCGCATTGTCTCTCTGCACGGTATTCCTCAAGTGATATCTTCAGACCGTGGCAGCATCTTTACCTCCAAGTTTTGGGATTCTTTTCAGAAGGCCATGGGCACGAACATCCGCTTCAGCACTGCTTTCCATCCTCAAACAAGCGGTCAAGTCGAGCGTGTCAACCAGATTCTTGAAGATATGCTCAGGGCTTGTGTGATCTCCTTCGGCATGAAGTGGGGGGATTGTCTCCCTTATGCTGAATTCTCATACAACAACAGTTTTCAAGCAAGTTTGGGCAAGGCCCCTTTTGAAATTCTGTATGGCAGGAAGTGCCGTACCCCTCTCAACTGGTCTGAAACCGGTGAACGTCAGCTTTTGGGTAATGACTTAATCACAGAAGCAGAAGAAATGTGCAAAGTCGTTCGTGATAACCTCAAAGCAGCCCAATCCCGCCAGAAGAGCTACTATGATAGTAAGCACCGTGATTTGGCTTTCGAGACCGGAGATCATGTTTACCTCCGTGTCTCTCCTATGAAAGGTACTCGTCGCTTCGGTATCAAAAGGAAGCTTGCCCCTAGATATGTGGGACCTTTCAAGATTGTCAGCAAGAGAGGCGACCTCGCCTATCAACTCGAGCTTCCTTCAAACTTTGCAAATGTTCATGACGTGTTCCATGTCTCTCAGCTTCGAAAGTGCTTCAAGACTCCTGACCACACCGTCAACTTCGAGGACATTGAGCTCCGAGAAGATCTCTCCTATCGTGAGCACCCAGTTGCTATTCTTGAAGAGACTGAACGCAAGACTCGCAACAAGTCAATCAAATTTCTCAAAGTCAAGTGGTCACACCATTCCGACCGTGAAGCTACCTGGGAACGCGAGGATCACCTCCGTTCTGAGTACCCGGAGTTCTTTCAGTCCTAGATCTCGGGACGAGATCTTTTCGTAGTGGTGGAGTGTTGTAACACCCCGAATGTAACTTTCCCAATTTGTACTCCAACTCTTGTCGTTTCCGGCGTTAAGTTATAATTATTTTTTGGGTTCGCGTCTTTGCCTCTGTGTGTTGTTTTTGTTGTCATGCATCTCATATCATGTCTTCATGTGCATTGCATTTGCATACGTGTTTGTCTCATGCATTTGAGCATTTTCCCCGTTGTCCGTTTTGCATTCCGGCGCTTCGTTCTCCTCCGGTGGCCACTTCTAGCTTTCTTTCGCGTGTGGGGATTAAACATTTCCGGATTGGACCGAGACTTGCCAAGAGGCCTTGGTTTACTACCGGTAGACCGCCTGTCAAGTTTCGTACCATTTGGACTTCGTTTGATACTCCAACGGATAACCGAGGGACCGAAAAGGCCTCGTGTGTGTTGCAGCCCAATACCCCTCCAATTTGGCCCCAAACCCACCAAACTATGCTCCATGTCCTGGAGCGTTTGATGACGATCGCGTGGCCGAAAATCGCACCTCATTTGGACACTCCTAGCTCCACTTATGTCTATAAATAGACCCCTCCATTTACGGATCTCTCCCTCTCCCCGAAACCCTAAAAAAAATCCCTCTCCGCCGCCGCCGGACGTGTCCGGACGAGCCGGACAACGTCCGGATTCCGCCGCCGCCACCCAGCGCCCGCCACGTGGCACTCCGCCGCCACCGCGCCGCCGCGGGCCCGAGAGCCCATCGCCGGCCCGCCCCCGAGCCGCTCCG
>NC_041392.1:395059115-395072112 GCF_002162155.2 Triticum dicoccoides
GGCCACCGCCGCACTCGCCCGCGCCGCCTCCTCCTCCGGCCGCGCCGCCTACTCCGCCGGCCGGCCGCGCCCCTCACCACCCCGGCCTTCTCCTCCTACTCCAGCCGGCGTGCCGCGTCAAGTCCGGCAAGGCTCCAGCGAGCTCGGATCTCGCCTCGGTTCGCGTGCCCGCCGGTCAAACCCTAGATCTGGGGTAGTTTTTTTTTTCACTAAGTCACAGGATTTTCAGTCCATGTTGCCCTGTTCGAGGCCCCGTAACTTTGCATCCGTAGCTCCGTTTTGGGCATATAATATATCAAAATGTTCGCCTCGACGAGTACATCATTTCATTCCATTGCATCATTTTCATTGGAGATCAGCTTGATGCACGAAATTCTGCTAGAAGGAGGCCACGTGAGTTAATTGTCAGATCTGCTAGTTCATCTTAGACTTTTGTCTTTTTTGCCATGATTATTGTGTGCATGCTACGCTTGTGAGTCCTTCATATTTTTTGTTAAACATTTTGTCTTCTTTCCAGAGGTGCAACCCATGCATTTTTAGGATGTGTGTGGTGACTTTTGCAAGCTTGCAAAGTGAGGCACCCGGTAAATCTGTTTTCAGGGACTTAGTAGTTTTCACTAAGTCTAGGATTATTTAGTTCATGATGCCATATGTTCAGCTTGTTTCCTAGTGATCCGTGCCTCTTTTGAGGATGATCAGTAAGGGAGTTTTGTTAATCATGTTATGCTCTATCCATCCGTGTCTTTGTTTGCAATTATGGAGCAACCTAGCTTGACTCAATCGAGCTCCACTTTTGCTTCGTGGTGAATCTGGGCAGATCGTCAACTTGTTTGCGATTTTGCCGGCGTTGTTGTAGTTGATCCGTGCATGCTATGCCATTGTTCTTGCCATGCCTAGCTAGCATTTTATGCCTTCTTAATGGATGTATGCTTGCCTTGCCATGACTTGCACCATAGTGAGTGCATCGAGCTCGTTTACATGCCTTCGTGAGTTATATTTCAGCATGTCTCAGTTTTCACTAAGTCTGAAAACTGATTGTGTTTGAGCTATGTTCGTGTGCTTGTTAGTATATTTTGTGATCCCTTTTGGCCCCAGGTCACTTTGGGACTTTTGTTAAGCTTGTTGAGTAGCTCCATGCCATGCTCTTGTTTGTCTTGATCAGGTCATGCATCATGTTGTTTTGCTGCTCCGAAGAGGGCTTCGTGATCTGAAATTTCAGACAAGTGTTAATTTCACTAAGTCTGGAATCTGTTTTGCATTTGCGTTTTTGCCATGCTTGTTTGAACATCATAATGGATGAATTGGCCGTGGCTCAGTGCTAGTCTTTTGTTAAGCATCTTGTGTGCATCCGTGCCATGTATTTTGTTGTCATGTTTGGTGGCTGTAGCATGTTCATTTCATTGCATTTAGATGCCTACTTGCTGTAAATCGCAGATCGGTGTCATTCTTAAAACGCTTGCCATTTCCAAACCGTAACTCCGATTCCGGCATTCTTTATATCGTTTTCAAGCGATTTCATCTCATCTTTCCAGTGGCACCCTTGGAATTCCAAGTTGAGGCCAGGTTTATGCTTTTCCTGTCATATCTTGCATTTTGCATCCCGCATCGCATCCCGCATAACATATCATCATTTCATCATATTGCTTGAGTTTGCACATGGTTGATTGTATCCTTGTTGCTTGTTTGTCTTGTTTGGGTAGAGCCGGGAGACGAGTTCACTAACGAGGAGCTCGTTGAGTTTGCTTTTGAGGATCCAGTCAACTCTGACAACTGTGCAGGCAAGATAATCATACCCTCGAAATCACTACTATCTTTGCTATGCTAGTTTGCTCGCTCTTGCTATGCCAATGCTACGATGCCTACCTTTTGCTTGTCAGCCTCCCAATTGCCATGTCAAACCTCTAACCCACCTTGTCCTAGCAAACCGTTGATTGGCTATGTTACCGCTTTGCTCAGCCCCTCTTATAGCGTTGCTAGTTGCAGGTGAAGATTGGAGGCCGTTCCTTGTTGGAACATTTACTTACTTGTTGGGATATCATTATATTGCTATGTTATCTTAATGCATCTATTTACTTGGTAAAGGGTGGAAGGCTCGGCCTCTCGCCTAGTGTTTTGTTCCACTCTTGCCGCCCTAGTTTCCGTCATATCGGTGTTATGTTCCCGGATTTTGCGTTCCTTACGCGGTTGGGTTATAATGGGAACCCCTTGATATTTCGCCTTGTTTAAAGCTTTTCCAGCAATGCCCAACCTTGGTTTTACCATTTGCCACCTACCCTTTTCTTTCCCTTGGGTTCTGCAGACTCAAGGGTCATCTTATTTTAACCCCCCAGGGCTAGTGCTCCTCTGAGTGTTGGTCCACCTGTCAGCTACCGGTGGCCACCAGGGGCAACTCTGGGCTGGACTACCCGTACGTAAGACAATCTGAGTGTGCCCTGAGAAAGGGATATGTGCAGCTCCTATCGGGATTTGTCGGCACATTCGGGCGGTGTTGCTGGTCTTGTTTTAACCTGTCGAATTGTCTTGTTGTACCGGGTTACCGAGGCTGATCGGTTGTCTCGGGTGGAGGTCTATTCCTTCGTTGATCGTGAGAGCTTGTCATGGGCTAAGTTGGGACTCCCCTGCAGGGATTGAACTTTTGAAAGCCGTGCCCACGGTTATGGGCAGATGGGAATTTGTTAATGTCCGGTTGTAGATAACTTGAACCTTAATTAATCAAAATGAATCAACTGAGTGTGTTACCGTGATCTACCCGTCTTGCTCGCATGTGCACGTAGGCCTCGCCCCGCTCTCTGGATTGCCCGAACTCGTGCCATACCACCATTGCCGTTGCTGGCCCGAAGCACCTCGCCGCTGGCGAGCACGAAGCGCTCGCCCCCGTCCATTCCAGCCACTCCGGCCACCACCATTCAATGCGCGACGATGAGCCACATTGAACGTGCCCAGCCACAACCCGCAGACCCCTGTGCGCGAAATCCGCGCCCCTCCCGAGCCGCGCCGCCGCGTTTGGCTCGCCGGAGGCAGCTCCGGTGCGTCTCCGGCCGGTGTCCGACGTGGCGTCCACGTGGCACCACTTGGGCCACTGATTGGTAGGCCTAGGGCCCCCCTTTGACCTGTCGACTTGGGTCAACACTGACGTGGCCGCCCCCTGTGTCTATGACATGTGGTTCACGCATGGCTAAACGAATTAAAATAAATAATTAAACTATTAGTTAGTTAATTATAGTGCTAAACACTCATTGACCAGTAGGCCCCACCAATCTAATTAGGTTAATTAGATTAAACCAGCTCTGTTTAGTTACTTCAGCCAATGACACATGGGTCCCACTCGACCCATAGGTTAGCTTTGCCCAGTCAACCGCACTGTTGACTGATGACCTCAGCATTGCATCATGATGACATCAGCAGACACTATTCTGGATAATGTTAGAATTAAATAGATAAATAAATTCAAAAAATGATTAAAATTTAGATAAACATAGAAAATAAGCTGTAACTCGGATGAAAATGTTTTCTACATGGAAGTTTCTCAGAACATCAAGACGAATCCGAATATGTAGCCCGTATACCTATTAGATGCCTTGAACTATCTAAACATGGAACATTCCCCCTTCGGTCATTTGTCTGACACAGGTCCGGAACCAGGAAAACATTCCCGGTTGAATTCCCCCTTCACCTATTCATCTAGACATACGTTAGGTCACACCCGACACGTCATATGACCATGTTATGCTTTATGATGCTTTGCTTGCTTTATATTTATTATTTCTTCCCCCTCTTCTCTTCGGTAGACCCTGAGGCTGATGATGCCCCGGTGATCGACTACGTCGACAACGACACTTCTTCCTTTTCAGCAAAACTTGCAGGCAAGCCCACCCCCCTTGATCAACAGATATCACCTATTCTTCTCTCTACTGCTTCCATTAGAGTAGTGTAGCATGTTACTGCTTTCCGTTAAACCTATTCTGATGCATAGCATGTCCTTGCTACTACTATTGTTACCATTACTTGCAATCCTAAATGCTTAGTATAGGATGCTAGTATTCCATTAGTGGCCCTACTTTCTTGTCCGTCTGCCATTCTATACTATTGGGTCGTGATCACTCGGGAGGTGATCACGTGTATATACTTATATACATAATATATGTTACTTGTGGTGACTAAATTCAGGTCGGCTCGTAGAGTACCCACAAGTGATTCACAGATTGGGACCGAAAGGACGTTTGTCCTGACAACCCTCTGAGTGGACCTTTGTGGTGGAGCAATAGGGCAAGTTGAGACCACCTAGGAGAGAGGTGGGCCTGGCCCTGGTCGGCATCCGCGATTACTTCAAAATAACACGCTTAACAAGATCTTGGTATTTGATCTGACTCTGGCCACTGGCCTATACGCACTAACCAACTACGCGGGAACAGTTATGGGCACTCGGCGTCGTGGTATCAGCTAAAGCCTTTGTGACGTCAGTGACTGAGCGGCGTGCGTCGGATTGGACCGTAAGCCTACGCCTGTATTAAGGGGGCTAGGTGTGCTTCCGGCCACGTATGCAACATGCAGTTGTGCAATGGGCGATGGGCCCAGACCCCTGCGCGCATAGGATTTAGACCGGTGTGTTGACCTCACTGTTGTGCCTAGGTAGGGCTGTGACGTGTTGATCTTCCGAGGCCGGGCATGACCTAGGAAAGTGTGTCTGTCCAAAGGGGATCCATCATGTTGGGAAATGTGGTGCACCCCTGGAGGGAAGTTTATCTATTCGAATAGTTGTGTTCCTCGGTAAAAGGATGACCCGGAGTTGTACCTTGACCTTATGACAACTAGAACCGGATACTTAATAAAATACACCCTTTCAAGTGCCAGATACAACCCAGTGATCGCTCTCTCATTGGGCGACGAGGGGAGGATCGTCAGGTAGGGTTATGCTATGCGATGATACTTGGTGAACTTATCGGCTTCTCTCTTCTACATGCTTCGAGATAGAGGCTGCCAGAAGCGTAGTCTTCAATAGGCCTAGCTATCCCCCTCTTATTTGGGCATTCTGCAGTTCAGTCCTCTAATACTACCCATTTCATTGATACCATTGCATATATAGTGTAGATCCTTGCTTGCGAGTACTTTGGATGAGTACTCACGGTTGCTTTGCTATTTCTTTTGTCCCTTTCCCCGGTTATTGCGATCATATGATGGAGTCCAGGAGCCAAAGGATCCCGAGGATGTTTCTACGTGGAGTTCGACTTCGAGGAGTAGTTAGGAGGATCCCAGGCAGGAGGCATGCACCTCTTTCGATCAGTATCCCAGTTTGTGCTAGCCATCTTATGGGAACTTGTTTAACTTATGTTTGTACTCAGATATTATTGCTTCTGCTGACTCTTGTTTCTTCGAGCATTTGTATTCGAGCTTTTGAGGCCCTTGGCTTGTAATATAAAGCTTGTATTATTTTATTTGTGTCTAGAGTTGTGTTGTGATATCTTCACGTGAGTCCTTGATCTTGATCGTACACATCTGCGTGTGTGATTAGTGTTCGTTCAAATCTGGGGCGTCACAAATGCTAAAACTCAATCTGGTAATGAACACTCACCTTCTGATAATGAAAAAGATAATGATGGGGTTCATGAAGATACTCAAATAAATAATAAAGAACCAGACAATGATATTGAAATAGAACCAGATGTTGATCTTGATAACGCACCACCCAAAAATAAAAGATATGATAAAAGACACTTCGTTGCTAGAAAACATGGTAATGAAAGAGAACCATGGGTTCAAAAACCTATGACCTTTCCACCTAACCCAACTAAGAAGAAAGATGATGAAGAATTTGAACGCTTTGTTGAAATGCTTAGGCCAGTCTTTTTTGCATACCCGCTTGAGTGATATCTTAAAAATGCCTCCTTATGCAAAATACATGAATGACATCATCACCAATAAGAGAAAAATACCGGAAGCTAAAACCTCCACCATGCTTGCTAATCATACTTTTAAGGAAGGAGTACCTAAAAAAACTTGGAGATCCAGGAATACCAACTATACCTTGCTCCATTAAAAGAAACTATGTGAAACCTGCTTTATGTGATTTAGGAGTTGGTGTTAGTGTTATGTCCTTCTCTTTATATATAAAACTTGATTGGAATAAACTCACACCTATTGAAATATCTTTGCAAATGGCTGACAAATCAACTGCCATAACTATTGGTATTTCTGAGTATGTGCCCATTGTTGTTGCAAACGTTACTATCTTAACTGACTTTGTTATACTTGAGATGCCCGAGGATGACAACATGTCGATTATCCTTGGTAGACCCTTCTTGAATACTGTAGGGGCTGTTATTGATTGCAATAAAAGCAAGGTCACTTTTCATATTAATGGTAATGAGCACATGGTGCACATTTCGAAGAAACAATTCCAAGCGAATGGTATTAATGTTATTGAAAAATCTTCGATGATCACTATAGGAAGTTTTTAACTACCTCTACCTACTACCAAAAAGAAATATGGAATGCTTATTGTTGGGACATTCATATCCCCGTTGAGGTAACTTAGTGTTTTACGAAAGTTCTTCAGTTTCATGCTAATTGAAAGTGGTTGTTAATAAGACTTGATCAACCTTATTAATGAATCATTTTTGAAAGTTATGAGTTTGATGAATTTAGTAAGCACTACCATCTGCACTACCTTTTGTTTTCTGTTTTTAATAGTTAAATAAAATGAGATGCCATGTTTTGTCTATTTTCTGAATTTTCCGTTCAATAGAAATGACCCAAAATAAAAGTTCTCAGAATGCTTTGAAAATTTAATACAATTTTTTCTGAATATTTCTGAATATTTGAGGCAAATAACATTAGAGGGGGGTGCACCAGGTGGGCACAACCCACCTGGGCGTGCCAGCACCCCCAGGCACACCCTAGTGGGTTGTGGTCCCCACGTGGGCCCCTCACTTATCTCTTCATCCCGTGTCACCACCTACCTCAAGAAAAAATCATCATTGCTCTCTCTCTCTCTCTCGTGTTCTTGCCTCAAACCCGCGGATTTCGATCTCTTTGCTCGGAGCTCCATTTGCAAAACTGTTTCGGGGGATTGTTGCTTGGTATGTGACTCCTCCATTGGTCCAATTAGTTTTTGCTTTAGTGGTTTATATTTTGAATAATTAGTTGCTCTTGGTGCTGCTGTAGGTGAGCTTGCATGTTGAATTCTTAGAGCTCTAAGTAGTTTGAATGCTTAATATGGCCTCTACGCATCCCTATGAGTAGTTACTATCAATCTTGTGAAGTTTTGTTGAGAAAAATTTTGTGGACTAAAAATTTCAAAATTTTCTTCATAGGAAAAATATGAGTATCTTTAGGAAGTTTGCTTCCTAGAAGAACTCCAAGGGAATTATTGGGGAGTCATCTGACATCGATCTCCACACCCAAAGAATGGTAGAGGTACGGCCGTGCGAATGGTCGCATAACCCATTCATGGAGGGAGCCGAAATCCATCAAGAGTTTGCACAATTTGCTGCTAACGCCGGTCTCACTGACTTCATCACAGCTGAGTGGGAACAATATCATCTCTTCACAAATTCCTTTATGCAATGTTTTCATTTCATAAGTAGGAATAATCCTCCTGAGGTGCTGTTTAATTTATATGTTGAAAAACCGTCATATACCACTCACTGAATTTTGTGAAATATGTTTGAGCCCTTCGGACGAGGATTTAGTAGAGCCCAGGCCCGCAGAGTTTGATGTTTTTTTACCGCACTCTTATGGTGGGGGATGAGAGAGGGGTGTTAGGTGTCACTGCCACTAGCTTACATTTTCGTGCCATGCATTATTTTGCTCTATTCCTTACGAAGTGTTTTCTTGCTAGAGAGAAGGTAGGTGCACTCAGTGCCCCGGACATCGCTGTCTTACACCGTGTACTTTACAGCGACAACACTTATAGCTTGGGAGCTATTGTGGCATGTCGCCTCCACATTAACAGATCCAAGAGTAAAATACATGGTGGTATTTATGCTACTCGCTTGGCGAGTCAATTTAACATTCAGATATGCCAGCATGATTATCCCTTGCCCAAGGTTTACCTAGATCGCCAGGCTATGGCACATCACCACTTTATTAATAGCGAGAACACCACTATGGATGTTCCTTATAAATTCGTCTTTAGTGAGATTACCCGTGATGTTATTCCGTTGCCCGCACCTGCTTTTTTGATCCTATTGCCAAGGGCAGATACATGATCATGCCTGAGGACATTGTCACCTACCGGAGCAACCTGGCTACGGCAGAGGAGGAGCCTTAGGAGTGGGACCCTCAGGTGCCCGCTCCCCAGCACTTCAATGTGGGACCTGATGGTTTCTTCGAGTGCTGATTACCAAGTTAGACCTAAAGCCTAAGCTTGGGGGAGTAAGTATTTCCACCGACATTATATTCATGTTCACATATTTCATTCCAGTTGCCGGTGTGCACACTTTTTCATTGTATTATCCATGCTAGATTTACTTTCTCGCCTTCTTGTGTGTTTGAAAAACTTTGAGAAAATCCAAAAATTATTCCTGCTTCTTTTTGGTTTTTTCTTCCTAGTTTAATTAGTTGTAATATTAAAAAGAAAACCCAAAAAGATTTCCTTGTTCTTCCTTTGCTTTTCAGGAGCTCTCCCATGTATATAGTTTTTCTTGTTTTTGTTTTTCTTCCTTTAATTTGCTTTCTTCTAGAAAACCCAAAAAGTCCAAAAATATTTCAGTGTGTTTCTCTGAATTTCTTCTCTTTTCATTGAGTTGTACCAACGAGAAGACCATGATAAAATGTTGAGTAGCTCTCACATGCATTATTGTCGATCTAAGAGAGATGCCATATTACCTTGTCTTCTCCTTTTGAATAAAATGTTTGCAGATTCCAGCTTAGTCCATGGCACTCTTGCACTATTATTATTTTCATATCATTATGTCATGCAAGTGAAAGGCAATAATGACTATATTTGATGAACTGTTGTCGTAGAGAGAAATGGGTATGAACTCAACTTGTTCTATTTTTGTAAATATGTTTAACCTAGTATCCATGATTCAGCCTATTATGGTCAAACATGTTGGCAATGGTAATTAGAGATTATAGTTTCTCATGCCATGCTTAAGTAGCTAGGAGTGGATAATGATTTATCTTGGATGTCAACATTGCGTTAAAATGATTGTGATGTAGTATGATGATATGGTATCCTACTCTGAATGTTCGAGTGGCTTGACTTGGCACATGTTCATGCATGTAGTTGAATCAAAACCAACATAGCCTCTATGATATTTATGTTCATGGTGTTCATATCCTACTCATGCTAGCATCCAATGTTACTTATGCATAATGCATGTTCATGACCATTTCGCTCTCTAGCTGGCCGCTTCTCAACCTATTTGCTAGCCTTCCCTGTACTAAGCGGGAATTCTTCTTGTGCATAAAAAATCTTGAAACCCGAGTTACCCCAGATGAGTCCACCATACCTACCTATATGCGGTATTACCCTTGTCGGGGGGTGCTGATTCCACCAACACCTATGGGGACAGGGCCCCTTTCGGTTCGGTGAGGGGCGGAGAGCGCACAAAGAGCGGATCGAGGCAGTGCACGCGGGCGATTTTACCCAGCTTCGGGCCGCACGAATGCGTAAAACCCTACTGCTGCTTGTTTATGTATATTGGATTCTTGCTCAGGAGCGATGGACGCTGCCAGACTGAGCGTGAGAGTGTTCCTGGTGTTGAATGAGCCGAACTGGCCGAACCCCTTCTACGTTGCGCTTGGGCCTCCTTTTATACTCTCAAGGGGTCACCCACAGGTGGCAACGTAGACTAGAAGGGTAAAAATGGAAAATGATGCGGTAGGTGCAGCTACCGCTTACTGTGGATACAGTGCGCCCTACCTAACTCTGACGGCAGGGGACAAGGGCATTAAATGCCTGTCTGAGTCTCCTAAACAGTGCAAAAAGTGACCGTTTGGAGCGCCACCGTTTGCCACGATGGGCTTCTCTTCATCTCCACTTGCCACCACGTACCCCTAGCTGCACGGCCTCCTGCCACATGTGCTTGGGAGAGTCCTAGAGCGACAAGTTAGCAGGTGTGCTGGAGCGCGGGCACGAAGTGGGGGTTTCCCGCGGCAAGCTCCTTGCCGCGGCCGTCGTCTTGTCCCGTCCGGAAGCTTGTCGCTCGCCGGATCTTGCCGGGACGGAGGGCGCGTCGCGGCAAGCTTTCTTGGTAAGCCTTGAGTGGCCTTCCCGGCAAGCTCCTCTTGCCGGGGTCTCGTCTCTTCCCGGCAAGCTCCTCTTGCCGGGGCCTTGGTTGGCCTTCCCGGCAAGCTCCTCTTGCCGGGGCCTTGGTTTGAGTACTTTGTTCTTGAATGGTCTTCAAGGGAACCACGGAGGGTCCTGGCGGTCACCCGGCAAGCCTTGCCGCGGGGCGCTGCAACTGCCCGTGCACGAGTTCGGGGTAATAGGGTACCCCTACTCTAGTACATCGACAGGAGCCCCCGGGCCTGGGCCATACACGGTGCCGAGCGCTGTTGGGCCAGGCCCAAAACAGTGCACGAGCATGCGCGGCCTAGGTCACACCGCATATCTCTCCGCCCCCACCGCGCACGCCCAGAATGGCACGCGTCAAACGCGGTGTCGTGGGTGAGATCGTGGGTGGCGTGCGTGGGGCTAAGCCTCCCGAGCATGCGTCAGGCCACAGTGATGGGGACGGTTCAAGCCCTCCTCCTTAAACAGAGGTAGGTGTGGGGCCGTGGTGCATTTACTGGACGGGGCCGGTGCGCATCTTTCGGGACGCCCACTCTGCGCGTTCACGGGGCGGAGCGAGGCTGCCTCATCTGTCGCCTTGGTTCTGCATCCCCGCCACGCGGCTCCCATGCGCTTGGGGTCACGGACGGTGGAGTGGGAAACTGGGCCGTCGCGAGCGGGTTGGCCCCGACTCCCTGCCCTTCCTGTGCCTTGATTCGCTGAGCAGGGCGGCCGAGCCCCCACCTCGCTCCTTTATAAAGAGCAGGATGGGAGCACAGAAATCCGCACTCTCTCATCTTCTCCTTTCTTCAGCTTCTGCTCCCCTTTCTCTCATCTGCCATGGAGAAAGGGAACCCAGGCCCTTCATCGGTGGCGGCGAGGGTCGCCGCCAGACAGCGCATCTCTCCCTCTTCCGCGCCCGTGGTGGCAGAGCCAGCTATAGGGGGAAGAGGGAGGGGGCGAGGTCGCGGACGAGGTCGAGGACGAGGTCGAGGCGCTCGGGGAAGAGGCGGACGGGGCGGCGCGTCAGCTTCACCTCCGTCGGCGGCTCCTCCCCCCACGGCGGTCCATATAGGGGACGACCCTTGCGAGTTCTTCGTCAGACTGCGCCGGGCGCCTCGTCGTCGCCTCCGGCTTACAGCTCCGTTTGCGCGGGTGATGGAGTTGGACCCGCCCGAGATGCTGAGACTGCACATGAGGGGCTGTGGGATCAGCGGCACGCGAGTCCGCGTTGCATTCCCAGCCCCTAATGTGATCTATCTTGATCGAGGGTGGAAGACGTTCGCCCGCATCCACAGCTTGACGGAGGGGTTTACCCTCCATTTTAAGTTGGTGGAGGGCGATCTCCTCTCCGTCAAGGCCTTCGGGTGCTTCGGCACTCGGGCGAAGTGCTGCGTGGACAGCTCCTCCGACAGCGAAGGCTCCTCCTCGAGCGAGAGCGACGAGGAGGGGAGCGACAGCGAAGACGAGGGTAGCGGGCGGCGGGGTAGCGGGTCCGACTAGGCGTCGGGCGCCGCTTTGCGCGGCACCGGCGACCCCATCATCCGCATCGCCGACTTCTTGAACTCCCCGGGGTCGTCTCCTTGGGCGGCTGGCGTAGGGGGGCTGCGGAAGGGGAAGAGGGCTGGCGACAAGGCCGTCAGGTCGGAGTACGAGGGCGTGGTGCCCTCGACAGCGTGCTGACGCCCTGCCGCCCCGTCTTTGAGCCCCGCTTCCAGCGCCGCCGTCGCCGTCCAGCCTTCGGACGGCCCCCGGGATGTTCCCTTGGTGTCTTCTGGCACCCGTAGCTCGCCTAGGCACTCCTTTTGCCCTTTTCGTCTCCTTGACCTGCCTCCTGAAAAGAGGGACAGGAAAGGGATTACGGGCATCTTATCTTTTCAATTTGTAAGCCTTCGGGCCTTAGCTGTATCTAGAACTTGTAATCCTCTCTTTCATGTTTTTCATCCTCTATGGACTGTACCTGAGTGGGATGTTTTTTAATGAAAAGGGGATGCTTGCCGGGTTATTTGTCTCGCGAGTTAAACCCACGCCAAGGAGCAAATCCTTGGTATCCCTCGGACAGACATTTCATCTCCCGGCAACAGACCCTGCCGCCTTCCCACGTCGCTCGACCTTTCTCACGCTCTTGACGGAGGCAGGAACGAGGTGGGTGCGGTCTCCTCGTTTCATCCCTTTGCTGCCGCGACTACGACCAAACTTGGCCCCGAGAACAAGCCCCAGGGCCTAGAGTCGAGGGAGCACGGCAGTTTCCGGGAAGAAACGTGGTTTCGCATTCCCCAGTCCATAAGAGGATGCATGATGAGGGATGAAAGACTTATCTGATATTGCAGCCCTCGGCAACTCTGGTTTGCCGTGGACGATTCTTGGCACTCACAGCCCCCAGCGATACTGGCTTGCCCGGAAGGCTTTTATCTTCAGCAGAGAACTTTGACGTTCTCGATGCCGGCTTCCAGCAAGCTTGTTGCCAGGAAGGCTTTTATTTTCAGCAGAGAACTTTGACGTTCTCGATGCCGGCTTCCGGCAAGCTGGTCGCCAGGAAGGCTTTTGTTTTCAGCAGAGAACTTTGACGTTCTCGATGCCGGCTTCCGGCAAGCTGGTCGCCAGGAAGGCTTTTGTTTTCAGCAGGGAACTTGGACGTTCTCGATGCCGGCTTCCGGCAAGCTGGTCGCCAGGAAGGCTTTTGTTTTCACCAGAGAACTTTGACGTTCTCGATGCCGGCTTCCGGCAAGCTTGTTGCCAGGAAGGCTTTTATTTTCAGCAGAGAACTTTGACTTTCTC
>NC_041392.1:395072493-395078947 GCF_002162155.2 Triticum dicoccoides
GACTTTCTCGATGCCGGCTTCCAGCAAGCTGGTCGCCAGGAAGGCTTTTGTTTTCAGCAGAGAACTTTGATGTTCTCGATGCCGGCTTCCGGCAAGCTGGTCGCCAGGAAGGCTTTTGTTTTCAGCAGAGAACTTTGACGTTCTCGATGCCAGCTTCCGGCAAGCTGGTCGCCAGGAAGGCTTTTGTTTTCAGCAAAGAACTTTGACGTTCTCGATGCCGGCTTCCGGCAAGCTGGTCGCCAGGAAGGCTTTTGTTTTCAGCAGAGAACTTTGACGTTCTCGATGCCGGCCTCCGGCAAGCTTGTTGCCAGGAAGGCTTTTATTTTCAGCAGAGAACTTTGATGTTCTCGATGCCGGCTTCCGGCGAGCTGGTCGCCAGGAAGGCTTTTATCTTCAGCAGAGAACTTTGACGTTCTCGATGCCGGCTTCCGGCAAGCTGGTCGCCAGGAAGGATTTTGGCGAAGAACTTCGTTGTTCTTGACACCGGCTCCTGGCAAGATCGTTGCCGGAAAGGCTTATGGTGAAGAACTTCGTCGTTCTTGACACCGGCTCCCAGCAAGGTCGTTGCCGGAAAGGCTTATGGCGAAGAACTTCGTTGTTCTTGACGCCGGCTCCCGACAAGATCGTTGCCGGCAAGGCTTATGGTGAAGAACTTCGTCGTTCTTGACACCGGCTCCCGGCAAGATCATTGCCGGAAAGGCTTATGGCGAAGAACTTCGTCGTTCTTGACACCGGATCCCGGCAAGGTCGTTGCCGGAAAGGCTTATGGCGAAGAACTTCGTCGTTCTTGACACCGGCTCCTGGCAAGATCGTTGCCGGAAAGATTGGCCCTAGGGGCGTTGCCAGCCCCCGGGCCATGACTGCGTTTAAACATGACAAGTGATTAGCATCCGAAGTGCACTTAACTTGCTTGCAAATTTTGACTTTTGCTGCATATTCCCTATGCCTGCTGGAATGCTTTCCGGTGCGTACGATCCAGCCAGTAGCGCTTGAGGGAACGGGCCCTTAGCGGCTATTCGGGAACAACGCCTCCCGGAAAGGTTTACCTTCTTGGTTCTAGCGCAACCGCACAAGTTGCCGAGCGGACTCGAGGCAACATGGAGCGCAACTAGCCCCGAGAAGGCTCCTCGGCATACAGGTCTATGCAGAAATCTCAAATAAATAGCGCATGCTATCTTCCTGTTCAACCTCTCTTTGTACGTCCACCCTACGCTTTCTAGGGAAACTTACCGGTGCAGGCACCCTTGCCGCGAGCGCCGAGTGCGGAACTTCAGCAGCCTGCTAGCGGGGTCGCTACTGACAAGCAATCTTGTCGCAACTAGTTGCAGCTCGCTTAAGTTGTTCAGCTGACTCGAAACAAAGTAAGGGCGCTAGCGGCTCACTTAAGTTGCTGAGCGGACTCGAATCAAAGTAAGGGCGCTAGCAGCTCACTTAAGTTGTTGAGCGGACTCGAAACAGAGTAAGGGCGCAACTAGCTACGAGTTGATTCCTCCGCGCACAGGTTTTCCGTACAAAGAACAAGGTCTCCGAGGCGGATAACCTTATATAGAAAGGAAATATCTAAAGTTTCGCATGACTTAGCTTTTTCTGTTGCCGCACTGGCGTCGTTCTTTTACTCGCCCTCTCCTTAGGAGCCATGACGATGAAGAACAGCTAAGCCTTGCGTGCACGCCGGATCGGATTCGCACAATCTCGACGCCCCCTACCTGGCGCGCCAGAGATGTCGGGGGGTGCTGATTCCACCAACACCTATGGGGACAGGGCCCCTTTCGGTTCGGTGAGGGGCGGAGAGCGCACAAAGAGCGGATCGAGGCAGTGCACGCGGGCGATTTTACCCAGCTTCGGGCCGCACGGATGCGTAAAACCCTACTGCTGCTTGTTTATGTATATTGGATTCTTGCTCAGGAGCGATGGACGCTGCCAGACTGAGCGTGAGAGTGTTCCTGGTGTTGAATGAGCCGAACTGGCCGAACCCCTTCTATGTTGCGCTTGGGCCTCCTTTTATACTCTCAAGGGGTCACCCACAGGTGGCAACGTAGACTAGAAGGGTAAAAATGGAAAATGATGCGGTAGGTGCAGCTACCGCTTACTGTGGATACAGTGCGCCCTACCTAACTCTGACGGCAGGGGACAAGGGCATTAAATGCCTGTCTGAGTCTCCTAAACAGTGCAAAAAGTGACCGTTTGGAGCGCCACCGTTTGCCACGATGGGCTTCTCTTCATCTCCACTTGCCACCACGTACCCCTAGCTGCACGGCCTCCTACCACGTGTGCTTGGGAGAGTCCTAGAGCGACACGTTAGCAGGTGTGCTGGAGCACGGGCACGAAGTGGGGGTTTCCCGCGGCAAGCTCCTTGCCGCGGCCGTCGTCTTGTCACGTCCGGAAGCTTGTCGCTCGCCGGATCTTGCCGGGATGCAGGGCGCGTCGCGGCAAGCTTTCTTGGTATGCCTTGAGTGGCCTTCCCGACAAGCTCCTCTTGCCGGGGTCTCGTCTCTTCCCGGCAAGCTCCTCTTGCCGGGGCCTTGGTTGGCCTTCCCGGCAAGCTCCTCTTGCCGGGGCCTTGGTTTGAGTACTTTTTTCTTGAATGGTCTTCAAGGGAACCACGGAGGGTCCTGGCGGTCACCCGGCAAGCCTTGCCGCGGGGCGCTGCAACTGCCCGTGCACGAGTTCGGGGTAATAGGGTACCCCTACTCTAGTACACCGACAACCCTGTCATCCTAAGTAAATTTGCATGTGCCACCTCTAAAAACGTCAAATAAATATCCTTTTTTGTGTGCCTGGATTGTTCATAGAGCGACAGGAGGTAGTCAGTATCTTCCATGCTAAGCGGGTTATTCTCATGATGAGTGTTTATTCACTCATCCTTGCACGAGAGGAGCTGTAATAGGAATTCCCAGTCCTGGATTCAAATTGCAAAGGACTATTGTTGGTATGGACGGTACCTGTTGTTTAGGACCAGCTGTGGAGTGTGATTGTTGGTGGAGGGGGAGTAAACCTTTACTTTCATCGCTTGGGAACCACCACAAATGTGTTCATCTTGGAAGATACCAATAACCAATGGTCGTGAAGTAAACAAGAAGGGTGCATTTCTCAAAATTTCATTTACCTCTGTTTTTAAAACTTGAGCCCGGCACGTCTGCAAATCAAAGCCCAAGGTTAATTAGATTAAACCATCTGCGACAACATGTTCCTAGAAAATTTCATGATGAGTGGGAACCTACTATCAAAGTCAAGATTAAAAATTATGAGTGTTTTGCTTTGTGTGACTTGGGTCCTAGTGTTTCTACTATTCTGAAATCTTTATGTGATGTGCTTGGTCTTACCGATCTTGAATCATGTTCTTTGAATTTGCACTTGGCGGATTCTACTATTAAAAATCCTATGGGAAGAATTGGTGATGTTCTTATTCTTGCAAATAGAAATTATGTGCCCATAGAGTTTTATTGTTCTTGATATTGATTGCGATCCGTCTTGTCCAATTATTCTTGGTAGACTGTTTTTACGCACTATTGTTGCCGTGATTGATATGTAAGAAGGAAATATTAAGTTCCAATTCCCTTTGAGGAATGGTAGGGAACACTTACCTAGAACAATAATTAGTCCACCATATTAATCAATCATGTGGGCATCTTATGGATCTCGAACCAAAGATGACAAAACTTAGATCCTTGCTTTATGCCTAGCTAAGGGTCTAAAACTACAACGCTTGTTGGGAAGCAACCCAATGAATAAAATTTATTTTTTCTTTTTGTTTTCTATTTTCAGTGTTAGCACAATTATGCTACTGTTATAATTGTGTTTTTTATGTTTTAGTTAGTGTTTGTTCCAATTAAAGCCTTTAGGATCTTCTTGGGTGATAGTTGTTTGATCTTGCTGGAAAAATAGAAACTTTTGCACTCACGAAAATAATTATCACGTTTTACCAGAGAGCGATAAAATACCCATTATACATGTAGTAGATCAATATACAAATTTCTCAGGCCTTCCTAATTTTTCAGAATTTTTGGAGTTACAGAAGTATTCTAAATAGTTAGATTGCTACAGACTATTCTATTTTGCGGATTATGTTTTCTTTGTGTTGTGTGCTTATTTTGATGCCTCTATAGTTTTCTTTGATGTTTTGCCATAGAAAAGTTGGAATACAATAGATATAATACAAGAACAAAATATGAATTGATTTGATACAACACTTATAGTAGTGATTTATTATTCTTATACTAAAGGATCTCACGAAGATTTTGTTGAGTTTTCTGTGATTGAAGTTTTCAACTTTTGGGTTATCTTACAATGGATGGAGGAATAAGGAGTAGAAAAGCCTAAGCCCGGGGATGCCTCGGCATCCCAAACTATTATCCAAAACTGAGCAACCAACTAAGCTTGGGGATGCCCCCCGAGTGGCATCCCCTCTTTCTTCTAACGACCATCGGTATTTTTCTCGAAACTATATTTTTATTCGTCACGTACTATGTCTTTTGCTTGGAGCGTCTTGTATGATATGAGTCTTTGCTTGTTTTATTTTGTGTTTTAAGTCTCGATCCCTTGCTGGACACACCTATTTGAGAGAGCCAAAATTATGTCATGACTTGTTAGAATTGCTCTCTTTGCTTCACTTAAATCATTTATGAGCTATGGACTTGCTCTAGTGCTTCACTTATATCTTTTTGAGAATGGCATGCTTAGTATTTTTGAAGAAATGCTTTCTTGCTTCACTTAGATTTATTTGAGAGTTAGTAAAATTTTCAAGAAATTATCTCTTGCTTCACTTAAATTAATTTGAGAGAAAAAATATTATGCTCATGATCTTCACTTATATTTGTTTGAGCTTGTCAAAAGCAACACATGAAGATTAGTCCCAAAGCGATTGATATCCAAGAAGGACATAAAAAACTTTCATGAAGATCATTGGACAAAATAAACTTGATCCTTAGTAATAGTTTTGAGATATGATGATGTGATATGTGAGTCATCTTGACGAGTAATTATGCTTTAGTAAGAATATTGGTGTTAAGGTTTGTGATTCCCTATGCAAGCACGAAAGTCAATAGTTATGCAATGAAATTATATCCTACTTATGGTCCATTATTCGGTGTTAGTTATGCTTAATGCTTGCTTATGAGATTATTCGTTTCTTGGTTGGTCGCTTCCCAATCTTTTGCTAGCCTTCATTTTGCATTAAGTATGATCACTACTTGTGCATCCAAAAACCTTTAACCCAGTTTTGTCACATGAGTCCACTATGTCTACCTATATGCGGTATTATTTTGCCGTTCTAAGAAAATTTGCATGTGCCATCTCTAATTTTCAAAAATAACTTCTCTTTTGTGTGTTTGTTTCGCTCGCAGAGCGGTGAGGGGTGGCTAATATTTTCCATGCTAGATGTGTTATTCTCATGATGAGTGTTTATTATCTTGTCATTGCACGAGAGTAAGGCAAAGGTATTAGGTATGCCCAGTCCCGAAATGCAAAAAAATGAATTTAATTTAGGTTGTCAAATAATAAATTCCTTGGATAGTGTTCGTATGGGGGGCACCCGTGGATACGGTTAGCCATGGAAAGTGAAAGTATGGTGGAAAAAGGAATAAACTTTATTTTCTGTTTGGGAACTGCCTATGATATATCTAAGCATGGAAACTATTGGAAACTCTAAGTCGTTTTCGTTGGTGGGATGGATACACCTCCCAAAATGTTTTTATCTCTAAGTTTTTGCTTTGAGCTCTGGCACCTCTACAAATCCCTACTTCCCTCTGTGAAGGGTCGTTATTTTACTTTATGCAATTTTTATTTTGAATTTGAGTCTCCATCTTCTCTTATAAAAAGCACCAACTAGGAGGCAATATGATCGTACTTGAGTATTGGACATAGCTAATATGCGAGTGTGTTTCGTGAATGGATCAATGGTTGAGCATGATGTGCTAGGGATAGCTTATTTTAGCGTTGATATTTTGAAAGACATGGTTGCTTGTTGATATGCTTGAGTATTTAAACTATCATGTCAAAACTAGACTATTTCTTTGAACAATATAAAAGTCCAAATGTCCATGCTATAAAGAAAGAAATATGATATGACATGTTAGGCAGCATTCCACATCAAAAATTCTGTTTTTATCACTTCCCTACTCGAGGACGAGTAGGAGTTAAGCTTGGGGATGCTGATACGTCTCCAACGTATCTATAATTTTTGATTGTTCCATGTTGTTATATTATCAATCTTGGATGTTTAATAATCATTTTATAGTCATTTCATATCATTTTTTCGTACTAACCTATTGACATACTACCAACTAACTGTTGCTGTTTTTCCATGTTTTTACATCGCAGAAAATCAATATCAAACGGAGTCAAAATGTCACGAAACTTTACAGAGAATTTTTATGGGCCAAAAGAAACATAACGGGCCCTGGCTGCGCCTGGGGGCTGCCCCGAGGGAGGCACAACCCACCAGGAGGCCCAGGTG
>NC_041392.1:395079454-395121569 GCF_002162155.2 Triticum dicoccoides
TCTATAAATACCCCAATATTCCCAAAACCCTTGGGGAGTCGATGAAATATTGATCCAGCCGCCGCAAAGCCCAGAACCACCAGATTCAATCTATACACCATCTCGGATGGGCTTCACCACCTCCATTGGTGCCTCTCCGATGATGCGTGAGTAGTTCTTTGCAGACCTTCGGGTCCGTAGTTAGTAGCTTGATGGCTTCCTCTCTCTCACTCTCTCTCTCTCTCTTGATTCTCAATACAATGGTCTCTTGGAAATCCATATGATGTAACTCCTTTCGCGATGTGTTTGTTGGGGTCGATGAACTTTGAGTTTATGATCAGATCTATGTTTTTATATCCATGAAAGTATTAGAGTTTCTTTGATCTCTTTTATGCATGATCTCTTATAGTCTCGTATTTCTTCTCCGATATTTTGGTTTTGTTTGGCCAACTTGATCTATTAATCTTGCAATGGGAAGAGGTGCTCTATAGTGGGTTCGATCTTACGGTGCTTGATCCTAGTGATAGAAAGGGAACCGACACGTATGCATAGTTGCTACTAAGGATAAAACGATGGGGTCTATCTCTACATAGGTAGATCTTGTCTACATCATGACATCATTCTTATTGCATTACTCCGTTTCTCCATGAACTTAATACACTAGATGCATGTTGGATAACAGTCGATGTGTGGAGTAATAGTAGTAGATGTAGGCAAGAGTCGATCTACTAAGCTTGGACGTGATGCCTATGTAATGATCATTGCCTGGATATCGTCATGAGTATTTGAAGTTCTATCAATTTCCCAATAGAAATTTGTTCACCCACGACTTTGTTATTTTTCTCGAGAGAAGCCACCAGTGAAACCTACAGCCCCCGGGTCTCTTTCTCATATTATTTGCCTTTGCAATCTACTTTTATATGCATTTATTTACAGATCTATTAATCCAAAAATCTAAAAATACTTTGCTGCACTTTATTTTATTTGCGATCTATTTATCCAATCTATTACAACCTTTTTCCCGTCACGCACCAATTTTGTAGCGACCAGACCTCAAACAGTCCGATCTCTGTGCATCAGTGTCATCCCTGGATCGGTAATGCTAACACCCACAGTACTTGAGGATTTATAACAGAGTAGAAATCACACACTTATTACATCGAATGTCTCAAAAGAGAACAAAGACAATAAATATGGCTTAAGGCCATCTAAATCGAGAACATCGGAAGGCTTGGAAGATAAAGTGAGTCCATCAACTCCAACGACATCACTGAGTGAAAAGACAATGACCTATGGCTCCTTACTCGTCATCTGAAAAGTCTACAACATAAACGTTGCAGCCCAAAATGGGTCAGCACATGGAATATGCTGGCAAGGTAACACAAGAGAATAATGAACAAAATAAATGCTACCACTACATGCATATTTGGCTGGTGGAGGTTGTATGGTTAACATGTTTTTGCGAAAAGCCAATTTTTCCCTACAACAAAGGACAACATTTTATTTAACTATCATGGTAGTTGTTAAACATTGAGAAGGTTCCTCCAACTCAATCCCCATTAAAAATCATCATTAAACCCAATCAATTTAAATTAAGAGTGATGAGATCAATCATGATAAATCAAGGACTAGATACTCAAGATGTCCTTAACCGGGGACACGTCTAACCATGATTAGTTTATACACTCTGCAGAGGTTTCCGCACTTTTCCCCACAAGACTCGAATACATCCATGGTCGGAGATTCGAGACACGGTCTTTCTGAAGCATTAACTCTCTACTCTGGGTAGACTATACCACCTAAAACCCACTACATCTGCTAGTCTACCTCTTCAAGAGCTTCCGCAAATTACTCAACTATGCTAGAGCCCATAATAGCTTCTGTCTACACACGGAAGTTTCTAGCATGAATAATTTTATGATCCCTTTGAGCCTGGGTGGCAGGCCGTAGGATGATCACACGGGTCCTCTGGGATATCCTAGGACAACATTGGGTACCCCAGGTGTCCACAAGCAATCCACCTAGATGTGTATTCCAGTTGCCACCTTAAGTTGAACCATTAATTAAGAAGCTCACATCTATCATGAATACTCTCAAACTCAATCCACGTCTACGAGCATAGCATAGCAAATATAAGCAACGTAGAAGTAACTCCCATAGGTTTGATAATAAACAGGTGCATAGGTACTACCTCATCTACAAAACCCACAATTTAATCAGATCCTAATCATGTAAGTGTTTGAGGAGTGAATCTAATGCAATAAAACTGGGTAGTAAAGAATTATGATCAAAGTGTTACTTGCCTTGCTGATGATCCGCAAAACCTAGAGACTCATAGTCGCATGCTTCGCACTCCGGGTCCTCTATCACAAACAAACAAGCATACAATAACCAATCAACTAGAAGCACGGGTAAAACTCAAATAATAATGTCTAACCAGAAAGTTCAACTTAAGAACTCCGGTTTGCAAAAAGAATCAAATCGAACGAAGCAACGAAACACAAACTGCGAAAGAAACAAGATCCGATTACTAATCTGAATTAAACTCAAATTTTACTGTTTCAAAATCTTGTTCAAGTTGGTCAAACAGAAAGAGCTCTTCGAGACGAAGATCTAGGCACTTGAATCGCCTGATTCCGACTAACGAGCGAAAAGTTAAACTAAAACGAAAATCGGATCAGAAATCACGATCGAAAATAATCATGAAAAATCCGAGAAAAAGAAAAACTGACGAACAGGCTAACGAACGAACGTTCGCTGTCTGTTGCTAACGGCCGAAAACCGTTCATTAAAACGAACGTATGGACGAACGTCCGCTATTTAACCGAACCAAAAAACCGATCTAAAATAAAAAAACTGAAACTAGGGTTTATAAAAAAACCGGCGGCGGCTACCTCGGCTCCGGCGGCGGCGGCGCGGCTCCGGCGGCGGGGCAAGGCGGCGGCGGCGAGGCGAGGTGGCGGCGTGGCAGCGGCGGCGCGCTATGGTTCGGTGGGGCGGAGCGGTGGGTTGCGGGGCTCGACTCCTCGGGCTTTAAAGGCCGGCCGAGCGGAGTCCCGGTCGGTTACGGCCCAGAGTCGGTTTCCCTTTTTTCAAATGTTCCGACGTGCAGAAAAAGAAGGAAAAGAAATACTAAACATACTCTAAAAATCCTGACATAAATTTTCCCCATCCTCTAAAAATCTAACGGACAAGGTGAACATTTATTTGGGCCTCTAATGCAATTTTGAAAAATGCATATTTTTCCTAATTTCAAATTAAATAGCAACAAAACTCCAAATAAAATCTCCAATATTTCTTTATTTTGGGAAAGTCATTTTATCCCCTCTCTTTATTTTCATAAAATAAATATATGAAGAGAAACTAATTAAAATCAAACGATCCTCTTTTCATGATTTGAGACAACTCAAATATGAAAAATAACGAAATCCCCAACTCTCTCCGTGGGTCCTTGAGTTGCGTAGAATTTCTAGGATCAAACCAAAATGTAATAAAATATGATATGCAGTGATGATCTAATGCATAACATTCCAAATTGGAAATTTGGCATGTTACAAACCTACCCTCCTTAAGATGAATCTCCCCTTCGAGATTCGGGTTGGCTAGAAAATAGGTAAGGGTGATCCTTCCGTAGGTCCTCCTCTCATTCCCAGGTGGCTTCATCCTCAGTATGGTGGCTCCACTGAACCTTACAGAACTTGATAACCTTGCCGCGTGTGACTCGGCTGGCACCTCATAGGTCAAGTCGCTATCCAACTGAATCGCTTCCGGTGGCACTGTATCTCTCAGAGGAATATCAGCCATCTCTGTGTGGCACTTCTTCAACTGAGAAACGTGGAACACATCATGAACTCATGACAATCCTTCGGGCAACTCCAACTTGTAAGAAACTTCTCCCATACGTTCCAAAACACGGTATGGTCCCGCAAAACATAGTGCTAAATTTCCCTTAACTCCAAAGCGCTTCACTCCTCGGAGTGGTGATACACAAACATACACTCTGTCTCCAACTTCGTAAACTGTCTTCTTGCATTTAGAATCCGCATAACTCTTCTGCCTGGACTGTGCTACCTTGAGTCTATCGCGAATCAGCTTAACCTTCTCTTCAGATTCTTTAATCAAGTCTGGTCCAAATAACTGACGGTCTCCAACTTTATCCCACAGTAATGGTGTCCTGCACCTCCTTCCATAGAATGCTTCGAAAGGGGCCATCTTCAAACTGGCTTGATAGTTGTTGTTGTAAGAGAACTCTGCGTAAGGCAAGTTGTCATCCCAACTAGATCCATAATCTAGCGCACAAGCTCTCAACATGTCCTCCAAAATCTGATTGACTCTCTCAGTCTATCCATCTGTCTGCGGGTGAAAATCTGTACTAAACTCAAGCCTAGTTCCCGAAGTTTCATGCAACTGATTCCAAAACTTTGAGGTAAACTGGGTTCCTCTATCTGATACAATAGTCCTCGGAACTCCATGCAGACATACGATCCTGGTCATGTAAATCTTTGCCAACTTAGCATTGGTGTAAGTGGTCTTCACTGGGATGAAATGAGCTACTTTCGTCAAATGATCGACTACAACCCATATCGAGTCATAGCCTGAACATGTCCTGGGCAATCCCGTGATAAAGTCCATGCCTAGTTTATCCCACTTCTATTCGGGTATCGGCAATGGCTGTAACAATCCTGCTGGCTTCTGATGTTCTGCCTTCACTCTCTGACATACATCACAAACTGCTACATATTCCGCAATATCCTTCTTCATCCCGGTCCACCAGAAACTATCCTTCAAATCCAGATACATCTTGGTATTTCCTAGGTGAACCGAATATGGCGAATCGTGGGCCTCTTGCAGAATCAACTTCCTGATCTCCGGATCATTTGGCACATATACACGGTCTTCAAACCATAGGATATCGTGCTCATCCTCACGAAATCCTTTAGCTTTTCCTTTTCTCATCCTCTCTTTTATCTCAGCAATCTCCTTGTCCGTCTTCTGAGCTTCTCTGATCTTATCCATCAAAGTAGACTGAATCTCCAATGCTGCTACATAACCCCTCGGAACTATTTCCAAACATAGCTCACGAAGATCCTCCGCTAACTCCTTGGGTAACTCTCCGGTCATGAGTGTATTGACATGGCTCTTGCGGCTTAATGCATCAGCTACTATGTAAGCCTTTCCAGGATGATAATGCAACTTCATATCATAATCCTTAATGAGCTCCAACCATCTCCTTTGTCTGAGATTCAACTCCTTCTGTGTGAAGATATACTTGAAACTCTTGTGATCCGTGTACACCTCACAATGGTTTTCGATGAGAAAATGTCTCCATGCCTTCAACACATGCACTACGGCTGCTAACTCCAAATCATGGGTAGCATAATTCAACTCATGGGGTTTGAGCTGTCGTGAGGCATATGAAACAACTCTTCCTTCCTGCATAAGCACTGCTCCAAGTCCTCGACTAGAAGCGTCGCAATACACCTGGTAATCCTTGGGTTGATCTGGAAGAATCAACACTAGAGCTGTAACCAAGCGTTTCTTCAACTCCTGGAAACTGGCTTCACATTCCTCAGTCTAGTTGAACTTAGTATCCTTCTTCAACAACTCCATCATGGGCTTTGCAATCTTTGAGAAATTCTGAATGAACCTCCGGTAGTATCCTGCAAGTCCAAGAAAACTCCGGATCTCTCCAACTGACGTGGGGGCTTCCCAATTTGCCACAGTGACAACCTTGGTAGGGTCTACTGCTATTCCTTCTCCGGATATAACATGTCCGAGGAATCCAACTTCCTTCAACCAAAACTCACACTTGCTGAACTTGGCATATAACTGGTGTTCTCTAAGCTTCCCAAGTACCAAACGCAAATGCTCCTTATGTTCCTCTTCATTCTTTGAGTAGACCAGAATATCATCAATGAACACCACGAGGAACTTATCCAAAAACTCCATAAACACCTTGTTCATCATGTTCATGAAATAGGCAGGTGTGTTAGTCAGACCAAATGACATAACGGTATACTCATATAGCCCGTACCTTGTGGTAAAAGCTGTCTTAGGTGTATATCCTGCCCTCGAATCTTCAACTGGTGATACCCTGATCATAGATCGATCTTGGAAAACACCTTAGCTCCTTGCAGCTGGTCAAACAAATCATTGATCATTGGCAGTGGGTACTTATTCTTGATCGTCACCTCATTTAATCCTCGATAATCAACAACCATCCTCAACGATCCATCCTTCTTCTCCACTAGAAGTACTTGTGATCCCCAAGGTGATGAGCTTGGGCGAATATAACCTTTATCCAGTAACTCCTTAATCTGCTTCTTAGTTTCCTCTAAATCCTTTGCGGGCATCTTGTACGGTCTCTTAGAGATTGGCCATGTGCCTGGCAAAAGCTCGACCAAAAACTCAATGTCTCTATCCGGTGGCATGCCTGGCAACTCCTCTAGAAATACATCCGGGAAATCCTTCACCACTGGTACTTCCTCCTGTACAACTCCTGATAAGGAATTTACTTGAGTCATGTTTGGCACATGCCGGGATACATACTTGATCCTTCTTCATTCTGGGGTGGTAAGCAAAATCGACTTACTGGCACAGTCAATGTTCCCTTCATACTTCGATAACCAATCCATGCCTAAAATCACATCCAGTCCTTGTGACTCCAATACTATTAGGTTTGAGGGAAACAGGTAGTTACCAATCCTTAATGGTAACCGATCAAACCAAAGGCTAGCCATATACTCTTCTCCTGGCGAGGTTACTAACATGGGTGTCCTAAGGGTTTGGGTTGGCAGTTTAAACTTATCCACAAATCCCCTTGATATTTATGAATGCGATGCACCAGTATCAAAAAGAACGATTGCAGTAAATGACTTAATCATAAATTTACCTATTACTGCATCGGGTTTTGCTTCAATCTCCTCCACGCTAACGTGGTTCACTTGTCCCCTGTTGAAAGGGTTGGGCTTCTTCCCAGAGCTTCCATTGCCATTTCCATTATTTGCTTCAGAACATTCTGTGGCATCATGTCCATTCTTCCCGCACTTGAAACAAGTAATGTGACTTAGATCCTTCTTGGCGGGCGTTACGGGGTTGGTACGGTTCTGTCCATTGCTTCCTCCATTACCATTTGCATTACTGGGGCCACTATGGTTGTGCGCAACCCCTCCATTGTGGTTGTGACCTCCATGGTTATGCTTGAGGTGTCCTCCCGAGTTTGGGGTAAAACGGGGTCTCTACTAAGCTCCAGAATTATACTTCCTGTGTCCATACTTCCTCTTACGGTTGTCAATCTGCTGCTGCTTCACTTCAATCATGAGAGCTCTATCCACCAACTGTTGGTAGTTATTATAAGTTGCTACCATCAACTACATGCTCAACTCATCATTTAGTCCTTCCAGAAACATCTCCTGTTTAGCTGCATCTGTAGCAACTTCATCTGGGGCATAACGTGCTAGCTTGCTAAAGTCATCCACATACTTGCCAACGGTGCATCCTCCTTGGCGTAAGTTGCGAAACTCACGCTTCTTCATGGCCATAGCTCCTGCTGATACATGGGCTGTGTGAAAGGCCTGCTGAAACTGGTCCCACGTAACAGTGTCGATGGGATAGGTGACAGTGTAATTCTCCCACCATGCTGTTGCGGGTCCATCAAGCTGATGTGAGGCAAAATGCACTCTTTCCGCATATGTGCATCCTGCATTGGTCAACTCCCTTCCAATATTGCGGAGCCAATCATCTGCGACTATCGGCTCGGTGCTACTGGAGAACACCGGTGGATTCAGCCTTAGAAAACGAGCTAAGTGATCAACATGTGGTGGTGGTTGTGGGTTGTTGTTATTGTTGTTGTTCCACTGATTCTGATTCTGGACTAGTATCTGCATCAATGCATTCTGCTGCTGGTTCAACTGAGTGAGCTCTTGTGGGAAAGCAAATCCATTGTCGCGTCTCGGAGGCATCTGATGGGTTTAGAAAAGATGAGAAAACAGAGTAGAATGGGGTCTAGGGGGAAAACACTACCCATATGCACATGAGACAAACACAATCATATCACTTCAATCAATTCAAACAAGGGCATACAATCGGTCTAACTATCAGTACAAAAGTGCTCGGACTATACTATATACATGGGGGAATACTACTACTGTTATGGTGGTCAACTAGAAAAATTGATCGGTAGAAGACTCCATAATATCTGCTCCAGCTTCATCAACAAATTCATCATCGCTATCATCGGGGTCCAAGTCGGTGTCGTCGATGATGATGTAGTTCTCCGGGCAGGTGGAATCGTCATCTTCTCCTCCTGGCGCGGGGACTCCCATGAATACTCCTAACTTCCTTGTCAGATCGTCATTATTCTCCACTAGTACGACGATTTCCTCCTCATAATCTTCGCGAGTAGCCTTGAGTTCCTCTTCAAGCTCAGTGATCCTTGTCATTGCCTTCTTCAGATCTATCATGCCTGCGCACATCTGGTTCTCTTGGCGACGAATGTGCTGGTTTAACTCCTGGATGAAAGTGGCAATTGATCTATCCTTCGTAGTGCTGATCATCTCCCATTGATCATCTCGGCACCCACAAATCTGGTAGATAGTATCCTTGATATCCTTGTGGTAAACTTCTCCAATGCATCCCATGGTGATATGGGCTGCCATACTCTTGCCTAGACTCCAGGCGGGTGCATCGAAGGAAAACTCTATGGGATCAGTGACTGGCATGAACGTCCTTCCTGGAATTTGAACTTGGATCATCCAGCGCTCCTCTTCTGGAAAAGTGGCGTTGTAGGTCCCCGTGAAGCTTGGTATTCCAATGTTCAGGTATTTTGTGACTTCCTTTAAGTGTCGTCCAAAGGGTGTGTCTTCATCTGGTTGTGCAAACTTGTTCCTCATGTCCGCCATCCTAAAGAGTAGAAAAGGGAGAAGAGTCGGAAATTAGAAGAGAGTAGTGATCTAGGGTTTTAGCTTAGTGGTCGTGTCCTACAGTCAGCGTGTGCTCTGATACCATCTTGTAGCGACCAGACCTCAAACAGTCCGATCTCGATGCATCAGTGTCATCCCTAGATCGGTAATGCTGACATGCACAGTACTTGTGGATTTATAACAGAGTAGCAATCACATACTTATTACATCGAATGTCCCAAAAGAGAACAAAAACAATAAATATGGCTTAAGGCCATCTAAATCGATAATAGCGGAAAGCTTGGCAGATAAAGTGAGTCCATCAACTCCAACGACATCACTGAGTGAAAGACAACGACCTATGGCTCCTTACTCGTCGTCTGAAAAGTCTGCAACTTAAACGTTGCAGCCCGAAATGGGCAGCACATGGAATATGTTGGCAAGGTAACACAAGAGAATAATGAACAAAATAAATGCTATCACTACATGCATATTTGGCTGGTGGAGGTTGTATGGTTAATATCTTTTTGCGAAAAGCCAATTTTTCCCTGCAACAAAGGAATAAATTTTATTTAACTATCATGGTAGTTGTTAAACATTGAGAAGGTTCCTCCAACTCAATCACTATTAAACATCATCATTAAACCCAAGCAATTTAAATTAAGAGTGATGAGATCAATCATGATAAATCAAGGACTAGATACTCAAGATGTCCATAACCGGGTTCACGGCTAACCATGATTAGTTTATACACTCTGCAGAGGTTTGCGCACTTTTCCCCACAAGACTCGAATACATCCATGGTCGAAGATTCGAGACACAGTCTTTCTGAAGCATTAACTCTCTACTCTGGGTAGACTATACCACCTACAACCCACTACATCTGCTAGTCTACCTTTTCAAGAGCTTCGGCAACTTACTCAAGTATGCTAGAGCCCATAATAGCTTGTGGCTACACACGGAAGTTTCTAGCATGAGTAATCTTATGATCCCTTTGAGCTTGGGTGGCGGGCCGTAGGATGATCACACGGGTCCTCCGGGATATCCTAGGACAACATTGGGTACTCCAGGTGTCCACAAGCAATCCACCCATATGTGTATTCAAGTTGCCACCTTAAGTTGAACCATTAATTAACAAGCTCACATCTATCATGAATACTCTCAAACCCAATCCACGTCTACGAGCATAGCATAGCAAATATAAGCAACATAGAAGTAACTCCCATTGGTTTGATAATAAACAGGTGCATATCTACTACCTCATCTACTTCCCAAAACCCACAATTTAATCAGATCCTAATCATGCAAGTGTTTGAGGAGTGAATCTAATGCAATAAAACTGGGTAGTAAAGAATTATGATCAAAGTGTTACTTGCCTTGCTGGTGATCCGCAAAACCTAGAGACTCGTAGTAGCACGCTTCGCACTACGGGTCCTCTATCGCAAACAAACAAGCATACAATAAGCACTCAACTAGAAGCACTGGTAAAAATCAAATAATAAGATCTAACCAGAAAGTTCAACTTAAGAACTCCGGTTTGCAAAAAGAATCAAATCGAACGAAGCAACGAAACACAAACTGCGAAAGAAATAAGATCCGATTACTAATCTGAACTAAAGTCAAATTTTACTGTTTCAAAATCTTGTTCAAGTTAGTCAAACAAAAAGAGGGCTTCAAGACGAAGATCTAGGCGCTTGAATCGCTTGATTCCGACTAACGAGCGAAAAGTTAAACTAAAACGAAAATCAGATCAGAAATCGCGATCGGAAATGATCGCGAAAAATCCGAGAAAAAGAAAAACTGACAAACAGGCTAACGAACGAACGTTCGCTGTCTGTGGCTAACGGTCGAAAACCGTTCGTTAAAACGAATGTACGAACGAACGTCCGCTATTTAACCGAACCGAAAAAAACCCGATCTAAACTGATTTAAAATAAAAAAACCAAAACTAGGGTTTATAATAAAACCGGCCAGTTTCTAAAAAACTGGCGGTGGCTACCTCAGGTCCGGCGGGGTCCGGTGGCGGCGGTGCAGCAGCGACGGCGGGGCAAGGCGGCGGCGCGCTAGGGTTCGGCTGGGCGGAGCGGTGGGCTGCGGGGCTCGGCTCCTCGGGCTTTAAAGGCCGACCGGGCGGAGTCCCGATCGGTTATGGCCCAGAGTCGGTTTCCCTATCATTCCAACATGCAGAAAAAGAAATAAAAGAATTACTAAACGGACTCCAAAAATCATGTAATAAATTTTCCCTGTTCTCTAAAAATCTAACGGACAAGGTGAACATTTATTTGGGACTCTAATGCTATTTTAAAAATGCATATTTTTCCTAATTTCAAATAAAATAGCAATAAAACTTTGAATAAAATCCTATTTGATTTTAATATTAAATCTCCAATATTTCTTTATTTTGGGAAAGTCATTTTATCCTCTCTCTTTATTTTCATAAAAGAAATATATGAAGAGAAAATAATTAATATCAAACGATCCGCTTTTCAAGATTTGAGAGAACTCAAATATGAAAAATAACGAAATCCCCAACTCTCTCCGTGGGTCCTTGAGTTGCGTAGACTTTCTAGGATCAAACCAAAATGCAATAAAATATGATGTGTAATGATGATCTAATGCATAACATTCCAAATTGGAAATTTGGGATGTTAAAAATTTATGGCGTTGTTACCCAAAAGGGGTTGACAAACCCTTTAACACGTCAGGTTGCGAGGATTTGTTATCTGTGTGTAGGGGTTGTTTGTGCTTTGTTGCTTGGTTCTCCTACTGGTTCGATAACCTTGGTTTCATATCTGAGGGAAATACCTACCGCTGTTGTGCTGCATCATCCCTTCCTCTTTGGGGAAATACTGACGTAGCTTCAAGTGACATCAAAGATCAATATATGATATTTTTATTTCTTTTTGTTCTTTCTTTTACTTAATTCCCTTAAGATCGTAGAAAGAAAGCAAAGCCCTCAACTCAAAACTACTCTTTATTATGTAACTCATGGACTCGACTACATAGATAGAGAGCAAAACGAAACTCAAAGCTAGATCATACTAAACCTTTATTCTACTAGATCTAGATGTAACCAAAAGCATCTAACTAAGAAAAATGATAAAGATAAAGATGTGATGGTGATATAATACCGGGACACCTCCCCGAAGCTTGGCAGTTGCCAAGGGGAGTGCCCATACCCATGTAATTATGTCTATTTCTTCGGAGGTGCTGATGAAGGAGTTGTTGGTGAAGTAGTGCCACACATCGAGCGCAGGAGATGCTCCAATTTACGAATAATGCCCTTGAGTGCGGTGATATGCTCTTGCAACAGAATATTTTCACAAGTGAGATACTTTTTTTGCACACGAACAATTTCAATGATCTTGAAAGCTTCAATTTCAGTAGGAGTAAGGTGATTGTAGTAAGGTTGAAGGATGTCTTCTTCTGCTACCGGAAGTTGATCTTCCAAGGCCTTCTTGATCTTATCACCCTCGTTGATTTCCCCGAGTTCTTCTCTCTTCATCTCTATCTTCATTAGCCAAGCATCATCACTCACGTTGTTGGAGGAGGCGGATGACATGATGCCTGGCCTTGAAAACTCTGGCAAAAAACAGCTCGAAACGAAAACAGGAGATATTGTCGTGGCACAGTGGTCAAAACCTTTGAGAGATTATATAATGAATTTTTACCGACCAAAAGAAGTATCGTGCAAGAAAACGGAGTCGGGAGGGCACACGAGGTGGCCACAAGGACGGGGGGCGCTCCCAGGGGGTAGGGATCGCCTTCCACCCTTGTGGTGGCCTCGTGTCTCTTTCGGACTACTTTTAATTTTCCTAATTTTTAAATATTCCAAAATGGAGAAAATTGCTGCTGGAAACGTTTTGGAGTCGGTTTACTTACTATACCACATGCATATTCCTTTTCGGAGTCTGAAACATTCTGGATAGTGTCCCTTATGTACTCCTCCGGTATTACGGTATTAATTATATTGGTCTCAACATTTTTGGGAGTACCTGAGATATAATGTTTGATTCTTTGACCGTTTACCACCTTCGGATTTGTGCCTTCGACGTTGTTGATTTTTATGGCACCGGAACAATAGACCTCCTCGATAATGTAAGGACCTTCCATTTAGAGAGAAGCTCTCCTACAAAAAATCTTAAACAAGAGTTGTATAGCAAAACATGCTCACCTACATTAAACTCACACTTTTGTATCCTTTTTTCATGCCATCTTTTAACTTTTTCTTTAAACAACTTGGCATTCTCATAGGCTTGGGTTCTCCATTCATCAAGTGAGCTAATGTCAAATAACCTCTTCTCACCGCCAAGTTTGAGATCATAATTGAGCTCTTTAATAGCCCAATATGCCTTATGTTCTAGTTCAAGAGGTAAGTGACATGCTTTTCCCTAAACCATTTTATACGGAGACATTCCCATAGGATTCTTATAAGCAGTTCTATAAGCCCACAATGCATCATCAAGTTTCTTAGACCAATTCTTTCTATATCTATTAACAGTCTTTTGCAAAATTAATTTAATCTCTCTATTGCACAATTCTACTTGACCACTAGACTGAGGATGATATGGAGATGCAATTCTATGGTTGACATCATATTTAGCAAGCATTTTATGGAAAGCACCATGAATAAAATGTGAACCACCATCAGTCATTAAATATCTAGGGACTCCAAACCTAGGAAAAATAAGTTCTTTAAGCATCTTAATACAAGTGTTATGATCAGCACTACTAGTTGGAATAGATTCTACCCACTTAGTAACATAATCAACAATAACTAAAATATGTGTATACCCATTAGAGGAAGGACAAGGTCCCATATAATCAAAGCCCCAAATATTAAATGGTTCAATAACAAGTGAATAGTTCATAGAAATTTCCTAATGTCTACTAATATTACCAATTCTCTGGCATTCATCACAAGACAAGACAATCTTACGAGCATCCTTGAAGAGAGTAGGCCAATAAAAACCAGATTGCAATACATTATGTGCAGTTTTATCTCCAGTGTGGTGTCGACCATAAGACTTGGAGTTGCACTTGCGTAGGATCTGTTCCTATTCATGCTCAGGTACACAATGTCTAATGACACTGTCGGAGTAAATAGCCATGGGTAGCCTAGCCGGCTTCCCCTGGCCCTTCTGAAAAAATTACGAGCCCGTCCGGTTCTCAAGAACCCAAGACATAGGGCCGCCTTCCCCAGGCCGGCTATCTCCCAGACCGGCTATTGGAAGGCGGCCCGACTTTAGCCCTCAAGAAGAAAGCCAAGGGAGGGCCGACTTCGAGAAGCCGGCCGCGAGGAGGCCGACTCCAGGAAGCCGGCGGAGCGGCGCGTCCCCCTGCGCGCCGACGCGTCACCGGCTGCACCTCGAAGCCGGCTCCGTCCTCCGGCTCACCCCCGGCCGGCTCCTCTGGCGCCGCTGACGATTGGCCGCCTTGGCTCGCTCCGGTTGGCGCTGCCGGCGGCGCTCTCCCCGCGAAGACCACGAGGTCCTCCCTCCTCTCCATCAGCGGCGGGTCTTGGACGATTTCCTCCGCCAGGGGCAATGGGGTGTTAGGGGCCACGGCTCGGAGGGGAATGGTGAGCAGCGGAGGCTGGTTACGTGAACCCTCCGCTTCCGTTTCCGCGGTCGCCGCCTCCGCCTGGGCCTTGGCTGCCGCGTCGGCCTGCTCCCTCGCCGCCTAGGCGGCCGCTTTTTCCGCCACCTCACGCTCCTCCCGCGCCTCACGGGCATTTCGCTCTGTGGCCTCCCTGAGGTCGACGCGGGGGTCCACGCGGCGGGAGCCCGAAGACCCTCCAGTCGGCCTAACTACGGAGCCGCCCGGACCCCGCTCAAGGGAAAGCGGCGCCCTGTCCAGCGAGCGGGGAAAGGTTAGGAAGAATGTTCGAACAAGAGAGAATGATGAAAAGCATGCGACCAGGCAATCGACGACTGACGCTGAGACCGCCTGAGGCTGCCTCACCGCCTTGCGGAAGCGGGCCGCTTTCGCGGCCGCCTCATCTCGTTTGGTCGCCGCGGTGGAGGCTTTGGACTTCTTCGGCCGACTGCCGAAGAGGGTTGACGCGGCCCGGCGCTTCTGTGCGCCACCGCTGGCAGCCGGTGCGGTGGACAAGCCCACGCCCTGATGGTTGGCCGCCGGCTGGCAACGCGGGGCGACTTTGGCTTCGGCATCATCCGGCCAGTCCTCGAAGCTGGCAGTAAGCCCTGTGCCTCCGGGCTCGGCGTCATCCCCCACGACGGCCTTTTCCATGGCGGCCGTCCCCAAATCCGGGTCGTCGACGTCGTCCACCGTGCGGTTGGGGACGTACTGGCGTTCTATCCCTGCTGCCCCGGTCGTCGGCGGAAGAAGGGGGTTCTGCTAAGAAGAACCGACCGATCAGAAGCCGACCATCATAAACCGGCTACCAACAAAAAGAAGAAAGAGAGGAAAGCTCACCATGGGCGGAGTCTGGCGGAGGAACTCAACATGGTCCTCATGAACGTTGGAGCCGTCCCACGAGCTCGACAGCGCCATGGGAGCAAGACGATGTGGCGGCACGGCGGCGCTGAGACGGGAGGCTACGCCGGCAACGAGAGGAAGAAAGGAGGACGAGAAGGGGCGGAGTGAGAGAGAGCGTGCGAACCTCTGTCTCTCCCCCTCCTCCCCCTACTTATAGGCTCGCGTGGCGGAGCCGAGGAGGCGCGGCGTGGGGAAATGTGGGGATCGATCGTGCCCACTCCCCCACGTCCCGCGTTTATTGCGCCCTGACGGCGAAATAAAATTGCCACGGGAAGGCGAGCGGTCCACCTGGGCCGCAGAAGATCAGCGTTCGGGCCGAGGCCTAGGAGTGGTGGGCCCGGGCCTGCGGCGGCGTCCCGTCGTGCGTGTGCGCTGGCAGGGTCTCGCTGCCACGTGACCCGTGGGAGGGCCCGCGGTCAGCACGCGGGTCGACCACTTTCCCACCTGCAAGACGCAGGGCTCCCCGAACTCGGCATACACCAGCAAAGCCGGCTCTTCAGGGTAGGAAGCTGACCAAGCTTCTCGTCCCTTTGTCCGCCTCGAAGCTCGATCAGCTTCGGGGACTACTGTCGGAGTAAATAGCCATGGGTAGCCTAGCCGGCTTCCTCTGGCCCTTCTGAAAAAATTATGAGCCCGTCCGGCTCTCAAGAATCCAAGACATAGGGCCGCCTTCCCTTGGCCGACTGTCTCCCAGGCCGGCTATTGGAAGGCGGCCCGACTTTAGCCCTCATGAAGAAAGCCAAGGGAGGGCCAACTTCGAGAAGCCGGCCGCGAGGAGGCCGACTCCAGGAAGCCGGCTCCCATAAAGTGGTCGAGACCGTACCCTCAAAGTTTGCATCCACCTAGCGGCGATGAGACGGGGCGTGGCTACAGTGAAGCCTGCCACCCCAGAATCCCGGAGTGCGCCTGGCACAGTGCGCCATACGGGTGGCCATGACCCGTCCGGTGCGGCACTGTTGCCACACTGACCCTGATGTCATCCACGACGGGTTACCAGTACGGCCCACGGGCGGTGGGCCCCTTCAGGCAGAGAGACACCTGAAGGCGGCCTGGCCTCCCCCAGTCGGCCCGAGATGGAGCCGGCTCTCTCCAGCCTGCTTGCCACCCCCTCGAAGGAGACGCCCCATTAAGGAGACAAGACGCGGTGAGGCTACAGTGGCCACCCACCGGACGGCAGCACTGTAGCCATGCTTACCTCGGCGAAGCCCTCGTCACCAAGATTGAGCAACAGTAACCAGCCACCGACAAGGCCCTGGACAGTGGGGCCTGTCTGTCGACCAGGGAGCCGGCAGCCGGCGGGACCCACCAGCCGGCGGGCCCCACCAGTCGGTGCAGAAGCTGGAGAGCGAAGACACAAACGGCTGGGCCCCACGCCCAGCCGGATTACCATTGTACCCCCGGGGGGTAGGCCTATATAAACCCCCCGGGGTACCCATGCAAAGGGTTGGACCCCTAGCTAGTTTTAGACACCATACAAGGAGAAGAAGCAGGCTAGCCGTGCCCTTCTTCCTCCTCCCACCGAACAGCTCAAGGAGCATTGTGTAGCTACTTGTCCATCTAGTGATCATGCAGAGACCCCGCAGAGCAGCAGTAGGGGTGTTATCTCCACGGAGAGCCCCGAAGCTGGGTAAGATTCGCCGGCGTGCATGTCTTCGCCCCATCCCGTTTCAAGGCACCGGCAACGTCTTACTGGCTCCCGCAATGATAAGCCACCCGTTGGCATATGTCGCACCTACCACCCGACAGACACCATCCACTCCTTCTTTATAAAGGTGTGGGTCATGCTAGAAGTAACGTCTTAAATCATAGAAAAAAATTCTTTTGCTCGTATGTGAAACTAGGTGGTATAAATTTAGTAACAATTTAATTAGCATAATCAGCATACCATGGAGTATTACGAGAAGCATTTATGATAGCTAATTGTTTAGCAGGAAAGCTATCATCAATAGGTAGTGGGTCATCAAGAACAATTTCTAACCTAGACAAGTTGTCTGCAACGGGGTTCTCAGCTCCCTTTCTATCAATAATATGCAAATCAAACTCTTGTAGCAAGAGAACCCATCTAATAAGTCTAGGTTTAGCATCTTTCTTTTCCATGAGATATTTAATAGCAACATTGTCGGTGGAAACGACACCTATGGAATCACTGGGATCCCTTCTACGGTTGGCGGGCGCGGGGTTGTGCAAAGAGCGATTCTGGTAGCCAGCACAAAGATCGTTTACCCAGGTTCAGGCTGCAAGGACGCGTAATACCCTAATCCTGATTTGGTGTATATTTGAGTGTTCTTGAGCATTCGAACTAGCTGTGGTGCATGTGTAGTCCAAAAGATCCGAATCCCTCTCCAGTACGCCTCGGGCCTCCTTTTATAGTCAAAAGGGGTCGCCACAGTGGCACACATGAGGTGGAAAGGTATATAGTGTACAAGATTATCGCCTGTCATTACGGGAGAAGGCGCATTAAATGCGCTCCTTAGCTGTCCTGTTGCTTTATTGGGGACGACAACAAGGCCCGTACCATCCGTCGCCGCTCCACCTCGCTCCGACACACGTCTAGCCAATGAGGCATGCAACGTCACATAAGCTGGCAGGCTGCTGATGTATACTACACAACCTTCTTCTTGTAGACGTTGTTGGGCCTCCAAGTGCAGAGGTTTGTAGGACAGTAGCAAATTTCCCTCAAGTGGATGCCCTAAGGTTTATCAATCCATGGGAGGCGTATGATGAAGATGGTCTCTCTCAAGCAACCCTGCAACCAAATTACAAAGAGTCTCTTGTGTCCCCAACACACCCAATACAATGGTAAATTGTATAGGTGCACTAGTTCAGCGAAGAGATGGTGATACAAGTGCAATATGGATAGTTGATAAAGGTTTTTGTAATCTGGAAATATAAAAACAGCAAGGTAGCAAGTGGTAAAAGTGAGCACAAACGGTATTGCAATGCTAGGAAACAAGGCCTAGGGTTCATACTTCCACTAGTGCAAGTTCTCTCAACAATAATAACATAATTGGGTCATATAACTATCCCTCAACATGCAAGAAAGAGTCACTCCAAAGTCACTAATAGCGGAGAACAAACGAAGAGATTATTGCAGGGTACGAAACCACCTCAAAGTTATTCTTTCAGATCAATCCGTCTCACATTGACGCGACTAATCAATGGGCTATGGAGATGCCCACCGATTGATGGCAATGCAAGGAGTAGGGATTGCCATGCAACGGATGCACTAGAGCTATAAATATATGAAAGCTCATCAAAGAAACTAAGTGGGTGTGCATCCAGCTTGCTTGCTCACGAAGACCTAGGGCATTTGAGGAATCCCATCATTGGAATATACAAGCCAAGTTCTATAATGAAAAATTCCCACTAGTATATGAAAATGAAAAAATAAGAGACTCTCTATCATGAAGATCATGGTGCTACTTTTAAGCACAAGTGTGGAAAAAGGATAGTGGCATTGCCCCTTCTCTATTTTTCTCTCATTTTTTTGTTGTTTTTTGTTTTTTTAGGCCTTCTCTTTTTTTATCGCTTCTTTTTTCTCCTTTTTTTTAGTCCGGAGTCTCATCCCGACTTGTGGGGGAATCGTAGTCTCCATCATCCTTTCCTCACTAGGACAATGCTCTAATAATGATGATCATCACACTTTTATTTACTTACAACTCAAGAATTACAACTTGATACTTAGAACAAGATATGACTCTATATGAATGCCTCCGGTGGTGTATCGGGATTGTGATGAATCAAGAGTGACATGTATGAAAAATTAAGCATGGTGGCTTTGCCACAAATACGATGTCAACTACATGATCATGCAAAGCAATATGACAATGATGATGTGTGTCATAATAAATGGAACGGTGGAAAGTTGCATGGCAATATATCTCGGAATGGCTATGGAAATGCCATAATAGGTAGGTATGGTGGCTGTTTTGAGGAAGATATAAGGAGGCTTATGTGTGATAGAGCGTATCATATCACGGGGTTTGGATGCACCGACGAAGTTTGCACCAACTCTCAAGGTGAGAAAGGGCAATGCACGGTACCGAAGAGGCTAGCAATGATGGAAGGGTGAGAGTGCGTATAATCCATGGACTCAACATTAGTCATAAAGAACTCACATACTTATTGCAAAAATCTACAAGTCATCAAAACCAAGCACTACGCGCATGCTCCTAGGGGGATAGATTGGTAGGAAAAGACCATCGCTCGTCCCCGACCGCCACTCATAAGGAAAGCAATCAAAGAACACCCCATGCTTCAAATTTGTCACACAATGTTTACCATATGTGCATGCTACGGGACTTGCCAACTTCAACACAAGTATTCATCAATTTCACAATTACTCAACTAGCACACCTCTAATATTATGACCTTTATAAATCAAAACAACTATCAAGCATCCAACTTCTCTTAGCATTTAAAATTTATAACCAAAGTAAATTACCATGCTGTTCTAAAGGACTATCAAAATGATATAAGTGAAGCATGAGAGACCAATTATTTCTATAAAATATAACCACCGCCGTGCTCTAAAAGATATAAGCGAAGCACTAGCGCAAAAATTATCCAACTCAAAAGATATAAGTGAAGCACATAGAGTATTCTAATAAATTCCAATTCATGTGTGTCTCTACCAAAAGGTGTGTACAGCAAGGATGACTGTGGTAAACTAAAAATCAAAGACTCAAATCATACAAGACGCTCCAAGCAAAACACATATCGTGTGGCGAATAAAAATATAGCTCCAAGTAAAGTTACCGATGGACGAAGACGAAAGAGGGGATGCCTTCCGGGGCATCCCCAAGCTTAGGCTTTTGGTTGTCTTTGGATTTTACCTTGGGGTGCCTTGGGCATCCCCAAGCTTAGGCTCTTGCCACTCCTTGTTCCATAATCCATCAAATCTTTACCCAAAACTTAAAAACTTTACAACACAAAACTTACAACAAAAGCTCGTAAGCTCCGTTAGTAAAAGAAAACAAACCACCACTTCAAGGTACTGTAATGGACTCATTATTTATTTATATTGGTGTTAAAACTACTGTATTCCAACTTTTCTATGGTTCATAAACTCTATTACTAGCCATAGATTCATCAAAATAAGCAAACAACACACGAAAAACAGAATCTGTCAAAAAATAGAACAGTCCATAGTAATCTGTAGGTTTCGAATACTTCTGGAACCCCAAAAATTCTAAAATAAATTTTTGGACGTGAGGAATTTATCTATTAATCATCTTCGAAAATAATTAACTAAATAGTACTCTCCCGTAAAAAATGGCAGCAAATCTCGTGAGCGCTAAAGTTTCTGTTTTTTATAGCAAAATCGCAAAGACTTTCCCCAAGTCTTCCCAAAGGTTCTACTTGGCACAAACACTAATTAAAAGCATAAAACCACATCTAAACAGAGGCTATATGAATTATTGATTACTAAACAGGAACAAAAAGCAAGGAACAAAAATAAACTTGGGTTGCCTCCCAACAAGCGCTATCGTTTAACGCCCCTAGCTAGGCATGATGATTTCAATGATGCTCACATAAAAGATAAGAATTGAAACATAAAGAGAGCATCATGAAGAATATGACTAGCGCATTTAAGTCTAACCCACTTCCTATGCATAGGGATTTTGTGAGCAAACAACTTGTGGGAAAAATAATCAACTAGCATAGGAAGGCAAAACAAGCATAACTTTAAAACTTTAAGCACATAAAGAGGAAACTTGATATTATTGCCATTCCTACAAGCATATATTCCTCCATCATAATAATTTTCAGTAGCATCATGAATGAATTCAACAATATAACCATCACATAAAGCATTGCTTTCATGATCTACAATCATAGAAAATTTACTACTCTCCACATAAGCAAAATTCTTCTCATTCGGAATAGTGGGAGTATCATAAGAAACTTGAATACTACAAATTGTTTCCACATTAAAAGAGTAATGTTCAGAAAAAGGGTAATCATAATCATGAAAAGTTTTATAAATATAATCATCACTACTTTTTATAGCATACATGTCATCACAATAATCATCATAAGTAGCAACTTTGTTCTCATCATAATCAATTGAAACCTCTTCCAAGATAGTGGAATCATTACTAAATAAAGTCATGACCTCTCCAAATCCACTTTCATAATTGTCATAATTGGAAGGATACCACTTTACCTTTACTTCTCCGTCTTTTATTTTTCTTCTTCACGTTAAGTATGGGTTTATCCTTCTTTTTGGAGCTCCTTATTAATGAGAATGGTTTAATAGAAGGCTCCTCATTGTTCCCTGATTCATAATAAGAAATAGTAGGAGAATATTAGGATGTCTCTTCCCTTTCATTAGTATTATCTTCATCTTCTATTTTTTTCTTGTCTTTATGTAATTGGCAATATAAGGATTTTCAATGCAATTCACCGCACAATACATAGAAATTTCTTCTAGATCAAAATTAAGAAATCTATCAAGATTAAATTTTGGAATACCCTCACTTATATGTTTCATTTCTTCATACCCAAAAATAATACTAAGCTCTTTATGAGGGTAATCAAGTTATCACAATTTTTGGACACGATTCGCTCATGAAACAAATATCATTGGAGCTTTAAATGACCATGTTCATTGCAAAGTTCACAAGGATGGCGATAAATATTGAATCTTTCAGCACAATCATCTAGACTTTCTTGCAACCATTTAGTTTCCAAATACTTATGCCTCTTGCAAAATCTATCTTCCCTATTTGGTGTGTGCTTGCAAGCTCTATGTATTCCATAAAAGTTGACATGCTTATAAGAGACATTTTCATCATGACTAGTGCAATCATCATTAGTACTATGGATATTCAAAGAGTTCATACTAATAACATTGCAATCATTATCATCATACAAAGATTTAGTGCCAAACATTCTAATGCATTCTTCTTCTAACACTTTGGCACAATTATCAGAATCCTTATTTTCATGAACGATATTAAAACGATGAAGCATATGAGGTACCCTCAATTTCAATTTTTTGTATTTTTCTTTTATAAACTAAACTAGTGATAAAACAAGAAACAAAAATATTTGATTGCAAGATCTAAAGATATACTTTCAAGTGCTAACCTCCCTGGCAACGGCGCCAGAAAAGAGCTTGATGTCTACTACACAACCTTCTTCTTGTAGACGTTGTTGGGCCTCCAAGTGCAGAGGTTTGTAGGACAGTAGCAAATTTTCCTCAAGTGGATGACCTAAGGTTTCTCAATCCGTGGGATGCGTAGGATGAAGATGGTCTCTCTCAAGTAACCCTGCAACCAAATAACAAAGAGTCTCTTGTGTCCCCAACACACCCAAATACAATGGTAAATTGTATAGGTGCACTAGTTCGGCGAAGAGATGCTGATACAAGTGCAATATGGATAGTAGATAAAGGTTTTTTGTAACCTGAAAATATAAAAACAGCAAGGTAGCAAGTGGTAAAAGTGAGCACAAATGATATTGCAATGCTAGGAAACAAGGCCTAGGGTTCATACTTTCACTAGTACAAGTTCTCTCAACAATAATAACATAATTGGATCATATAACTATCCCTCAACATGCAACAAAGAGTCACTCCAAAGTCACTAATAGCGGAGAACAAACGAAGAGATTATTGTAGGCTATGAAACCACCTCAAAGTTATTCTTTCCAATCAATTTGTTGGGCTATTCCTATAAGTGTCACAAACAGCCCTAGAGTCTGTAGTAATATAACACCATAAGACACAAATCAACCAAAACCCTAATGTCACCTAGATACTCCAATGTCACCTCAAGTTTCCGTGGGTATGATTATACGATATGCATCACACAATCTGAGATTCATCTATTCAACCAACACAAAGAACTTCAAAGAGTGCCCCAAAGTTTCTACGGGAGAGTCAAGACGAAAACGTGTGCCAACCCCTATGCATAAGTTCATGAGGTCATGGAACTCGCAAGTTGATCACCAAAACATACATCAAGTGGATCACGTGATATCCCATTGTCACCACAGATAAGCACATGCAAGACATACATCAAGTGTTCTCAAATCCTTAAAGACTCAATCCGATAAGATAACTTCAAAGGGAAAACTCAATCCATTACAAGAGAGTAGAGGGGGAGAAACATCATAAGATCCTACTATAATAGCAAAGCTCGTGATACATCAAGATCGTGCCAACTCAAGAACACGAGAGAGAGAGAGAGAGATCAAACACATAGCTACTGGTACATACCCTCAGCCCCGAGGGAGAACTACTCCCTCCTCGTCATGGAGAGCGCCGTGATGATGAAGATGGCCACCGGAGAGGGATTCCCCCCTCCGACAGGGTGCCGGAATGGGTCTAGATTGGTTTTTGGTGGCTACGAAGGCTTTTGGCGGTGGAACTCCCGATCGAGGTTTCTTTTTGGAAGTTTTGGGTTATATAAGAGGTGTTGGAGTCAGGAACAAGGCAGGGGGTCTCCGGGCTGTCCACGAGGCATGGAGGCGCGCCTAGGGGGTGGGCACGCCCCCACCCTCGTGGGCAGCCCGAGACTCTTCTAGCGCAATTATTTAACTTCCTGGCCTTCTTCTGGTCCAAAAATAAGCTCCGTCAAGTTTCAGGTCAATTGGACTTTGTTTGGTTTTCCTTTTCTGAGATACTCAAAAACAACGAAAAAAACAAAAACTGGCACTGGGCTCTAGGTTAATAGGTTAGTCCCAAAAATAATATAAAAGTGTATAATAAAGCCCATCAAACATCTAAAACAGAATATATAATAGCATGGAACAATCAAAAATTATAGATACGTTGGAGACGTATCAGCTGCTGAGATGGCGTGGTGATAGGGTCTTCACGAAGATCCGCATGCCACCATGTAGGTGCTTGCTGAGTTGGCCTGAAGGCTGTGCATCACCATGCAGGTGCCTACCTAGCTGGTTGGGCTGGCAGCTGTATGGGAATAGTGGTGGACTCTTGGCAGGCGTGGGCCTGGCTGTGACCCCGCAGGTGTCCTCGGCAAGGGTCTTGCCGGGGCCCCGACAAGGGTCTTCTGTGGCATCACGGTCATCCCTGGCAAGGATCTTGTCGAGGGTGTTGTGGGTTTCCTCGGCAAGGATCTTGCCGAGGATCATCGTCTTCTGGTCCTCATCTGATCTTGTGTGCTTATGATCTTCACAAAGATCTGCATGCCACCATGGAGGTGCCTCCCGAGCGTTGGTTCCAATGTGGTTGATGGTGTTGGAACCCTTGGGCTCAAGGCTGGCACGCTCTGCTGGCATTGGGAAAGTTGCCCCGGCGAGGGTCTAGCCGGGGGAGTCCACCTCGCCCTCTTGCTCTTTGTGTCTCTGGCCTTGGCGTTCTTCTGGTTGTCTGTGGCCTTGCCTCCGTCCTCTGCCCCTACTGGGTGTGGCCGCAGGCGCAGCTCCAATTGCCCGCGCACAAGAAAAGGGGTACAAAATAGGACCCCTCCTTTTGTGCACCGATAGGAGCCCCGGGCCTGGGCCATACATAAGCGCGACGCGCTATTGGGCTAGGCCCAAAACGGTGTGCGGGCACGCGGGGCCGAGTTTTACTGCTGTAACTCCTCCGTTCGTCGCACTTCTCCATGATATGCGTTGAATGCGCGACGTTGGGGTCGTGCGTGGGGGTAGTTGCTGTCCTCATGCGTCACTTCGCAGTAAATGGTAAAGAGGTGGCCCGCGCCTTCCCCATAAAAAAGGGAAAACCGCGGGCGTGCTGCTCATTTACCCTCCGCGCCTCTCTAATTTCAGAACCGCCGTCCCTCCCCCTTCTTCCTCAAGCGAAGCACACCGAAACTCCTGCCTCTATTCACCGCCACCGTGCCCCCATTGCCCCCAATATCCCATCGCTCCAGATTCTTCACCTCTTCCTCGGCCGCCATGGCACCCAAAACCAATAAGGGCAAGGGAATGGCCAAGGACGTCGAGGAGAAGGAGATGCCGGAGAGCGAGTCGGTGGTGCTTCGGACGTAGCTTGCCTTCTTCCCCTCGACGGTTGATGCGGTCCACCTCAGGGACTACTTGAGGCCTCTGTGGGGGGCAAAGACGACGGGGCATCCGGCCACGCACATCATCCCTGCCGATTTTCCTCAGGCCGGCCCGAATCAGTACCCTTTCTTCGTTGACTACTTCTCCTGCGGGCTCTGCCCCCCTTTCTCTGACTTTTTCAATGATGTCATGCACACATACGGCTTCCATCTTCTTGATTTTATGCCGAATGTCGTGGCGTGCATGGCCCTCTTTGCCCACCTCTGCGAGGGCTTCGCCGAAATGCTTCCCAGCACGGCGCTCTTCTGCCACTATTTCTTTCCCCGTATCCAGGCGGGGGGTGCCATCTCCAGCTGCGTCACCTGGATCCCACGGACCCAGGATAAGGGCATGTATCCAGAGGGTGCCCAGAAGGAGAGGTGGGAGGAGTGCCGGGGCCGGTGGCTATGGATCGAGGAGGAGGATTCGCAGGAGTTCTGCCAAGTTCGTCAGAGCCCGCCAGTCCGCCGCAAGGACTGGAGTGACATCAATGCCGATGACAAGAAGCTCACGATCGCTACCACTAGGATCCATCGCCTCACTGTGGCTGGGCTCACCCTTGAGATGATTGGGGCTGACTTCATCCGCCGCCGAATCGCCCCATTGCATAACAAGGGCAGGCCGGCCTGGCTCTTTAGCAATGCGGCCGACATCATGAGGCTTCGCCTCGGCTTGAAGCACAACTTCACGATGATGGGGCACACTCATTTTTGTTGGCGGCTTTTGCAGCTCGATGTGGGTGACGACGGTAGGGCTGAGAGAGCCGGCAAGGCCGCGAAGGCCGTCAAGGGGCCTCTATTCAGGTTGCCGGCAGGAGTGGCCCTCCCGCTGAGCAACAACTCTCGCCAAACCAATATCATCGCCATGATGCCGGATTTTAACATGCACGACCTTGACCGGCCGAGCCGGAGGAGGAGCAGGTGCAGGAGTTCTTCGACAACCTGTCGGAGAGGTATGTCCGTGATGAGCCAGTACTTATCAAGGACACCACCAAAGAGGAGCTACACTACATCGCCGCCAGGGCGGTGCAGGCAGCGCTTGCCAGGGAAGGTGGTAGAGCCGGCCATGTGGACGACAAGGCCGAAGCGGCCGCTGAGGAGGAGGAGCTTGCCGGGTGGGCAGAGTCTCCTGGGGAGGCCAGCAGCACCGGCACCGGGGCCCCTCTTATCGAAGATGTGGTCGAGGAGTCGACCGAGGAAGAGGCCGGGGTTGACGACCCTTCGGCCATCGGGAAAAGGCGTGTCCTGTGGCGGGCCCGCTCTAGCAAGTTGGTCCGACCCGGTAGGATTTTGCAGCGGCAAGAAGTCCAGGGAGGGTCCGTGCGCCTAACGAGAGCCGCGGCAGCGAAGAAGGTGGTGACGGCTGCGGTGGCGAAGAGGACATCGACCACCTCTTCTTCATCCAAGCGTCGCCGAACTCTATCCCCTTCCCCTCCTCCCCCAGATGTTGACATGGAGGTTGTCTTCGATCTTGGGTCTCTCAGCCCAAGGAGGAAGAGGAAGGCAGTGGAAGAGGAGACGAAGGATGAGTAAGGATTTTTCCCTTCATCATCTCTGTTCCTTCAAACCGCGCTGGTTTCCTTGACTTGTTTTCATCTTTGCAGGGATGTGGAGACGCTGGCCCAGAGGGTGGCGAAGAAGGCCAGGGCCTCAATGGGCAGCCAGCCCCCGGCGGGCACCTCGAGTACGCTGCTGCTGGTGGAGAGCAGCCCGGATAGCAGCCCCTGGCGCAGCCTCCCAGCGTGTGTTCACTACTCGCACCCCATCAACGTGTGCTGGGGTACGATCCCTTGGCGCTGACCTTGCCATGGTTGCAGGAGGAGGATGGCAGCAGGAGGAGCCACTGAGGGCCACCCCCAACATGCCGCCCCCATCAACCACGCCGCCCCGAGAGGCGTCCCCGGCAAGGGTGCCAAGCACCGAGCCCATGCGCACGGAGGAGGAGGAGGAGGAGGAGGAGGCGAACCCGGGTGCCGGTGGCTCCGTCCCGGCACCGAATATTGGCGAGGAGGGGGCCACTTCTTCCTAGCCCGGCACGGGTGAGTTATTTGCCTTTTGTCCCTGTTCTTGCTTCTTCTTTTCGAACCTTGGTCTTGGCTTCACCTCATCCCCCTCCTCGGTATCCAGAACCTTCCCCGGCGGACCGGGAGGACATTGACACCGTTATTGAGGAGGTCGCCAGGGACGCCGGGGCCGAGGCAGCCAAGATCGTCGCTGAGGAGGCCGCCAAGGGTGCTGCTGAGGATGCCGCCAAGAGGTCGGCTGGGGAGACCGGCAAGGGGCCTACCGGGGAGGCCGGCAAGGTCGTTGCTGAGGAGGGGGCGGTTGACGACCAACCTTCCTCCTTCACTGCCTCTGGCTTGGGAAAGTACCTAAAGGTGAGCGATGACATGTTCATCCACCTCCCAGGGACGGCGAGCACCAGGGCGCCCATCAAGGGGGAGGTGTTTGATGATGAGGTGCTCGCCACCGTCGGGCTTGAGGTTGTTGACGAACCGAGCGCCGGTGGCGGTGGTTCCTAGGAAGAGCGGCTCCTCCAGGCCATGAGCGCCAACTTCCAGAAGCTCCAGGCGCTTCACCGTGCCCGCCTGGATAAGGCCAATTCCGGGATGGCGGCGGTGGACAAGGCGGAGGCGGACCTCGAGGAGCGCGTCATCGAGATGCAGGCTTGGTTCCGCCATCCTGTGAGGACCTAAAGACTGCCCAGGCTATGCTGGCTGAGCATAAGCAGGAGCTTGTCCTGAAGCAGGCCAACATCGACAAAGCTCAGGAGGTGGCGAAGGAGCAAGTTGCCAAGGACGAGGCCGCTCAGCACCAGCACCAGGCCGAGCTGAACTCCCATGAGGAGGACCTTGGCACTCGTGAGGCGGCGCTTGCCGCCACACTCCGTGGCAAGGATGAGGAGGTCGAGAAGCTCGTGGCACAGTGGATCTAGGAGCTGGAGCAGAGGCACGAGGAGGCACTCAACGCCCAAGACTTGGTCCAAGCCGGCAAGGTGAGGGACCTGGAGGTGGAGCAGGATGATCTGAATGAGCAGGTTCAGGAGTTGGCGAAGGAGAAAAGGACGCTCAACAACGCTTTGATGGAGGCGCGGGCCGCGGTCCTCGGCAATGCCGAGCTGCTCTGCAAGGCCAACAACTCCATCAAAGACCTGTAGCTGAAGCTGGAGGGTCTTGAGGGGACGCTCTCGGAGGTCAGGGTTTGGGAGGAGACCCTGACCAAGGACCTAGAGGAGGAGAGGCAACTGCGAAGGAATGACGCCGCCAACCACGAAGATTTTGTGAAGGGTGAAAACCTCTGTATCAGCCGCCTCACCGACATCGTCGGCAAGATTGCCACGAAGCTGGCGGCCATGGGGGTGCCAGACGTGAGGTACGTCCTGGAGCCGAACATGAGTCCCAATGCCAAACTAACCCTATTCTTCGAGGGCGTTCTTGGAGCCCTGGAGCAGTTCCGCTCCAACGGAGCGACCTCCCTGGCCAATGAGGCCCGGAAGCTTTGCCGGGGTGCCTGACCAAGGTCCTCACCAAGGTGGCGTACTGGAACCCCAACCTCGACTTCGACGCTGCGCTGGAGAGCTTGCCGGAGGGCGTGGACCTCGCAGCGCTCGAAGAGCATATCGAGCCCATCATCAGCCGCATCGACGGAGTTCGGAGGATAGATGGCCAGCGCCGGGACTAGACACCCCGTTTCTCATCACCGCTGCAGGTTCAATACCAAGAAATTTTTTATCTTTAGTTAGAACTGCAGCAACAACTGGTGTAATATAACTTTGCAGTACTTTGAAACGATGCACATTATTTCCCTGTTCGATTTCTCTTTGTATGTACACCCTACGCTCGACTGGATAGTCTTGCTAGCGCGTAAACCTAGGCTGCGTCGTTTCAAGGATGGATCCTCAACAACCAGCTGGGTGTGCTTGCGGCCAAGTAAACCACCTTGCCATTCTCAACGCGGCCGCTCGAACTGTCGAGCGGACTCGAAACAGAACAAGTGCGTCGCCAATAGCGGGAAGGCCACCTTACCGTTCTCGACTTGGCCGCTTGAACTGTTGAGCGGACTCGAAACAGAACAAGGGCGTTCCCAATAGTGGAAGGCCCCCATTGCATGCAGGTTTCTCATACCAAGAGCAAGATCTTCGAGGGAAATAACCTTATACATAAAAGAATTACTCAAAGTTTCACATGACTTAGCTTTTCTGTCGCCGCGCGAGCGTTTATGGATCCGCAAATGATGCCGCTTGTTCTGTCATCTTCTTCCTTGGAGCGATGACCACGACGAAGCCGCTACGCCAACTAGACCAGATTTCCACAACTGCGCCCCCTATCTGGAGCGCCAAAGATGTCTGTCGGATGACGGGTTCTGGCAAAACCCTTAAGGTTCGAACAATGGGGTGCGCGTGAAGATTTACCCCCTACCGATCCGCGTCCTAAATCGGCTAAGATCTTACTAACTAACTCGACGAACTCACGACACAAGGGACACAAAATTTATACTGGTTCGGGCCACCATTGTGGTGTAATACCCTACTCCAGTGTGGTGGTGGTGGATTGCCTCTTGGGCTGAGGATGAACAGTACAAGGGGAAGAACAACCTACTAAGGTTGAGGTGTTCTTGTGCTTGGCGAACTTGTGTGTGGCCTTGGTGGGGTGGATCCGGTCCATGATGAGATCCTCCCTCTACGGTGGTGGCTAGTCCTATTTATAGAGGCCCTGGTCCTCTCCCAAAATATTGAGCAGGAAGGAGCCAACAACGGCCAATTTGAAAGGGGACAACTAGTATAGCTTATCCTGACAAAAGTGGTCTTCGCCCGCAAAAGGCTCTAGTGATGACACCATCTTGGGCTCCATGGTGACCTCCGTCTTTCCCTCCTGCTGGTCTTGGTCTCGTTGCACCAATATGGAAACCTTTGCTTGATACCTCAGTACTCTGTGCCTACGCTTGCCCCCTTAGCACCAAAGAGGAAACAAGGACACTGCGCACGCTGGCGGCGGCCTGGCGCCTGCCTAGTCTCGATCGTCATGGCTCACGTCACGAGAACCTCATTGGGTTTGCCTGGCCTTGAAGTCTCCGCCCCTCGTGAGACAGCCTGGTGAGGCTGCCCCTGAGGAGGTCTTGCGTCGTCCACCTCGCGAGGCTTGGCCCCTCGCGAAGGTCTTGAATGCCTTGTTGATGAAGATGGGTCGTACAGGCCTGCTCACAAAGCCACGCCGTGGGCCACAGGTAGGCAAGTCTAGGGACCCCCATTCCCAGAACGCTGACAGTAGCCCCCGGGCCAAAGGCGCGCTCGGGCTTGGCTTCGATGTCAAGCCAAAGGTCAAGTGTGGAGCGCTGCGGGCCCCAATAGCCTGCGGCCTTGGTTGACGCGTGATGGTTGATTGGACGTGGGCATCTCCGCTTCCCCATGCTCCCTCGGCAACTGCCCGACTTGATAAATCCCTGCGACATGTAAGGAAAACCATCATTACCTGTGATCGTAGGGGCGCTGGTTGGCCTTTTCATGGTATAAATGGGTGGGGGCGGAGGCCCCGTCGCCCATCCTTCCTCTGCCTCTTCCGCTTCTTCTCCTTCCTTGCTCCTCTCCTGCTACCAATAGCCCGTCGAGGAGGTTCACTGCTGCGGACAAGGGGAAGGCCCCTTGCGAGGGGCTAGGCTCTTCGGTGCCCAAGCGTGGACGCGACCGTCCACACAAGCACACCGCAACCCCCGCCGCGGCCCCGCGCGGCCGTGGTGGTGCCGCTTCGCGAGGCAGGGGGCGCTCCGGTTGTGGCGGTCCCGTTGATGAAGGGAGACGTGTCATGGTCGCGCGGCCTCCCCGACCGCGCTTCCACTCGGCGGAGATGCTGCCGGAGTTCGTCGTCTGGTCGGAGAACCCGGCCGGCAAATGGCTTCAGCTCCCGTGCTTCCTCGCCAACGAGCTGCTGGCCTCATGTCCAGGCGGCCTTTGGCTACAGGTAGACGGTTGCCGCAGCAGGGCTTCCTCGGTCACAGTCGAGGTCTCTGCCGTGGGCAATATAGCTCTGGCCCGCGGTTGGCACACATTTGCCCACACACGCGGCCTGGGCAGGCGGTGCACCCTCCACTTCAAGTACGACGGCGACGCGACCCTCTATGTGAGGGTGTTTGGGGAAGATGGTCGTCGCGCTGAGTGCTTCCCCGAGGTGAAAGACGGTGAGGAGGTGCTCGGCCTTGGCAACGGCCATGACGAGGATGAGGGCGAACACGCCCTTTGTGCCGACCGCATCTCGTCTGGCTATGGCAGCTCTTCCCCCAGCGACAGCTCTAGCAGTGGCAGCTACGACTAGCCGCCATGCCGCCGTGCCCTCTGCGAAGATGGTGGCGGGTCGTCTGGTCGTCGCGCCTCCATGAAGCGCGAGGAGGGGTCCGGCTGAGCTCAGGAAGACGCCGGGGCCTGCCCCCATGGACCGTTGTAGGCGCCGCTTCTATTTTGTTCTTCTTTTCCTTCCTGCATCAGAAAGAAACCAGAATGGGCCCCGGAGGGGCGTGTATCAAACTATGATCTCAATTGTTATGTTATGTTTGCCGTTCCTGTGCTATGTCGCAACATCATCGTTTTATGTAGGGATAACTTAGTTTGACTTGTTTTGAGTGGCCTCCTCCCCACGAGGCGCTTGCTTCCTAGTACCCGTTGAGGCCTCCTGGACCTGATATGCACTTAGGAACTGCAAAAAATTCATCAAGAGGTTTATCATTAACCCGGGGCTTGGTCATAGGCGCCGCTGGCCTTGACCCGGTGCTTTGCGTCACGGTACCCATGGGGCACGGATTAGGAGAGGTGCGGCAGCTTGTGGGCTCGAACGAGGGTGGCTCACGAAAAGACAGAAGGAAGAAGCTCACGAAGGTACCTGTTCAGCTCCCTTGCGAGGGACGCGAGGGAGAGTACAGGTCGACCAAAGAGGCGAAGGCAGAAACAGAGGCAGAATGCGATAAAACGGGACCAACAAGAGACACCAGAAAGCAAATTTCAATTAAAAGAGGGGCGAGCCAACTTCGGAAAGCAAATGAAAAGCCGCGTCCAGCACCTAGTCTAGTCTTCGACGTCTTCTCACCAGCGCGGAGCTAAGTGCTGCCACTCGGCGTGGGAGGGAGCCCCCGAGGCCCAAGGGCGGCACTCCCGAGGCTCCGGGGCGTGTACAACCCCACTCATTATTACGTGAGAGTGTCACGGGCGCCGATTCTTCACAGGCACGGGGCCTTGCTTCACAGGCACCGGGCCTTCATCATAGGCACTGGGCCTTTCTTCACAGGAACCGGGCCTTCTTCACACGCTCTGGGCCTTTCTTCATGGGTAGAACTTCCAGAGGTGTTGGATGTTCCAGGCGTTCTGGACGGGTATCCTGTCCTGCGTCTCCAGGCGCGCGGCGCCAGGCCTGGAGACGTGGACGACCTTGAATGGGCCCTCCCACATGGGTGAGAGCTTATACAGCTCCTCCCTGGAGAGCACCCGCCTCAAGACGAGGTCACCCACCTCAAGAATCCTGGAGCGGACGCTGCGACAGTGGTACCGCCGCAGCGCCTGCTGGTATCTTGCCGCCCGTAGTACAGCTTCGTGGCGACGTTCCTCCCCCAGCACGAGGTCCATCCCCCGCGTGGCATCCTGCCGCGTCTCGTCAAACGCTAGGACCCATGCAGAGCGATGCTTGACCTTGTGGGGGAGGACTTCTTCTGCTTCGTTGACGAGGAAGAACGGGGTTTCGCCCGTTGGCTTGGTGGCGGTGGTGCGGATCGACCACAGCACGGACTGGAGCTCGTCATGCCAGCCCCTGCCGCAGGCTTCGAGCTTCTTCTTGAAGGTCCTGGTCTTGAGGCCACTCAGAACCTCTGTGTTGGCGCGTTCGGCCTGGCCATTACTCCTGGGGTGTGCTACCGAGGTGTAGCAGATCTGCGTTCCAAGGTTACCACAGTATGACTTGAGGAGATTACTAGTAAATTGCGAGCCGTTATCGGTGATGATGCGGTTGAGGATCACAAAATGGCTCACGAGGCCCTTGATGAACTTGATCGTAGAGCCAACTGGGATGGCGCAGGCGACTTCAACCTCCGGCCACTTAGTGAACTTGTCGATGGCGATGTAGAGGTATCGATAGCCCCCTGGCGCCCGAGGAAACGGGCCCAGAATATCCAGCCCCCAGACTGCGAACGGCCATGAGAGTGGAATGGTCTGGAGGCCCTGAGCTGGCTGATGGATCTGCTTGGCGTGTGTAACGCCCCGAGACCGATGTGCCAGGTGTCCTCCAGTTATTCGTTGTTGTTGCGTTGTCAGTACTTGTGTGTCATGCATTGCATATAATGTGCATTTCATTGCATACATGTTCGTGTCATGCATCCGAGCATTTTCCCCGTTTTCTGTTTTGCAATACGGCGCACCTATGTCACCCGGAGTTCCCTTTTACCTCTTTTCGTGTGTGGGAGTTAAACATTTTTGGATTGGACCGAGACTTGTCATGCGGCCTTGGTTTACTACCGGTAGACCGTCTGTCAAGTTTCGTGCCATTTGGACTTTGTTTGATACTCCAACGGTTAACCGAGGGACCGTAAAGGCCTCATGTGTGTTGCAGCCCAACACCTCTCCAAAGTGGCCCAAAATCCACCTAAACCTCCTCCATCATGTCGGTCATTCGATCACGATCGCGTGGCCGAAAACCGCACCTCATTTGGACTCTCCTAGCTCCCTCTACCTATAAATAGGTGTCCCTCTCGAAATTTTCGCGGATGAAACCCTAGCTGCTTCTACCTCGCGCCACCGGACAAAATCTCCCCGCGCCGGACATGTCCGCGCCGCCGCCTCCAGCCAACCGAAGCTCGCCACCTGTCCTCCGCTGCCTCTCTCTCTCCTCCCCGCCTTCCGCGGCCCGCCGGGCCCAGGGCAGGCCCGCCCGGGCCCGATCTGTTCCGTCGCCGCTCGGTCGCGCGCCCGAGGCACGCGCCGCCCCGCCGCCGGCCGTTCCTCGCCGCGCCGCCCGTCCCTACCGCCTGTGCCGCCTGCACCGACGCGCGCCTCGCTGGGCCCCGCTGTGTTGCGCCTCCGCCGCCTCGCACGCCATGCGCCACCGCCTAGCTGCTCCGCCCGACGCGCCGCCCGTGCTCTGGCGGCCGCGCCGCTTCTCGCCGGCCATCGCCGCCCCGCGGCGACCTCGAGCCCAGCCACCGCCTCCCCTGTTCTCCAGCGCCAACTCCGGCGAAGATCCGGCTCCGCCTCGATCTGCGTGCACCCGGGTCAAAACCCTAGATCTGTTCTCGGAGTGGTAATTTCGCCAAGTCCCCAGTATTTTTGGCATTTTTCCTCGCATGGTGACTCTGTCATCGTAGCTCCAATTTGTGCGTGTAGCATATAGAAATGTTCGCCTCGACGAGTACATCATTTCATCTCATTGCATCATTTTCATTTGAGCTCATCTTGATGCCCGAAATGCTGTTGGAAGAGGGCTATGTGATGAATTTGTCAGATCTGTTTCATTAAATGACTTTTTGTCATTTTTGCCATGTTTAATGTGTGCATGATATGATCCTGAGCTCTACATGTGTTTTGTTATCCATTCCATCTTTACAGAGGTGTTTGCCATGTATTTTTGTGATATGTGTGGTGACTAGAACAAGCTTGCAAAGTAGCGTAATCGGTAATGCTGATTTCAGGGACTTAGAATTTCACTAAGTCCTTGTCCTGATTTTGTCGCTATGCCATATGTTCATGTTGTTTCCTAGTGATCCGTGCTTCTTTTGAGGATGATTAGTAATGATGTTTTGTCAATATTGTGGTGCTATATCCATCCATGTCTTTGTTTGCATTTATGGAGCACCCTAGCTTGAGTCAGTCGAGCTCTACTTTTGCTATATCGTGAATCCTGGCAGATTGTTGACTTGTTAGCGATTTTGCCGAGGATGTTGCTATTAATCCGTGCATGCTTTGTTGTTGTTCTTGCCATGTCTAGCTTCTATGCCATGTCTTCTTGATGGGTGTATGCTTAGTTTGTCATGCCATGCTCTGTAGTGAGTGCATCGAGCTCGTAAACATGCTTACTCGTTAACTGATTTGCATGCTCCAGTTTTTCGCTAAGTCTGAGATCTGTTTATGTTTTTGACATGTTCACATGCTTGCCATTGTATTTTATGATCCCTTTTGGCTCACGGACACTAAGGGACTTTTGTTAAGTGCTTTGAGTAGCTTCATTCCATGCCTTGCCTTGCCATGTTAAGTTCCTATAGCATTTACTTTTCATGCTCTAAAGTGTGCTTCCTGATGATAAATTCCTGACATGTTATTTCACTAAGTCTGAAACCTGTTATCGTTTGCTCTTTTGCCATGTTTGTTTGAACCTGTTAATGGATGAATTAGCCGTAGCTCAGTGTTCATCTTTTGTCAAGCATCATGAGTGGATCCCTGCCATGTATTTTGTTGCCATGTTTGAGTGTTGTAGCATATTTATCTTGATGCATTTAGATGGTCACTTGCTGATTATTGCACACCGATGCCATATTTGTTTTGCTTGCCATTTCCAAACCGTGCATCCGATTCCGGTGATCTTTATATTGATTTCAACCAAAATCACCCCACCTTTCCAGTGGCACTCTTGAATTTCCAAGTTGAGGCTAGGTTCAATCATTCCTTTGCAAATCATGCATATGCATCGCATACCGCATACCGCATATCATACCATGTTCGTGTGTTGGTTGTTTACTATGTTGTGTGCTTCTTTCCGATTTTGCTTCTTTGGGTTGATTCCATAACGCCGCGTTTGTGCGGACCTGTTCGACTACGTCCGTTTGCCTTCCTCATGGACTCGTTCTTCTTCCTTGCGGGATTTCAGGCAAGATGACCATACCCTCGAAATCACTTCTATCGTTGCTTGCTAGATGCTCGCTCTTTTGCTATGCCTATGCTGCGATACCTACCACTTGCTTATCATGCCTCCCATATTGTTGAACCAAGCCTCTAACCCACCTTGTCCTAGCAAACCGTTGTTTGTCTATGTTACCGCTTTGCTCAGCCCCTCTTATAGCGTTGTTAGTTGCAGGTGAAGATTGAAGTTTGTACCTTGTTGGTACATGGTTATGTTGTTCCTTGTTGGAACATGTTTACTTGTTGGGATATCACAATATCTCTTATCTAATTAATGCATCTATATACTTGGTAAAGGGTGGAAGGCTCGGCCTTGTGCCTGGTGTTTTGTTCCACTCTTGCCGCCCTAGTTTCCGTCATATTGGTTTTATGTTCCCGGATTTTGCGGTCCTTACGCGGTTGGGTTATAATGGGAACCCCTTGACAGTTCGCCTTGAATGAAACTCCTCCAGCAATGCCCAACCTTGGTTTTACCATTTGCCACCTAGCCTTTTTTTCCTTGGGAGTCGCGCTCCCGAGGGTCATCATTGTTTTAACCCCCCGGGCCAGTGCTCCTCTGAGTGTTGGTCCCACCGAGTAGACTGCGGGGCCACCTCGGGGCAACTTGAGGGTTGGTTTTACTCGTAGGATGTCTCATCTGAGTGTGCCCTGAGAACGAGATATGTGCAGCTCCTATCGGGATTTGTCGGCACATTCGGGCGGTGTTGCTGGACTTGTTTTACCATTGTCGAGGATGTCTTGTAACCTAGATGCCGAGCCTGATCGGATTGTCTTGGGAGAAGGAATATCCTTCGTTGATAGTGAGAGCTTGTGATGGGCTAAGTTGGGACACCCCTGCAGGGTTTTGAACATTCGAAAGCCATGCCCGCGGTTATGGGCAGTTGGGAATTTGTTAATGTCCGGTAGTAGAAAACCTGAAGTTGATCTTAATTAAAACACATCAAACGCGTGTGTAACCGTGATGGTCTCTTCTCGGTGGGGTCCGGGAAGTGAACACGGTGTTGGAGTTATGCTTGACGTACGTTGTTCTAGGATCACTTCTTGATCATAGTTGTTCGATCGTGCTTTGCCTTCTCTTCTCACTCTCATTTGCGTATGTTAGCCACCATATATGCTAGTCGCTTGCTGCAGCTCCACCTCATACCTTTACCTTACCCATAAGCTTAAATAGTCTTGATCGCGAGGGTGTGAGATTGTTGAGTCCCCGTGACTCACAGATACTTTCAAAACCAGCTTGCAGGTGCCGATGAGTCTGTGCAGATGACGCAACCAAGCTCAAGGAGTAGCTCGATGAAGATCTTGTCCTTTGTGTTGTTTCGTTCTAGTTGATCGGTAGTGGAGCCCAGTTGGGGTCGATCGGGGACCTTGTCGCATTTGGGGTTCTTCTTTTATTTTGGTTCTGTAGTCGGACCTTGATTGTATTTGGATGTTGTAATGATGTATTCATGTATTTGTGTGAAGTGGCGATTGTAAGCCAACTATGTATCTTTTCCCCTATTGTATTACATGGGTTGTTTGCGAAGATTACCTCACTTGCGACATTGCTTCCAATGCGGTTATGCCTCTAAGTCGTGCTTCGACACGTGGGAGATATAGCCGCATCAAGGGTGTTACAAGTTGGTATCAGAGCCTTCCCCAACCTTAGGAGGCCCCTGCTTGATCGAATCGCTGGCGTTATTGAGTCTAGAAATGTTTTGAGTCATTTAGGAATTATATATATCGAAGAGTTAGGACTTCTTTTTACTCCTCAGTCCCTTCGTCGCTCTGGTGAGCCATCCTGACGTAGAGTTTTGACTCTTCTCTTCTCAAATTTCACTAAATTTTTTTTAGGATCACGCGAGTATCTTGGAATCCTTCCGATGGTTTTGTGACGAGAACATTGTTCTTGGTGCCTCCTGTCATTTAGGGGTTGTGGCAGTGTCCCAGGGAGTTGAGCTCCGAGGTGTTGTCGTCACAATTTTATCGTTGCAGTTCTGGAATACCTGAGTTTTAGTTTCGCCGACATCGAAAATCTCTTTTATGCAGTTGTTGGTGATATAACCTCGACGCCACCCAGTATTGGGGCGGGAGTTCGAGAGTATTGCCATAACTCGTATAACGGATGCTTTTCGAAGGTTGAGGTAAATTATTTCCGAAGGTTTCTTGGTTATGTGTTGAAAGATGGATACAACTTGATGTAGGATTTTCTAGTTTTGGGTGAGATATTATGCTTCCCCTGTATCCCCAACACCTGATTGCATAAATTTTGGCAGTTTATAAGTGGGAATTCAAGTAGCTCTTAGGATATATTTCCGACAGATGTATGATATGAAATTGGGGTTCGACGTCAAGTGGTCCGCCTATCCACGGTTGGTTTTACAGTGGTCTCGTTGTGTCTTAAAGAGTCCTTGGTTGTGCCGACTCGGGGACGCTTCGTATGTCATGTGCACTGCCTTGTACATGATGGTGCTGTACGATCGAGCCCGTGTAGGCCCCACCACGAAAACTTCGGACGAAATCTCTATCATATGTTTGTTCCGGCTTATTTCGCAAGCCAATCCTTTATTTTGTTTTGATTGTGGTATTCGAGTTGCTTCGAAGTCAAATGTTGATTCCATACCTTTTCCTAAGCGGTGTTCTCATATTTCTATGTGAATACTAATCATTCTCGATCATCGAGTTTGTCATTTCAATTTCGTCTCAACAGGTGACCTTCCCTTCAAGTGGATCTGATCACTTCAACATTTGCAAGATCCAATCTCAGTTCTTCTCAACGGTGTTTGTTTCATCCGTCTCCAAGTTGCCTTTGTTTTTCCCACCCTCCCACCCTTGTTTCTACAAGGACTCGGATTTCTTAATCAAGTATCTTTTTATTCATGTGAAGTCTCTCCATTCTTTTCCTTCATGTTCTTACCCGGTGGTTCTCATGAAGATTCTAACGGAGCTTCTAGTTCTTCATTCCTCATTCCTTTTCTTCTCCAGTGGAACCAATTCAAGCTTTGTTGATCATATTCTTTCCTCGTTTGAAGTACCACCTCTTTCCGGTGCACCTCATAATAATTCACTTCTCGCTATTCAATTGTTCCGGAGTGCTGAAGATATCTCGAAGATTCGTGTTTCCACTCTGAATTCGTTCAAGCTCTTTCGAGATTGGTATCTCATTGAAGCCATTTTAATTCAACCGGTGCATTCTCTCTTTTAAATCATTTCAACGGTGTTTCTTTTGAGTGGGCCCTAGCCCACAAGTCTTTTCCCAGGATCTTACCTGACTCTTCTTATTTTTCCGGAGCTTCTCAATTTCTTTTCTAAAAGTTTGACGTAAGAATGATTATCATCAGTCAAATGTCTTTCTCCAAGATCGGTTAAATTCTTTTCATCGTTGACTCAACCTTTCTAATTTTCATCCCGGAGTATCTCAACAATTCATGATGGTGTTTCTCGTCGTAATTCTCAGATTTTGAAGACCGAAGAAGAGTTTCTTTTAAATCTTGCCCGATTCTCTGCCATCCTCTCATAATTGTTTTGATTGTGAGAATTTCTTTTCACCTATCCGGAGCAATTCAAGAGTCTTCTCAGTTTGATTATCCAGAGTCCATCAATTCAGGTTTATTCATTCATAGCTTTAAGTTATCATTCTCCGATCTTACCGGTGCATCGTTCAAGTGATCTCTAATCTGTCCGTGATCTATTCGTTTCACTTGTATCTATATTCTCTCAAACATGTTCGTTCTTTTGCTAATTCTCCCCGGTGCTTCGATATCTTTCCTTTGATCGTCCAAAATTCTTACGGTGGTTTGCTCAAGATTCTCTTCCATGGTGATCATATAAATTCATTCGTTGTTTCAATCCTACCGGTGTTTCATTAAAGACCTTATCAAGTTATCGATATCTCTCTTAATCCTTTTCAACAAGAATAAGTAGGATGCCAAATACGTTTGCTTGTCATCAATTTAAATTGATGAAGGATAAGCATATTGTAATTCTTATTCTTGTTTCATCCAAGCGATTAATTCCTTATTCCGAAGGTTCATCAAAATTCACTATTTCAATGGTTTCATCTTTCCTTTTCCGGAGTTCCAAGTTTTTTCTTGGTTTTATCATCGTGAAGATCCATCTAAAATCATTGCAAGGATTTAAACCTTATTCTTTTCATCCTTCATTTCGTTTGATCATTCTTTTTGTTTACCGGAGTTCTTCATGGAGGTTCTACATGATGGTTCATCAAGGATGTAATTCATTTTTTTTCGAAGTGTTCATCGAGATTCTTTTTAGAGGAGCTCAAGCATTTGTCATCTTGCAATCCGGAGTGCAATTCTTTCTACCATATTATTGGAGGTGGTATTATGTCATTCTTGATAATTTGGGTTCATGTTTCATGATTCACATGTTGTTAGGAATGAGGTATTTTAAATCCATCAATATCTTCTTTGAAATTATCTTGGGTTATATTTCACCTAAAGCCTTCCCTAAGGTTTGTTGCTATTTATGGTGCTTTATAAAGGACCCAAGCTCTTCTTTGTACTCCCGGTGAAATACTTTCTTGTCTCCTTGTTCATACCAATCCAATTCTTTTTCCCGTGAGTGGCAGGTTGTCACCTCATAATTTGAGATGTATTCCGTAAGACCATATCAAGCGTATTCTTTTCGTTGTTGGTGTTCCAACAACTCCGCTCGACCCGTCTCCTAAGGATGCCTTCTCAAGCTCTTTTGTGGCATAAGATGGCATTTTCTTCTCCATTCTTTTATTTCAATTATCTATCTTCTATTCTTTTGTTCTGAAGCCATTGTGATGTTGCTCTCTTCAACCCTTCTTCTTATTTTTGATAGGACCTTATTCTTTTCATGCTTATCCATTTATCCGGAGTGTTGTGCCTTTTGCTCAAGTTCTTTTTCATCTTATCAAGTCTTGCATATCTTTCCAACCAGAGTGCTGTTCGAATTTGTTCTTCCTTGTTTCCTTTTCCTAATGGAGTGTTTTCTACTTCATTCATCTCCGTTGTATTCTTTTCGCGATATGGCTTAACCTCTTCTAGGTTCTTTGGTTTCACTTGTTTGTCAAGGAAGCAACTTAGTTTTACCTCTCCTCTTTCTCTTCCATTGTCCCTCCGGTGCCATTCTAGATCTCGGGACGAGATCCTCTCGTAGTGGTGGAGTGTTGTAACGCCCCGAGACCGATGTGCCAGGTGTCCTCCAGTTATTCGTTGTTGTTGTGTTGTCATTGCTTGCGTGTCATGCATTGCATATCATGTGCATTTCATTGCATACATGTTCGTCTCATGCATCCGAGCATTTTCCCCGTTGTCCGTTTTGCAATCCGGCGCTCCTATGTCACCCGGAGTTCCCTTTTACCTCTTTTCGTGTGTGGGGGTTACAAATTTTCGGATTGGACCGAGACTTGTCATGCGGCCTTGGTTTACTACTGGTAGATCGTCTGTCAAGTTTCGTGCCATTTGGACTTCGTTTGATACTCCAACGGTTAACCGAGGGACCGTAAAGGCCTCGTGTGTATTGCAGCCCAACACCTCTCCAAAGTGGCCCAAAACCCACCTAACCCTCCTCCATCATCTCGGTCGTTCGATCATGATCGCATGGCCGAAAAACGCACCTCATTTGGACTCTCCTAGCTCCCTCTACCTATAAATAGGTGTCCCTCTCGAAATTTTCGCGGATGAAACCCTAGCTCCTTCTACCTCGCGCCACCGGACGAAATCTCCCCGTGCTGGACATGTCCGCGCCGCCGCCTCCAGCCAACCGAAGCTTGCCACCTGTCCTCCGCCGCCTCTCTCTCTCCTCCCCGCCTCCCGCGGCCCGCCGGGCCTAGGGCAGGCCCGCCCGGGCCCGATCTGCTCCGCCGTCGCTCGGTCACGCGCCCGAGGCAC